>NC_057942.1:20494009-20809866 GCF_018555375.3 Anguilla rostrata | reverse complement strand
GAAAAGTATTTTATTTGAATTAATTTCCATCATTGTTCATTGAAATACATTGAGTGCTAACTCCTCACTCCTCCTAACCGGCTGGTAAGGACCGCAAGTGATCAACAATTGCTTCCCTTTGAAATGAAAGACCAGCGTAAAATGTCAATTTCAACGTTAAAATGCCAACAAAATAATGCGCCAAGTAACGGGGTACTTTAATGTTTGAATTTGTGGCAATTGTTTTGTTGGCATTTTCACGTTGAAATTGATATTTTACATAGCTGGTGGGTCTTTTGGAATTGTTTCTGTCCACATTGTTCCTGTCCAGATTTGCAACGAAAGTGCCAGACTAACGTCAACGTTAGCTCTGTCTAACACATCGTGGCTGATATGAATGAAATTAGCTAACATGTCACCACCTTTAGCGTTACTTCACTGAATCAGCGTTTTTGGGATTTTCAGGGGCACATGGTAAAAACTTGTAATATTGTATTTGTGTGGTTGCATTGATTGTGTAGCCTCTTGTTGCATCAGCAAAGCTAACACGCCTGGCGGAGATCTGCACTCTACTGAGTGCACTCTTCTAGTTATTTGATGTGAAACAAATATTTCATTATGTGACTGCAAGGGGTCCTTATCAATGGCTACTTCTTACTTCAAAGGCTAGCTAGTTGATAAGCTTGTCATTAGTCTGTGCTAAAGCTGAATAAACTTGACATCTCTGGAACATGCATTGCCACACACAGAATAGTGTAAATAGGAACATCCAAAGTGGCATCATTAATTATCTATGGCCCTCTCCAAAGGCCGTTTTTTTTTTAGCTTGGTCACAAAGAGAATTAATGTAGTTAGTCTTCTGGTTCTATTATCATAATGTTTTACAAGTGTAAGTTCTGCTTCAACAAAATTCTGTAATTTCTGTCTTTTAGCCCAAATTTCACACACTTCTACATAAAGTTGCATTGTAAGTCTGTGACAGAGCTCAGTCTGGGAGAGGAAATTGGGACAATCTGGGGCCACGCCTACTGGTTACATGGGTACACACACCTGAGTTGCATTAACTAATAAGCTCTGGGTTTAAAAATGAGCTTCTTTCCATAGTCAGGGGCTGAGACTGGGATCTTTATGAGAGAGAACTGAGAGAGAGAAAACAAAAACAAAAAATCTAGCTGAAAAGCATTTGTTGTAAGCTTTTCTTTAAATTTTATTTTTAATTGTTTATGTATTAATACTTTATGTATTAATTTTTACCTGGATCCCACAAGGGTGAATGGAGAATATTTATTTTTATTATTTTTGTCCACCTCCCTCACGGACAATGAAAACAGACGAAATTGGAATTAACATACTGTACCTCCCTGTTTTGTTTTTCTGTCCCTCCCAGGGGTGCCCCATGGAGTGTGACATAGACTAACCCTGAAATACCATATGATAAGCATTCTGTGAATAGTTTTTACTGTAGTACCTCTTTAAATGTTAAATTGTCACCTTTGACATTTCACACAGTAGCCTGTAGAGGTCAACTAAATGCCAGAACAGTGAGAGATGCAAGTGCATCAATTTTTTCTGTCTTTATCCACATTTGATCTTGTTTTTCTGGGCATTACTCCTCTTTTAGCATGCGTTTGGGGTAGCCATGCATTTAATACTATATCTGTCCTTTCTTTCACAAACTGGGAAACCTTTGGGAGCTGCAGATCAACAGCCTCAGAGTGTCAGTACCTATGGCAGTGTGTGATGTAAACAGATGTCTCCTCCCATAATGCTTTGATTTCTTTCACTCTGGCCTGTGTTTGGCTCTTTATCTCCTCATCACTGGTCTGAAGCAGAACCTCCGCAGCAACCAGTGCCATGTCCACCTTCAACCATCCCTCATGCTCTGAATTGCGAATCACCTGCCAGTGACAGGATTACACAACATTTTCAAAATGCAAAATAAACATTAGGAAAACAACCCCCCAAACCATGAAACTAATCTTATCTGAAGATGTAGAATTCTGGTCAGAAAAACTGACACAGACCTGAGTGAGCTCCATAATGTTTGGGACAAAAACTTTCTTTTTTAATTTTTATTTGGCTCTGCATTCCACAATTTTAGATTTGTAATCAAATTCACGTGTGGTTGAAGTACACATTCCAGCTTTTATTAAAGGATATTTTATACATCTTTGTTTTAGCATGTAGAATTTACAGCACATTTTATACACAGTCCCTAATTTCAGGGCACCATAATATTTGGGACAGATGACTTAAAGTATGTTTCTAATGAGTCAGGCGTGCCCAAATGCTTCCTTATAAGAGAGCTTTCAGTATCTAGTCTTGATTCCAGGCTTTTGATTGCCTTTGGAGTCTGTTAGGCATGTGTCAACAAAAGGACAAGTCAAAGAAGCCATTATGAGGTAGAGAAATAAAAACAGTCAGAGACATAGGTCAAACCTGGCTTACCAAAATCAACTGTTTGGAACATCATTAAGAAGAAAGAGAGCACTGGTGCGCTCAGTAATCGCAAAGGGCCTGGTAGGCTAAGGAAGACCTCTACAGTTGATGACCAAAGAATTCCCATCATAGTGATAAAAAACCCCCAAACACCTCTCCGACAGATAAACCTACCTACAGTTAAGTCCAAAAGTTTACATACACCTAGGCTAAAGATATTCAAACTCAGAATTTCACAAGTCTGCACATTTCATGTCACCATACATTTCTTTTGGAAAATCAATTAGGGCATCTACTTTGTTCACATCAGAGGTAATTTTAAAACAATTGATGAGAGACATATTTATTTAAGCTTTAATTCAGAATTTCAGTGGGTCAAAAGTTTACATACAGTTTGCTAGTATTTGATGGCATTGCCTTTTAATTGCTTAACTTGAATCAAACGCTTGGGGTAGCCTTCCACAAGATTCTCACAATATTTTGCTGGACTTTTTGCCCATTCCTCCTGACAGAACTGGTGTAACTTTTACATTACATTACATTCAACTCAGTCAGGTTTGTGGGCCTCCTTGCTTGGACACGCTTTTTCAGTTCAGTTCACAAATTTTCTATGGGATTCACATCAGGGCTTTGTGATGGCCACTCCAATACTTTCACTTTGTTGTCTTTAAGCCATTTTGTTACAACTTTGGAGGTATGCTTAGGATCAATGTCCTGCTGGAAGACCCAGCTGTGACCAAGTTTTAACTTTCTAGCTGATGTCTTGAGGTGTTGCTTCAGTATTTCTAGATAATCCTCCTTCCTCATGATGCTTTATATTTTCTGAAGCGCACCAGTCCCTTTTCCAGCAAAACACCCCCACAACATGATGCTGCCACATGCTTCACAGTTGGGATGGTGTTCTTTACATTAAAAGCCTCACTCTTTTCCCTCCATACATAGCCTGATCATTATGGCCAAACAGTTCCATTTTTCCAATGGTGCGCACGCAGGACTGCCGTCGTGGGCTATGCATGGTAAACTGTGGTCACTCACTCACGGATGACCTTTAAAGGACGTTTAGTAGGACGCATGCACAGGTGGTATGGCACAACATTTTTAAGCACAGCTTTATCGCCTAACGTTACTTTAGCTAACCCTAACATGTTTGCATTTTGCCTACTTCAGTTAACCTAGTTAGCGTGTACGGACCACCTACTTTAGTTAAACTACTTAGTGTGTACAGATGCTATCCTGCACGCATGAGTAGGAGCTAAGGACACACAGCTACAACCACCGATACAGATGTATGGACACACGGAGGACAACAAATAACGTTACAGAGGTGAGGACATGCTATAGCTAGCTAGCTATATAGTTAGTACAGGTGCGCCGTGGGTCTGGACGGTTTCGTGCTTGTTATTTCATCTGACCAGAGAACACTCCTCCAAAAGGCTAGGTCTTCGTCCTGGTGATCACCAGCAAACTTCATTCTAGGTTTTTTATGGTTTTATGAACTGTTTATGAACTTGCTAGCGGTTGGTTTTTTGGAGCTAGTAAACTAACTACTTATTTTTGCCTAAATCTATCTTGAAATAGTTATAACTAACATAGATAGTGTCACACATGTAATTCACCATTTGGCCGTTCTCAGTCATAGGAAGCTTCAAAGTGCTCGGCCAGCATAGCCTGAAGATAAGACAGCGCAGCAACTGGGGGGTTATTATCTGAGGTGTGAATGTATGTGTCTGCATGTGTGTGTGTGTCAGAGGGGGTGTCCATGCCCCTTCCCCCTCCTATTTTTTACCAGATAAATTATGCAGCTTTCTATTGGTCAGTCACTTTTTGGGCATCTTGGAAGGAAGCAGTCTTGTAACAGTTGTAAGTGGGCATCTAGGTCTGGCGTTCTACATTTTTCTGATTCTTCTTGAATATTCTGCTGTCTTTTGGTTTTTGCACCTTGGATTACTTTGGGACAAAAGCTGTGGTTTGGTATCTGCTTTCATTCATTTCTTGTGTGACTTAGTGTTGTGTCGTTCACGAACGATTCGTTGAAAAGAATCAATCTTTTGGGTGAACAAACTGAACTGAATCACTTCCTGAAACGATTTGTTTGCGAACGTGAATTGGCCGTTCACTGGAAATGATTTGTTCGCAAAAGTGAACTGGTCGTTCACTGACTGACTATCGTTCGCCCGAATCGTTCGCGAATGACACAACATTAGCCCGAATCGTTCGCGAATGACAGAACACTAGCGCGAATCGTTCGTGAACGACACAACACTAGTTCGTTCCCCTTGCTGTAGAGAATGCAAGGAGCAAGGAGTCTCAGGGGAGGAGAGTGGGTACGGTATGGAATAATGGATAATAAATGGATAATAATCGAACATCACTGTCAAGTGTGCTGTTTATTTTCAATGAAATAACAATACTTTTTTTTTTTTAACATGTTTCAAAGTAGACTAGCCAAGGTTACTATTTTATCGACTACATTTTATGAGAAAACGATCTATCTACTTAGCCAACATATATCAGCATTTCTCCTTCAAGCAGCCGTTAGAACAAGTCACGGTAAAGAAATCAGCATGTAGGGCTAAAACAACCCACTTAGGGAAATTTAGTCAAATGAAATGGCCATATCAAACACATTCTTTCAAACTAAATTGTTTCGAATAAAATCAAAACGAAAAAAGAAAGTGTTTGGTTTTTTGGCTATTGGCTATTAGTTGGTGTCAGTCGACCCCCCCCGGTCGACTGACACCAACCCTAGTGATGCCACTGATTCGGTGAACAAATCTTTTTTGTGAACTGATTCTACTGATTCAGTACACGGAAAAGAACTGATTTGCCCATCACTAGTGTGACTGTCCATGCCTGTAACCTTTTTTATGGTAGTTGAACCTCGTCTTTGGATTAGACGTGAATATTTGTTGTTGTTGATCCAAACAGTTTGCTCTGCCTATCAATGAATTTGGCAATTTAATTGATAATTGATATGTTTGATAATAAATACCAAATAAAATAAAGTAAATATATTTTAAATGTTGGGTAAGTGAGGTGTTTTAAATGTTGATACAGTTCTGTTCAGTATTCAGAGTGTCGGACGTCAAATGAGGGTGTTAACAGTTAAAACTGCTGGGTTCGGAAAATTAAACATATTTCAATTAATCCTCACCTTCCTGACAGTAGATAGATACATGGCTATCCAGATAGCCAGAGTCATCATTTCATTATGTGGCAGGGACAGATGAAGATGTGGAGAGGCTGATTAAACTGAGTGAAGAGAAGAACAACCTCTTCTCCAGGAGGTGCTACACAGCTCTGCAAGGAGTGAATTCGTGTACAATGATGTTTTGAAATTATAAATTGTCAATTAGCTAAAATCAGGGGGAGAGATAGGTGGAATGAATAAGAATGAAAATTATGCAGGAGAAGAGGCAGTTCACACGTGAATTACTGCCACAAATACTGGCCCACTTTTCTTCATTGCTGATGCAACTTCAGATAGCAGCAGCAGATTTCATTCTGAAGTATACAGAACTTATGTGCTTATGTTCAACAAATACCTCCAAACTCACTGGGCTGCGCTTCATTCTACAGCAAGACAGTTATATCAAACATACTGCAAAAGAAACAAAGGAGTTTTTTCAAAAACTGGAAAATTATTGACTGGCCAAGTCATTCACCTGAAATGAATTCAACTGAACACGTGTTTCTTATGCTGAAGAGAAAACTACAGGCAACTAGCCCCTGAAACAAGCAGGAGCTAAGGATGGCTGCAGGGCACGACTGGCAAAGCACCACCAGAGAAGATACTCAGCACCTGATGATATCTATGAGTCACAGACTTCACACAGTCACTGAATGCAAAGGATACATGAAAGTACTCATTACTATTTTATTTAAATAACATTAATATGTCCTAAACCTTATGGTTGTTGTAGTCTGTATTGGTATCTGTTTGCTGTTAGTGTTTGTTTTTTGTTTCTATGGGTTAATTGTTTTTCACATCCTCCGTCCCAGTGTTTTCATTCTCCCAGTCACTTGTCTCCCCAGTGCCGTCTCCGTGTCTGTGTTCCCTGAGCGGCTTCACTCCCCTGTATTTGCGTGATTTCACTATTCGGGTGGTTCCAGGTTTTTGTGGTTTCCCCCCTTCTTTCCAGTCTCGTTTTACTTACTTCCTGCTTATATCTAGTTTTACTCATTTCTACTAATCCTTACTAACTTATAGATTGTAAAGTACTAACCTCATTAATATACTAACATGTGAATATTACTAATGGACTAACAAACACTAGTTTTGGGTTTTTGATAGTTTAGATCACTATACTAATACATTAACCATTCTCCCCTTTTCCATGCTGCGCTGTAGCTCTGCCCCTTTTCTTTCTAGTCTGCCCTAACGCTGAGTTCTGCAATTGCCTGCACCTGTCTCTTGCTCTAACTGCACCTCTCTCTCTGCACGTGTTTTACCTGCTAAACCCAGGCCGTCTGTTATCATTGCTGTCTATGTGATTCCAGTCCGCGTTTTGTCAGTCCCCTGTCATTTAATTAGTTATCCTAATGTTCTTCACCTGGATGTTGTTTGTTACTCCGCCCTCACTCACTTATCCCCTCCTTGATTGTTACCTTCCCCAGTGTATAAATGTCAGTCTTTTCCACCAGCTCCCTGTCAGAACGTTGATCATATTTACTGTGCCGATGATTTGTAAACCTTTGTTTATTGAGATTCCTGAGACGCCCTTTCCATTCGACTTCGAGTTTGCCTGCCCCTTTTGTTTCATTGCTGTCTGGTTTGACCTTTGCTCTGTTTTGACTTCTCTTTTGCCTGTTCCTTTGTACCTTCGCCTATCTGATCTCCTGGATTTAGATTTTATGCCTGTTTACCACTATTCTTTTGGAAACTCGATTTTGTACCGTCCTCTCTGATTACCTGGCTTTGAACTTGGACTGAATAAAGACAACATTTTTTGGATTTCCCTGGTCTGCAGTTTCTACATGGTTAAACCAAAATGTATAAAAATAAGTTTAAATAAAAACTGAGAATTTTCACTTAAACCACGTGTGATCTATTTGATTACAAATACACACTTGTGAAGTACAGAGCCAAATTAAAAAAACATGTCTTTGCCCCAAACATTATGGAGTTCACCGTATATCAAAGCAATCAAAGGTCAGCCTCACACTGCAGATAAAACTGATACACTAGTTAACATCAAGCAATTACATATTTACCTGGCACATACTATAGTATTCAGCACATTATATTTTACAATCATTTTACATAACTTCAGTCCATTATGAACACTCAGTTGCAGAGACCAAACCTTCACTGGGTAGAATTCAGAGCTGACCATCTGGTAACTAAGTACTGTATGTAAAAAGTCTGTACTCACATCATAGATCCTTACAAGTAGGAGGATAATGATCAGGATCACATCACCTCTGTCTCTCTGAGCCGGGTCTGTAGAGCTGCTCTGGGCCCCTCTGTGTTGTCAATGGCCCTCAGTCTCTCCTGCACAGCCTGAATCCAGGAGAGGGCACACTCCAAACACTGCATAAAGGTTTCCTGCTCCTGCTGAGTCATTCTGCAAAGTGCGGACCTGGTCACTTTTAGGTCACTCAGAACTGCAGGAAGGTCAAAATAAACACAATGTTTCTTGTTATAAATATGTGGACTGTGTGTTTCAGTGGGATCATGATCACTTAACATTGTTTTCACCCTAAATGCAGTACTTATAACTTCTATGGCAGCTGTGGGAGACATCATGCATCACCCATTGTAGACTTTCAAGGAATGTTTTCCCTTCTAATTACAGTTTATCAAGAGTTTAACATTGTAATGCCTAATTTTTTTTTTTAAACATTTCACCATCCTGCAGTATCTTTACAGAATAATTTATATTATACAATTTTGGCTGAGTATCACCCAGAATTCATATTTGTTTGATTCAGTAAAATCAAAATATATTTTTTTAAAACAAGTATTAAGTTTATCAACTTGAAAATGTGATTTGATATAAGCATAAGTAGTTATTTATTGAGTGCTTTATCCTATTTTTCTTACATGCATTGACTGGGGTATGCTCAAATAGTAGGTGGCAATAATTGTATCCCGGAGAGCAAGACTATCTACTGCTGCCAAGCATTCATTTAATTGTTCTCTGACACTAAAGGCCATGACATTATGTCATAGACACAGACAGACAAACAGACATTGCACACTGACAGCTACAGGGGGTTTTCATTTTTGGTAACGCAAAAGTAAATGTAACGTTACTTTTCTCAGTGAGTAACATTGTAACGTAACAAGTTACTTTTAATGGAAGTAACATTGTAATGCAACAAGTTACTTTTAAAAGTAACGTTCCCCAACACTGTTGGCCAGTAGCTTGGCGCTAAGCCCAGGGCTCCAGGGGACTGAGAGTGGAGGGGAGTAGGCCATATTAACTGTTAACTTTTGTTAACTGTATTAACAAAATGCACTTTAAAAGCTTTACGAAAATTCTCTCCTTATCCTTTGCAGTCGACATCATTAAAAAAAATTCAAAAACCTGCGGACAACCTTTCAGCGGGAAAACAAAGCAGCATCCAGTAAGCGGTCAGGCGATGGAGCAGATGACATTTACATTCCAAGATGGAAATACTACAAAGACCTGCTTTTCTTGAATGAAGGAGGAGAACCCAACGAGACCGAAGATAAATCTCATCCCAACCCATCCAAATTGAAACAGCAACTCCAGACAAGACGGCTTCCAAAAATGTAAAAAAACAAAAAACGGGACATCAGCAAAGCAGAGGTGGCAATAGAGTATGCCTTGGAGTGCTTAAAGACAAAGACAAGAATAGAAGCTGGAGTCAGTACATGCAGGATTTTAAAAATATTTAGATGAATGTCTGCAAGAGGTGCCGGAGTGTGAAGAGGAAGATTATTGAAGTTGTACATACCAATATAGAAGAGTAATCTCAGAGAACTAGTTTAACCAATGAGTTTTTTATTACCCATTTTAATAACATACAAGAGGAAAGACTATACTGTAATTAATGTTCAATAAAATCTAACAAAATTAAATTTTATAATCACCTGTTCACTTGTTTTCATTACTTTTCTATGTGCAGTGTGAATTTTAATGAAAAATTATTTTTAATAAATGTGTAATAAATTAATTGAATAAATATAAATACATATAAATGAATAAAAATTAATTTAATAAATACACTTAATTCCCCTTCCTTAATTTGAATTGGGTAAATAAGTTATATGCTTTACTTCTAAAATCTATAGTATGTTGAGACCTTCATAGGTCATAGGTCAGGAACATCATGCACTACAAGGAAATGGCACTGTTCTGCCAACTGACTGCTCCATTTGTATAGAAGTAGGAGGTAAACTCTTGTCTGATAGTTTTGGTATCAGTCGTTGGGTTTCTGTCATGAGTAGGTTCCAGCTGAAGTAGGCACTCTGGTTCTTCTCGCCAGGATCCTGGAATTACATCTCCAGTTTCCTGGTCCACCTGATCTACTAGGGTATTTGGGGAGTACACCTGTCGTGTGGCATCTTGTGTGCGAAGGTACTTATGCAGTGCACAGGCTGCCTTGGTGATACACACCACTTTTTGAGGTGCAATACCAATGGGCTGTCTGAAGACTCGTAACCTGTTGGACAAAACCCCAAAGGTGTTCTCCACACATCTTCTTGCCCAAGAGAGATGGTAGTTAAATATCCTCTTCTCATTGTCCAGTTGAGCTCTTGGATATGGCCTCATGAGGTGTGCCTTGAGAGCAAAGGCTTCATCCGCCACCACAACACGGGGGACTGGCATCTTTCTCCCTGGCAATGTTTTCTGAGCTGGCAGTTTGACCGAGTTATTCACCAAGGCACTGTTCAGTCCACATTTTCCCCAGACTCCTCCATTGCTCACCCTATCATTTGTGCCTACGTCAATATATAGATATTTTAAATCTGCATCAAGAAGTGCCATCAAAACAATTGAATGGGTATCTTTGTAGTTAAAGTAGTGAGAGCCAGAGTTAGGTGGTGGTTGAATTAGAATATGTTTCCCATCTAAAGCCCCAATGCAATTTGTTCACACTTCTGGGCTACAGCCTCCCATCTTCTGCTGTTGATGGTAATTTCATAAATTCAGGCTGTAGGCTTTGATATAATGCCTTGCAGGTATCTATGACAATACGCCCAATGCTGTGACAGCTGATCCTGAACAGGTCCTCCAGGAGGAGGAGAAGGTTTCACCAGTGGCCAGGTAACGCAGGGTGATGGAGAGGCGTTCACCTGGCGTTATGGCTTTTCGCATTGTGGTGTCTTGTCTTTGTATCTGTTCTTCAATCCTCCCTAACAAGCAATTGAACATCTCCATATCCATCCTCATCCAGCTCCTGTAGCCCATGGGAATTTCCTCCACCAGTTCCCTTAACAGTTGGCTGTAGCAGCCTAGCCGTCTTTTCAACAACCATCTCCTTTTCCATGTAGTCCTCTTGCGTTTGGCCTGTTGTTATCTATGGACCAGAATGTAGCCTATTAGCCTGGATTATATTGTGCAAACAGACATCTAAGAAAAACTAAATGTAAATGTAGATTCATATAGATAAAATGTACCTTTTAACAATCAACGATGAGGCCAGGAAAATGGTAACTGCCGCATAAGTCAGGTCCTCCATTTTTCTGCTTAACATCTCCAAGATAATATCCCCCAGGTAACAGAATATTGTGTTCTGATAGGTCCAGGTAAGGTTTCAGAGGCATCAATATGAAATTTGAATGGTTATTGGTTACCGAACATTCTTTTTCAGTTACGTTGCCCATTGCCTGTTGCCACTCCATTGCCACCAGTGTATCAGGGCAACTTTAGTTGCTGGCAATATTGCCCCAAAAAGTTGCCTGTGTACCATTAGATCTTCTGTCCTAGCAGTTAAATGTGCTACTCCTCCGGGTATCTTGCAAATAATGTTTTCATGCCATGAATAAGCAACTTTAACCTGGAAAATATGTTTGTTAGTTTCACTGACCGGAAGTGCAGCTGCTCTGGGACAGAGGTTAGTTTCAGTGTCCAGATGGATCCTAGTATTATTTCATATAAGTATAATTGGGTCATAGTTCGGGATATTTAGATAGTTTCACTAACCAGATGGAGTAACCTTAGTTAGGGCTCCCTGGGATATATGTTAGCTTCGGTACCCGGACAAACATATTTTTTTTCACTTTAACCTCTTAGCACAAAGCCCCTAGTGGTCGGCACGCCGGCATGCCTAGATTGCTCAATTCAGACATTCTATGCTCCTGCAACCACATTATGAGTTGAAACCATTGTTGCACTGGTAGTGCATTTACCAAGCTCCCCCTCCCTGCAGTCTCATCTGTAACTACACCACCCACGCATGACACACTGGACGATAGTGTATTCCATCGTAGCAACAACCAACAATAGCCGAAGGTATGCCAGTACATCTGTGAAAAACGCTGCTCACTGAACACTGAAATAAACTAGATGAATCTACTGAACACAAATAAAATTTCATTGTCCAAATGTCCAAGTGTTACTGCTGAAAATATTTCGGTTATATAAGTTATTTTTGAAATTGAGTGTCTTTAAATAGGTTAGTGGTATTTTAGAATAAGGATATTTCACACTGTAAAAAGTAAGCATTCGTTGGTTTGCTTGTAGTTTGTTTTTAATGTATGTACGGGATATGACCTCAACTGGAACATTTCCAAAACATGGTAGACAGTTGAATATTGTTTTAATAATAATAATAATAATAATAATAATAATAATAATACTTTATTTATATAGCACCTTTCATACATAAAATGCAGCTCAAAGTGCTTCACATAAAATGAGAAAAAACAAAAAAATACAAATAATAAATAAAAGAAACTATAATAATAATAACAATAATAATTATAATAATTTAATATAATAAAAGAAGAACAGTGAGGTAATTAAATGCCAACTAAAGGTATAAAAACAATAAAACGAATACAAATAAGATGGTGAAGAAGTGAAAAGCAAACCAAAATGTATAAAAACAATAAAACAAGAACACAAATAAGATAGTGAAGAAGTGAAAAGCAAACTAAAGGTATAAAAACAATAAAACAAGAACACAAATAAGATAGTGAGGTAATTAAAAGCAAACTAAAGGTATAAAAACAATAAAACAAGAACACAAATAAGATAGTGAGGTAATTAAAAGCAAACTAAGGATAGGCTAGGGTAAAAACGTAAGTTTTGAAGTTTAAAATCATCCACAGATTTTGCTTGTCGGATATGTACTGGTAAGGTGTTCCATAGTTTTGGGGCATAAGAACTAAAAGCTTCACCATGTTTCTTTTTAGCTCAGTATATAACAGTAAAAAATAGGCCAGTATTTGATGATCTTAGCATCCTATTTGGAGAATAAAGTGAGAGACAGTCTGTATGAAGGTGCATTGATATGAAGAGCTTTAAAAACCAGTAAAAGAACTTTAAAATCAATCCTAAAAGATACTGGAAGCCAGTGTAGAGAGGCTAGTACTGGAGTGATATGTTCACTTTTCCTTGTTTTTGTTTCTACTCTGGCTGCTGCATTTTGAACAAGTTGAAGTTTACTAATCCATTTTTTTTTGCAACTTGTAATGACAGATATGGTCTAACTCTTGATATATTTTTGAGATGAAAGAAGGCAGTCCTAGTGATATTTCCAATTTGGCTTTTGAAGCTTAGCTCTGAGTCAATTATGACTCCTAGACTTTTTACTGCTGGCTTGACTTGTAAAGCAAGATTCCCTAGCCTGCTCAAGATTTTGTTTCTTTTTGCATCCGAGCCTATCACAAGTATCTCTGTTCTATCTTTGTTTAGTTTAGGGTAGTTCTCATTTATCCACTTTATAACACTGTGACAGTTAGTTATGGCACACCATAAAGAATATCATGTTTTTTGGACGCATGTTCCCCTAGGCTAACGAAAAAGTGTCTATTAGTTAAGTACATCTTAAACCAATTTAGAACAGCGCCCGAGAAGCCAACATAATTTTCAAGGCGGTTTATGAGAATCTTGTGGTCAATGATATCAAAGGCTGCACTTAGATCAAGTAGTACAAGAATGGACACATTGTTCTCATCAGCATTTACTCTGAGGTCATTAACAATTTTAACAAGGGCAGTTTCAGTGCTATAATTCTGTCTAAAACCAGACTGATATGTCTCATAGTGTAGATACTATTTTCTCAAAAATTTTACTTTAAAAAGGCAGATTTGAAATTGGTCTAAAATTACTTAAGTCAGAGGGGTCCAGGTTATTTTTCTTCATCAGTGGTCCGACAACAGCTGTTTTAAGAGGATCAGGAAAAATGCCAGTCTTCAAGGACAGGTTCAGTATTTCCAGTACACTAGCAGAGAGGCAACTTGTAACTTCTTTGAAAAAGACTGTGGGGATAGGATCTAAGGAGCATGTGGAGGATTTCAGTTGGGCAATATTTTTTTTTAGCTCTGCTTCATTTAGCATTTTGAAGTTATCCATGGTATTCCTTGGGCAGCAAGTAGTACATTCAGTTGGTGACACTCCAGAGTATGCTATACCTGATCTAATTGTTCTGATCTTTTGATCAAAAAACTGGGCAAATTCCTCGCATTTTGATGGCGATGCCTGAAAGAGTAGGTCTGGTGGGGCCGAGGGATTGAGTAATCTATCAATAGTAGAGACAAGTCGTTTATATTATTTTCCATTATCACAAATTATTTTAGAGAAGTGAGATTGCCTCTCCGTTCGAATAGTGTTATTATAAATGACAATGCACTCCTTCAATATGTTGCGGTGGACAGTTAACTTGCTTTTTCACCACATGCGTTCAGCTTTGCGGCACAGTCTCTTTAATAAGTGAAGAGTTTGTTCATTCTTCCAGGGAGTCACTTTCATATTACACCTCTTCTTGATTTTTTCAGGAACCACTGCGTTAAGAACCAATTTTAACTTATAGTTGAAGCTATCAACCATCTCATGGATGCTAAGAGAGTCGTTAGACATGCAGTCTTGTTGATCACGCAGGAACATATCAGTGAACACACCTGCTGATTATTAAAGTATCGTTTTCTAAAGGTTCGTTGGACAACGTTTTTGACAGTGAGTAAAATAGTATTAAAAAATAGGCAGCTGTGATCTGAGACAGCGATATCAATAACTTAACCTATTTTTATGTTTAGGCCATGAGAAATTACTAGATCAAGGGTATGTCCCCTGTTGTGCGTGGGTACCGTAATATGCTGAACTAAGTCGAAGGAGAGCAAAATTTTTATAAATTCTTCTGCTTTGCTGTCAATAGTGTTGTCAACATGAAAGTTAAAATCAGCAGTTACAAGAATATGGTCATAATTTGTAGTGCAGATTGATAGCAGTTCAGAAAATTCAGGAAAGAAGGTCGTGTTATGCTTGGGTGGGCAATACACATTTAGCAACAGTATTGGTTTTTTGCCCATTACTACAACTGCAAGATATTCGAACGTTGTGAACTTTCCAAAAGCAATATTTTTGCAACTTATGTTTTCTGCATAGACAGAGGCTAGTCCGCCTCATTTCTTTCTTTCCCTGATTGAATAAAAATAATTGTACCCCGGAGGACACGTTTCGTTCATCACGGCTGAACCATCCACACTTTACCAAGTTTTAGTTAGAAACATAAAATCAAGATTATTCTCAGAAATAATATCATTAATTAAAAATGTCTTACTAGTTAATGCTCTGACATTAAAAAGTGCCATATTAAATGAGTTGGGGAGACAAGTTGGACCAGTGCACCTAGAGGTTGTTTGAGGGAAAAATATAACATTTTGGCGATTTACCCCACAAGATGCACAAGCATAAACAGCAAGCTTACCAAGGAAATACCTAGGCTTAATATGAGTTGGAATCTTTTGATAGCAGTATAGGTGATTTAAGTCCACCAGGCCACATGGCGGAACCATTGGGACTGGGTGGAAATTATATGATGGTTTAGACACAGGTGAACATTTCCAATTAGGCACTAGTGTTTTGTCGAGACATGTGCACTTGGACAAAGAGGCTAGTCAGATGCCAAGGGTATTATTGACGGAGTAAAATATGTTGTTTGCTAAAAATCGAGCACCCAGCGCACTAAGGTGAATGCCATCAATTTTGTAAAAGGACGAGCACTTCCAAAAAAGGTTAAATTTATCGATGAAAACAAAATTATCACTGTAGGATGCACAGGTGGACTGTAACCAGATGTGGAGAGCTAATATCCTGCTAAAACGATTTACACACCTCCCAAGGGGAGGGATAGGACCAGAAATAAACACACCTTTTCCACTGTCTTCGAGTGTGTTAAAAATGCAGGTAAAGTCGCGTTTTAGAATTTCTGACTTCTGAGCAGAAACATCATTACAACCAATATGAACTATTAGATTACGGGCGAGAGGGTATTTAACCAGCAAGCTACGAATGTGCTCAAAGTGGTCACCAACCTTGGCACTGGGAAATCAAAGAGTCACCGCTGACTTTCTCCTTACGTTTCTGATAATGGAGTCAGCAATTACCAGGGAAGAGGGAGGAGGCGGGAGCAGCAAGGGCTCCGTCACTGAAGCAGGTGGAGGAGGAAAGTGAGATCGGACCAAGGGCCTTGGGCCGAGTGGATCCAGGTCCTGTCCGGGCCGAGAGGGTGCTTGGCTTTGGGCGACGAGGTGCAGCCAGACGGGAAGACTGCCCAGAATCCGCTGCGGAGTGGACCATGGGAGATGGAGAACGCCAGAACTCACCAGAAGAGGACGCAGGAGGTGGAACGCGAGGCCAGGAACTCATAAATGGAAACTCTTGCTCATCTAGGATATCGAATCTGTTTATGAGCTTGATGCCTTGTGATAAGGGGGTGCCAGAACAGCGTCTCCCCCTACAATTTCCTGCTACGGAGCAAGGCTCTAGGAGTGGAGTGGAATTGGCTATGGCTTTGGGTTTAGCACCAAGCTCGTCCCACGGGACTCCAGGTTGGGTCGAGGCAGAGACCGCACATAGGACAGTCGGAGCCATCTCTTCAAAAGCCATAGTAGGTCCAGGGCAAAATGACACCATGGATTCAATGGTCTTCCCATCTTCCCAGATCTGGTAAAGAACGGATATTCTCCCTTCCAACTCCAAGATCTTCTGGGTGAGGCAAGCACAGCTTTCGCAGCCGGACTGACAGTTAAGAGGAGGCGTAACTCACGGGGCCGTACAGATGCTTTGAAATTCACGCCGGTGCTCTTCGGCGTCACCCGGCTAGCTCCGGCAGACCGTCCTTCTTGGACGGACAGCCCCGTCAGCCGTTTAGTTAGTTCAAGTTTTAAGTTTTTTTCTACAAGTTAGCTGCAAATCATTTCCTTTGGCCCGCAAGTTTGTTTTTCCTTTGTTTCCTTTGTATTTAATAAAACTTTTCTCTGGCAGCGCTCCGTCTTCAGATCACAGGTTGCAGAAGTTTTTTAATGTCGTCCCATCCCCATACAAGAAAACATCACATACTGTAGAGTATAGAAACACATATGAGAGTAAATGATTACACATTTAGGTACTGTACCACAGTGTGACAATGTTTTTGCATTATGTTTTAAACTTATATCAATGTTTCACCTTAAACCTTCATAAGGGGCTCATTTATATGCTTTATAATGGACATAAAGCATTTTATTCATTTTTGGAGAGATTTTGGATATGTTTCTGGACCCCTAGCTATTATAGACCACTGTACTGACAGTAATTCCCACTTGAAAATGATGCAACGGTGAGTTTCTTCAGTCAACAGTTGATTTGTAGTGAAATACATGATTATGCTGTGATTTACTGCGATATACCTTCATATACCTTGTGGGTATCCTCTGGAACGGAAAAGGCTAAGGGAGTAAACCCTAACAGAAAAACACGGCTTGGACTCCGTCAGGCAGCTCAATGTTTTGAAGCATTGTTCTGGCAACTCCTGCAGCCGAACTGACGCCAAATGTATCGGTTCACCGTTCCTTTGGATCACGCCAGGGAGGCAGAGAGGGGAGCCCTGTTGCCTGGGCAACACAGGGCCTCCAGACACCTTGCCCAGGCTTCTTGTGCCCTGGAGAGGAAACTCCAGCTCCTGCAGTGGAGGCATAACACAGGAGGTAGCAGTTACCGGTTCTAAGCCCTTTCTCAATCGGCAACCCTTCGGAACCGGCAAGCCTTCGGAACATCAACTGAGGGAGTCTACCTGCACACATGGACAGACAGTAAACTATTCAACCTCGCTCGACTGAAAGCTAAATCAAAGGTCAGACCACTCATCATCCGGGACATGCTGTTCAGTGATGACGCAGCAGAGGCAGCACACTCCCAGGAACACCTGCAAACCCCCATGGACTGGTTCACCCAAGCATGCCAGGACTTCAGCCTGACCATCAGCCTGAACAAAACCAAGAAGATGGGACAGGGCATTGACAACCCCCCTCCATCACCATCAACAGCTACACACTGGAAGCTGTCAGCATTTTCACTTACCTTGGGTCCACCATCATCAACAACCTGTCACTCGATGCTCAGCAGCCTCATTGGAAAAGCAGCCTCTACTTTTGGGAAGCTCAAAGCCAGAGTATGGGAAAATGGCAAACTCACAGCCTACACAAAGGTACAGGTGTACAGCGCCTGTGTCATCAGCACACTCCTGTATGGCAGCGAAGCTTGGACCACATACTCACATTAAGAGCGGAGGCTAAACAGCTTCTACCTGCGCTGACTGAGGTACATACTAGGCATCTCCTGGTGGGACTGGTCACACACACTGCAGTCCTGGAGAGAGCACAGCTTCCCAGTATGTACTCTCTCCTGAGGCAGCGACGTCTCAGCTGGCTGGGCCATGTCTGGCGGATGGACGACAGACAAATCCCAAAGGACATTCTTTATGTGAAACTATCATCTGGCAAGAGGCCAACTGGCCGCCCACAGCTACGCTATAAGGATGTCTGCAAGCAAGACCTCAAGTCCTTCAACATCAACCCTGTCACCTGGGAAGATGCCGCTCAGGACCGTCTTCAGTGGCAGCAGACACTCCACAGTGGGCAGCTGACATATGAAACCACCTTGGCTCAACACCGTGAAGCAAAGAGAACAAAGATGTAGCAACAACTACAGGACACCACCAAACCATCAATACCATCGGGGCCGGCCTACACACGTAACATCTGTGACCGAGTCTACCTCTCACGGATTGGACTCCACAGCCACAGCAGACGCTGCGCTAAAACTCCCAGGCACAAGAAATCTATGGTCTTCCGAGACTGCGATGCCAATGATGATGACAGCAATGCATATAGACATGTTGGATAGATGTGGAGACACTGGGTACACTGATTACTTTTTCATTCATAGAGCTTTAGTGGGTCTGCGTATCCACCCTTCGATTTGACGCACTTGTGGTCAAGGAGTTTTTGATCCAGGACATGTATAGTTTAACCTGCTGTATATTCGCAATCTCTCTGTAATTGCAAACTAAAAAAGAGCAAATATATTTTTCATTTTTTGCCCAGACAATAGCATTTGTGGCACTTTAGTTTATATTCATAATTTAGGAAAAAATAATCTAAGTTAGTATTGTAAATGCTACAAATGTCTTGCTTCACTTAAGCCATTTTTCAAGTCTCTAACTCAGACTGTCAGCTTTAATTTGAGGATATTTTCATCCATATCAGATGAACCGTTTAGAAATGACAGCATCTTTTGTACATGATCCCCCTATTTTAAGGTACAAGTATTTGTTGAATTGGCTTCACAGATGTGTTTTGATAGGCAAGTGTATTCATTTGTGTCGTTAGTGAATGCAGAAGAGAGCTGTTGATGTCTAGTCTTGATTCTAGACTTTGCAATTGCCTTTGGAGATTGTTGTTGGGGTGTGACAACATGAGGAAGACAGCAGTGTTGATGCAAATTAAGCTGGCCGTCATAAGGCTCAGAAATGAAAATCAATCAATCGGGAACATTGCAAAAACTCTGGGCATGCCAAAGTCAACAGATTGGTTCATCATTAACAAGAAAAAAAAACAACTGGTGAACTCAATTATGTCAAAAGACCCGGTAGACCGAGGAAGACCACTGTAGTGGATGACCGGAGAATACTCTCTATGGTGAAGGAAACCCCCCTGATAACAGCCCAACAGATCAAAAACACTCTCCTGGATGAGACAAAGATTAACATGTACCAGAGTGATGGAAAGAGGAATGTGTGGAGAAAAAAGGAAATGCCCATGATTCAAAGCATACCACCTCATCCGTGAAACATGGTGGAGGGGGTGTTATGACTTTGGCCTGTATGGCTGCCAGTGGAATGGGCTCACTTCATCAATGATGTGACTGCAGAAAGAAGTAGAACAATGAATTCTGAAGTCTACAAAAATATTTTATCTGCCTCCAAACTCATTGGACAGCACTTCATCAGGCAACAAGACAATGACCCGAAACATACTGCTAGAGCAACAAAGGGGTTGTTACGTTCGTGTGTGGGATGCGGGCGTGCGTTTTTCTCCCCTCTTTCGTTCTGCTCTCTCTCGGTTGCTGTCATTTCCGCAGGAGTCCGTGTGCCGCCCTTCGTTATTCCCATTGGTCATCCCCGCTGTCCATCATCAGAGTTCTCCCGCTCATCCCCCCCATCCGCCAATCAACTCCCTCCTGCAATCATGTCTCCCCCAATCATGCCTCAGCTCTCAATTTAAAATATCCCCATTTCGTTCCTGCAGGAGCCTTCCGTTTCCTCATTTGTGCTGTGTGTTTGGGCAAATGCTAGGTTGTGTGTGTTATTTGAGAGAGTTGTGTGGTCTAAAATTTTGTCCTCCCTGTTTCGCTTCAGAGACCAGTGTTAGGTAAGTTCCGGGGGCCCCTATACACGTGTTGACACGTAGGGTAAGGGCTCTGTCTAAATACATTAGTTTAGTGGTGGTGTTGCCCCCTGTATTTATGACTGCGGGTCGCAGTTAGGTTAGTTAGACAAGTTTTGTTTTCTGCATTGTTAATAGGTTAGTTATATTACAAAATCGTAGTTAGGGTATTTGTTTGTTATTTTCGGCACCACTCCCTTTTTTTTGTACTGGTCTCGGTCGTGTGTCTTGACGTGTTTTATGTTTGGAAATGTCTGTAAATACTTGTAAATAGCCCCCCCCCCCACACAGTAAAATCCCTTTCACCGTAGTCCGCCTTGTGTGTCTCTCATTATTCTCACAAGAAAGCTTATATATATTTAGTTACATCTCCTGGTGCCAAATATCAAACATCATTTAAAATATTGCACCCTTAACCCCTAGAAGGGTCGTAACAGGGGTTTAGGACGGTCAAAAAGTGGGAAATCACCGGGCCGAGTCAATCACCGGATCTGAATCCAATTGAACATGCATTTTACATGCTGAAGAGGAGGCTGAAGGCAAAAATTCCCCTAAACAAGCAGGAACTGAAGATGGCTGCAGTACAGGCCTGGAAGAGCATCACCAGGGGAGATACCCAGCATCTGGTGATGTCTATGCGTCGCAGACTTCAAGCAGTCATTGCATGCAAAGTATATGCAACCAAATATTAAAAATGATTATTTTCTACATTATGTTAAACTGTCCAATATTTTTTGATGCCCGAAAATGGGGGGGACTATGTACAGAAGGTTCTATAATTTCCAAATGGTTCATCCAGTATGGATGAAAATACCCTCAAATTAAAGCTGACAGTCTGCACTTCAACCTCATTGTGTGGGGCAGTTCGGTCCCCCGGAGAGGCAGATTAGTCTCGGTTGCGCCAGCTGGTGGAGAGAACACACGCACCTGGGCTGTGTTAGTTAATCAGCCCAGGTGCTTAAAGGTGTGCTGCTCTCTATAGTTCGGGGCCGAGACTGGGAGCTAACACTGAGAGCGCAATTATGATTTTCTTCACGTTTTATTTAGAGCGCTGGAAAAGAAAGCAATCCTCAGCTGGTATGCTGGAGGAGCTGGACCTGGCCGGAAAGGCGGGTCAGCTAGAGAGCAGGCGAACTGAAAAGTTGGGTCTCTGTTTTACTTTCTTTTGTCTTTGTTATTTTAGCTTGTTATTTTAGCTAATTGTTTTTGCCCGGAACCCGTGAGGAAGGGTGAAGTGGTCCGTTTATCTTATTTAATGTTTGTGGCTGTGCACTCTCTCTCTCCATGTGACAGAAACTGTGGTCCCATTCTCCCTGCCTGGGGTGTCACATTGTTGTGACAATATATATATATATATATATATGAGGGGCCAAACAGGAAATATTTAATGAAGTCAGCCATTGCGTACCATTAAAAAATAAGGGCGAAGCACGTTCACCACAAAGCATACAGTAGCTGAAATTAAAAGCGAAGTTCGTTCAGAAACAGCACGGCTCACATTAACAAACCCCGGCAAACCTCAGGAATACCCATAAGAAGCAGACCAAATATATGCCTGTATTAAAATCTGAGAGCTAGCGACATTTCACTGTCTCACTTGTTATATTCACATCAAAATTCTTACAGAATATAATATAATTTTCAGTCTCAATCCAATTAAAAATTAATTTGGATTGCACTGATTATGTCTTAATAAAGACCCAATGGGATGCCCAAATATATGCCTGTTCCGAATGATATATATATATATCGGTTTCAATGTATATATATCAGAAATTATGTATATATATATATTGTTTTCAATGTATATATCATAACTTATGTATATATATATCGGTTTTGATGTATAAATATAAAATATGATGTATATTTATCGTTTTCAATGTATAAATATCAAAAACAATGTATATATATATATCGGTTTTGATGTATATATATCACAGTTCAAAGAATATATCAAGCAAGATGTATATATATCAAGAATGATGTATATATATCAGACTTCATTAAATATTTCCTGTTTGGCCCCTCATATATATATATATATATATACATATATATGTGTGTGTGTGTCAGAGAACAATAAGATGAATGCCTGGGAGCAGAAGTCTTGTTTTCTCGGATATTGCTAATAATTACATATACTATATATATATATATATATATATATAATTTTATATCATTTATTGTAGGTTATAATATGCATCACTGACATGACAGAAAATTCAGAAAATTGTACAGCACTGGTATACACTATTAAGGTCACGTAGTTGATCTCAACACGGTGCAAAGGATGCTCAAATACGCATTTTTTATGTGAATATATTATCTTTTTATCTTATGTAAATGTGAAGAGACCATTAAAAATCGTTCATTGGCATATAAACTCAGACTCTGGATGTTTAAATTCTTGTTTTCTCTCGTTTTAATTTTACTTCTCATGAAAATGTAACTATGTTATAGGATGACTATCCTTTAACCCCTTAGCGCTCATGTATCCTCCCATTTGTCACCTCCCTCATGAACTCCTCCTTGTCTTCTGGATGTTTCCCCTCATCCTTCAAGAGGGCCCACATCACCCTGCTGCTGAAGAAGCCCACTCTAGACCCCTCCGTCATCCAGAACTACCGCCCGGTATCTCTCCTTCCTTTTTTATCCAAAACGCTTGAACGAGTTGCATCTAATCAACTCTCTGCTTTCTTCTCAATAACCTGCTTGACCCCCACCAGTCCTTCAGGCCTGGCCACTCAACAGAGACTACACTCCTCTCTGTCAGTGAGTCACTTCATGCTGCACAAGCAGCCTCCCTCTCCTCCTGATTCTGTTAGATCTCTCGGCTGCCTTCGACACTGTTGAGCACTCCATCCTCCTGTCCTCCCTGGCAGCAACAGGGATCTGCGGCACAGCCCTTGACTGGATTGAGTCCTACCACTCTCGTCGCTCCTTCCAGGTTGCCTAGGCTGGTAGAGTATGGCCGCCTCGTCCCCTTGCCACGGGAGTTCCCCAGGGCTCAGTCCTTGGTCCCCTTCTCTTCTCCCTGTACACTAGATCCCTTGGCCCTGTAATCTCTGCCCACAGTTTGTCTTATCACTGCTATGCTGACGACACATAACTCTTTCTCTCCTTCTCCCCATCGGACACACAGGTCTTTGCTCGCATCTCCACTTGCTTGAGGGACATCCAGAGCTGGATGGACAATCACCACCTAAAGCTCAACACAGGTAAGACAGAGCTAATCTTCATTCCTGCTCTAACCTCTCCCCTCCTTGATTTCTCCATTTCCCTAGGGAACACCTGAGTGACGTCATCACCCTACGCTAAGAATCTTGGAGTGGTGATGGACAACAGGCTGTCCCTCTCCAAGAACATCACAGTGGTAAGCCGGGCGTGCAGATTCTTCCTGTACAACATCCGGAGAATCCGTCCCTTTCTCACCACCTACTCAACCCAGCTCCTAGTCCAAGCAATGTTACTGTCCCGCCTGGACTACTGCAACACTCTTCTGGCTGGCCTTCCGGCATTTGCCATCAGACCCCTGCAACTCATCCAGAATGCTGCAACTTGTCTGGTCTTCAACCTCACCAGACACTCCCACGTCACCCCCCTGCTCCGAACCCTCCACTGGCTGCCTGTTATGGCTCGCATCAAATTCAAAACATTGGTCCTAGCATACCAGGCAGTCAAGGGGTCAGCCCCAGCATACCTCCATAAGATCTTCAAACCCTACATGCCAGCCAGACCCTTCCGTTCTGCTACCTCAGGACGACTGGCACCTCCCCATCTTTGCACTTGCGCTTCCTGGTCACGTCTCCTGTCTGTTCTGGCTCCACGATTGTGGGATGACCTACCCATTGAGGTCAGAACAGCTGAAACCCTGATCACCTTCAAGCGACGAATGAAGATTCAGCTCTTCAGGTTGCACCTCTCCCCACCCCTCCCTACCTCCCTCTAGTCTCTAATGGCGCTTCTCCATTGACCAGCACAGCACGGTACAGGATGGCAAGCATTCGTATCCTACCCGTGCCGTGTTGTCTGTTGCGCTTCTCCATTACACAACAGACCCGTGAAGGAAGGGGGAGTTATGGGAGGAGTAAAGCGGCGTAAAGCGTCCTAAATGTGTAATAGTTAACTATTGTATGTATTTCTATACTCTCTACTCTCGTATGTTTTCTTGTATGGGGATGGGACGATATGAAAACAGTTTTCACCGTCCACCACATTTCATCACTGTTGCACGTATCACAAAAACTATTACACTACTAACTAACGCTAACATTACAGTGTGAAATATCCACATTAAATAATACCACTAACCTATTTAAAGACACTCAATTTCAAAAATAACGTATATAACCGAAGTATTTTGAGCAGTAATACTTACATAGCAATGATGAAATCTTACCTGTGTTCAGTAGATAGAGACAGAGACAGGGACAGGACATCAATGATATTGTGTTTCACTCTGCGCCTGGGTCCAACTCCCCCGAAACCCTGACAGATATAGTTCTATCCGTTCCTGTCTTACACCAGAAAACGATGTCAGCTAGGTCTATCAGCAAAAATATGGCTTAGCTATGCTCAGAAGTCCTCAATAGTAATAGTATTTTCCAAGAAATTCCGAAAAATAGTTCACAACGTTTCGTTAGCAGCGTCTTTGTTTTACTGCTACCACAGAGTGAATGTGCAATTGAATGCGATGATAAGAAAATTTCCCGTTATGCTGACCTATAAAACGCTATTCCAAAAGCAAAATTAGACATGTACATCGTTAGAAAGCTTATAGGCTATTCTCACCTACTAAATAAATGAATTGTTAATCAAGCCAGACTGTACTAAAAAGGGCGACAACGCCATATTACGTGGTATTACGCACAGCCATTTTGGAAGATACCCAGGCATCACAAATGCGCGTATATTTCACAAAGGGATTGTCCAAGACAATACATGACCAAGCAGTCGCAAAAGGGACACCTCTACACATAAAACCAACGGTAAGGTTGTATATTTATTTAATATTTAGTCCCAGATATTGACTGTAGAATGACATGGTATCATTTTTTAGAACTTTTTCTCGTTTATTTCATTATTCAGTGAGCAGCGTTTTCAATGCTGTATGGGCATATCTTAGGGCTATTGTCGGGTTTATCTTGTTGCTATGACGGAATACGATTTTTTAGTTGTGAAATAATATTTTTATGAATGCCCAGATAGACAGTATTGTCCATTATGTCAAGGGTGGGGGGTGTAGTTGTAGATAAGACTGCAGGGAGGGGGTGTGTGTTAAAGTAATAATCTCTAAGATTTTCATTAAAATAAATGTCTGTTAAGTCACTATCTATCGGCGAATTAGGCAACACAATGGTGATTGAGCCTATTATTCTATTAATTTATATTATTATTATTATTATTATTATTATTATTATTATTATTATTATTAATAATAATTTCTGATTAAAGAACTGGTTGTCTGTGGCGACATTCCCAGGAAAAAATCACAAGCGGCGCATATTTAGTGATTTTTCATCACCCATCAATGGTTGGTCCGCCAGAGATGGTGGGGGGTTGGGGGGTGTTATGGAACCCTAAAAGGTTTTTGTGTAACATGAGAGGTCATATTATTTGTTGATGTAGATTTAGTATTACATTTGATGACAATGTAACGTTACTAAATTACATAGCTATTTGCACAGCTAACGCTAGCTACCGGACCATGTCAATAAAGGCATTAGTTTAGACAACGTTGTGCACAGTATATCAGGTAACGTTGCATTAGCTAGCTAGCTAATGTATTTAACACAATCTAATGTCAGCTAACAATTAGAAAAAACGCTGGCTAGCGCTACCGACTGGTACCAACCTCGCAAACCGTCTCTCGAATGCAATGCTACCTTGTTGCAACGTTGCAATGTAGCTAACTAAAGGCCAGTTCAGATCAATGATTCGCAATGAGACTGGATGCAACTTGCAAAATTCCAAGATGTCTGATTGTAAACGTTCTAAACTGCACTTGGTCATTTGACAATGTGGGTCTTTTGAGACCCCAGACAACGGCTTCAGACGCTCTACAACTAATCAGTTCACACCGCTGCAATTTTCTCTGCAACATTCTAAAACCGTTTCGTCTCGTTGCGAATCATTGATCTTAACTGGCCTTAACATTACCGTTATTTACATTGCCATCAAGTTCATCAATATATAAGCTGGGGTATAGGTGATTTCTGTGTAAAGCCGGAGAAAACTAAATAAAAGAATATGGCAGTATGGATTAGAGTTGTTATTATTTTATATCACTTCCTCATACGTTCCTTCAGCCTTGATGCCCTTTTTTGATAAAATCTCCTTTGTTTTTGTTTTATTCTTCTTATTCTGATTGCTAATTTAACACCCAGCTTAGCTTTATTCTTGAACAGTTTACCTAGCAAAACCAGAAACAAGGCAGTTGTTTCAAAAATATCACACAACAATCATTCACAATGATGATGCACGAGATACATAATTGCATGAGCCACAGCGAATCCCGCAAATTCTTCTCTGCAGTGTAAAGATGTTCATACCGAGCAAACGGTGGATAAAGAACGTTTGTGGAAATTTATCATCACTAATTCTACCCCAGGTCTGCTACAGCATTTTAACCCAGCTCGGCAGTGTAAAGACAGCTTAAGTTAGCCTAATGTTTGTACATAACGTTACTTGTAGAACAACCATTTTTTATTCAGTAAATGATAAGTGTAATAGTTGGCGTGGCCCAGGTGCCAACTGACGTTACACAGGTGACACTGGTTGGATCCGGTTGGATCTATGGGAAGTGAGGTCCAAAAACACACCTGCAATTACCGCTTCTTGCCATTGGTACCGCCAAAGAGAACGAAACTGAAATCTTTGAGATTGTAACTTTAAGTGGCTTTTGTCGCTTGCCAGGGCGCCATTGTAAATAAGAATTTGTTCTTAATGACGTTCCTGGTGAAATAAAGGTGAAATAAAAATGAAAATAAATGTTGACATGCAAAGATTGCTGGGAAATATGTGAATGTATGCTACTGTCCAATGTCAAGTGTCTATTTGTCACAAATGTTAGCTATAGATTTCCTGGTCAAACTGTAAGGTCAGCTAGCATCAGAACTCGGGAGCTGAAACTGAAGGACATGATCATTTTATAAAGAAATGCTCGTCAGATACCTGTCAAAAGAGTGACTAAATAAAGTGCTTTTCAAGGGGATTTGGGTTGGGTTTCTGATGGTGCCAGCCTGTTATAGCCAATTAGCTACCATGCGGGTACCAACTGGGACTTGCAGCAGGACAATGATCCTAAGCATACCTCCAAAGTTGTAACAAAATGGCTTAAAGACAACAGAGTGAAAGTATTGGAGTGGCCATCACAAAGCTCTGAATCCCATAGAAAATCTGTGGGCTGAGCTGAAAAAGCATGTCTGACTGAGTTACACCAGTTCTCTCAGGAGGAATGGGCAAAAATTCCGGCAAAGTATTGTGAGAAGCTTGTGGAAGGCTACCCCAAGCGTTTGATTCAAGTTAAGCAAATAAAAGGTAATGCCACCAAATACTAATAAAGTGTATGTAAACTTTTGACCCACTGAACATCTGATATAGTACATAAAAGCTGAAATAAATCTGTCTCTTATCTATTATTTTGAAATAACCTCTTATGGAAATAAAGTAGATAACCTAATTGACTTAACACAGGAAATGTAAGGTAACATGAAATGTGTGGACTTGTGAAAAATTAAGTTTGAATGTCTTTAGCCTAGATATATGTAAACTTTTGGCCTCAACTGTATGTGTATGCATGCCTCTCATAACAGTAATGCATATAATGTTTATATGCATTACTGTTATCAGTTATAACAAACGCAATACAAAAATAAATGATAACTGAAGAGAAACACGTTTTCAGCATACAAAAATGCCATGTTACTCACACATACGAAGCACTGTCTATAAGTTATTAAGACTTGGCAAAATCTAGGCCTGTCACTAAAAGAATTAAGTTACATGAAACAATATTGGCTCTTAGCTGACACAAATTAAAGATGCCGTATTCCAAAGCAATGCTGCCTGCTACCCAATGTTTCCATTATTTCAAGTAACACGCCCCTGTGTTTTTTCATCTTATCATCTGAACGAATTGTGATCATTCAAACTTTTATGTGTTACATTAAATTTTCACAAACAAAAAAAATGTACGCATGGAAGAAGAAATCATTTCCATAAATGTCTTAAACAGCTGATGAACATTGACACACCTTAAAGGATATGTTTATACCTGCATGTCAAGTTCATTTTACAAAATGTACAAGCTCTCCTACAATTGTGCTGTAAAATACTGTAGATACTGTACATACAAACATACATAGAATATTTCATCATCCTCATGATATTTTCCCTGCAGCATATAATATTCACATTTACAGACATTTATACCAAGAAACATTCAATGATTCACATGACAGAAAGGAGGAATAAATAAATTCATATAGAAATGTTGAAATATTTAGGCCAATGCAATAAATATTAAGTCTTACAAACCTATCCAGACATTCGTTTGCCACATTAATGTAGGCTACTAGGCTTGTTGGTTAAATAAAGTTTTTCCAACTAAGTACAATAGTATAATTTATTATACAATGTAAACGGATAAACTATTGTATTTGGGAACACATTTTTCAAACAAAACCATTTTATTCATGATATGCTTCTCATACACGCAGAGCACTGGATGCAGACGATTGTTCAAACAAATCGTGCAGTCATTTTTTTAAAACGGTGTAACAGGTGAATTGCTGATTATTCTAATAATAAATGCCATTTGACACTTTGATGTGACACATGCACTTTTACTTGATATAATTTAGGAAACATTGGGTCGCAGCACTGCTCTGGAATGCGGAATGTTTAATTTGTGTGCGCTAAGACAGTAAATAATGTTTCTTGTAACTTGGCCTAATTTTGATATCAGTACTTCAAGTTTCAGGCCTAGATTTTGAAAGGCTTAATGACTTCCAGACAGTGCTTTGTATATGTGAGTAACTAGGAATTATTGTACGTTGAAAACGTGTTTTTCTTCAGATGATACTTTACATTTAAAAGAGCTAGGTTGACAGCCAAATATCTGCAACCTGAATTCCGAGTTTCAATTTCGTGATAAACAACGTGCAAGATGATACTCCGTCGAGCACAGATACCACATACTAGGCTACCAGATATATATCCAGTTCATCTCATGAAATTATTTTCGGCATCATGTCAACATAAACGGACACGCGCCTTATTTGACAGTTCAGTTTCAAAGTTCAAAAAAAGATAAAGTTCATCTTATTATAAGCTACATGCAGCATTCGTGACTATACGTTGACATGTTCATATTCATTTAAAAGAAATAACTCAGTTTGGCTCTTTTTGTTACTCTGTTATGACAATTTTAAGAAACGATAACTGGTTAATCGCTTTAAACCATTTCAAGACTGTAAAAAACTTTTTTTCTAAAAAAACAAAACAGAAAATACAAAATGCAATGAGTGTATGAATTGTGTAGGTAGCCTACAAATGGTACATGTAACTCAACGTTAACATTATAGGCACATAAATTAATCGTATAGCCTAATAATGCAGAATGCGACGGAGGCAATGATTTGAGATGTTAAAGCCAATCGCCTATTTGGAGAAACTCAAAATACATTGTAGCCAAAAATGTAGCCCACCCAGAGACACATGCGTATACTCACAAAAACCATAAAATGAAGAAAGGTAAACCTACGTAAAAAGAATTTAGGTTACTACCTGTCGTAATTTTCGTTCCTGGTCTTATGCATGCGCGTTAGGTTTTCCAAAACTCCCGACAAGGGCATTCCACGATACAAATTTATTTTCTTTTTTTAAATGTTGCATCTACAGAATAGGGACAGCAATCGTTCTGAAAACTGCGTTCTGCGTTGCAGCTAGATTTGGCGAAGACGTTCCGCCCTGAATTTAAATTTAGGAACTGAGTTCAGACACTGCGATAAACTGTTTGTACAGTAGAGAATCTTTTTGATCTAACCTACAAGAGACCTGTGTAAGACATTACCAGTGCATCCCTAGAGAAATGGATTGGCCTGGTCTGTTGGGTGATAAATGTTCCAAGTTCAGCTGCCTGATTATCGACAGAACCCGGTCGTTCATGTTCGTGAATATGAAACGCACGATACGCGCATTGTAATAATAAATCAAGGACATCGGTGCATTGGGGAGTAATGATAATGCTTTATTCAAAGGTAAGGCATCATACAAATCAAAGCAACGCGCCATCCCAAGTCAATCCTATCAAACATTCCTGGTCAAACATTTGAAATCACTTCGTGCATTCAGGGAATGTAATTATGAACCAACTGAAACTTAAAACTGGGGGGAAATTTTTTTCTGCACAGGTTTCAGTACAGTTTTATGGAAACGTGCTCTTAAAATACATGCATATTTTAACTGGTCAGTAGTAAGTTTTGTGGTATAGTGGATCGTGAGCTGGAAAAGCCTGTGATACAAATGCAAAGCCCTGGGGTTCAATAGTAAATCAATTTTAGTTTGAAATCCTTACCATCAGATACCAGATGCTGTATGGGAATCTCAGACTGATTAAATTAGTAGTGGAGTTTCCCAGGGAAGTATTCTGGGTCTTCATTTTCCTGCCATAGTAATATCAGCCTCCTCTTTTGCAGAATTTTGTAATACTATCTCTCATAAGAACAAAGCTTTGAACAGAAAACACCCCAAGTGACATATTATCCAATAATCAGCTAATTTTCCATAGATTTGGGAAAACTGAAACCATAATATTTGATTCCACAGTAAAGCTAGGAAAGCCTCCCAGTTCTAGTGCCAATGCTTCAATACCAAAATTACAACCCAAAATAACATGAAGATGAAATTCCTTTGCAGAAATTCCAACTATTGGTGACATTGAAGACTACAAATGGGGGAGAGAAAAAGAAAAAAAAAAAAATCACCAATACAACAGACTTTTTTTAAAACTTCATTTTCACATAAATCCTCAAGTAAAACAGCTAGTGATACAGAAACATTTTCAGATTTAAGAACACTACAAGAAATAAATTCCTTTCCGTACACAAGCAGCTTAAATTTAAGATTAAAATAAATCTTGACTGATTAATAGAGCACCAAGGTTAGAGGCTTGGTGTCCACAACATAAGAACCATTCTGCAGGTCATTAAAGGAAACCACACATTAAGGCAATTTATTGTTTTCAGTAACTAAAAGCAAAAAAATCTTACCGACCACCAAAGCATAAATAAAGACCAAAAGACAGAAAGGAAGTATTTTGTCTCATCTAATTTTAAAAAGTAGGCTATCTTCGTGTGGCTGTCTAATCGAGTAAATTGTAAAATATTCAAACTTGCGACTCATTTTCAACAGTCCCATTTACAATTCTTCCTTTTCCTAGCACGGCATTTCAATTACATTCAGATATGAAGACAAGGAATCAAAGTTAAATTGCACACTGCAACCTTAAGAGGTAATGTATTTGCTGCTGGCAATAGGGCAGTGCATCACCACAGGGATCAGGCTAACCAGTATGTTGCTCGTTCAATATTCAAGAGTGGCTGTTGCTTAGCTTGAAGAGAAACAACGTGAATATATACACATATGTGAATTAAAACAGTAAAGACACAGTAATCTTAAGTAAATTGTCACCCCAATGCAACAACGTGAGCTTCTCTTCGGCCAACTACTTCTGAGAAAGAAAAAACTTTCCTGCAAAAGAGAGAAAGCGATCAGAGAATGAATTTTAAACTTCAAGTTGAACAGAAACGTATGTGGCAGCTTCAAGTGCGTTTGGTTAATCTTGCTACCAAAAGCAATATCTTGCTGCTCAAAACTTTAATCTGCCTGTTTTTCGATAGGTCACGGTACACGACAGTCCGCCACCGCCGTGGAAACAGGCCGTAAAGGTTACTGTCAAAAGAACATCGCACGTGAAACTACAGTAACTCAAGTAGTCACGCCTTAGCTTCTTTCATCTAGTTTATGCAATCCTGATTCGATCCAAACGAATTGCCTCGCATGGACAACAATGCAGGACTGCAAGTGTACAAGTGATACCACGATCGATAAATTAATTGGATAACAAAATAGTACCTGCGTGGCAAGCCAGACTTTCAATCGATGGCAGGTTAGTCGGGTCGTTCAGTAAACCCAAAAAGATGAGTAACAACGTAGGCCTACTGAAAGCACCATCTGCACCGTGGGGCAGAGTAGATTAAAGACTGCGCAGATTAAAGTCAAACTTTTGTTTTGTTTAACATTAACAATGATACATTTACGTAACAGCAAACAAAATACCTGGCGTTAAGCGCCATGTTTAAATAGTGTTTTTAACGGAAATGACGCCATGCATTACTGACGCCATACGGGATATATATTTTTTTTTTTATTACTTTTTGGTTAAGGTTTTCTAAAAATGAAAATAGGAGACCGCTATATGCGTAGATATAAACAACACAATCTGCTATTGTTATCTGCTAATAACTGCTTACAAGGAATCCATTTGTTATTCGTTTAACCCATTGGTTTAAATTCGTCATCAAGAAATGATTGATTTATTTATAAACCAATGAGGGAACAGGAGTGAAGCATGTGTTCGGAAATGACCTGCATTTCCTTGTCTGTTTCCAGTTTAGCATGACCCCGGTCTGCGTGTATCTGTTACATATCGGTATTTACTGAAAATATACAACCGAATTATCATAGTTTTTCAGCGATTAACTGCAGGCAGAGGGCCGTAATGAACACGCTAGTCAGCTCAACAATAAGGTGTTTGCGGGTGGGATCTGTCTGCTGGACAGGGTTGCGAATTGATGGGCATGTGTCTTATTCCTCAACCAGATTACTGTGTGCTGCTGCCGGGAAGAAGAAGGACTTTGCAGAGATGGTAAAGAAGGACAAGGTAGTTGTGTTTATGAAAGGGACGCCTGCCCAGCCCATGTGCGGCTTCAGCAACGCTGTAGTCCAGATCCTAAGGATGCATGGAGTGGACAAGTACGGTGCATACAACGTGTTGGACGACCAGGACCTCAGGGAAGGTCAGTAACACTAGCAAGCATAGCATTGTTTTTCACTAGACCTATTTGCTAACGTTAGTCTAATTTACCTGGATTACTTAGCGAACCAGTTGGCTGCCTTTCGTGTTTCTCATATAACCGTAGCTGGTTCCTTGCTAGTTATAACTACAGAATTAATTGTAAATTTAAAAGTTTTACTATTCATTTGATGTTTATAACTCCTTTGTCTACTGTTTTGTGTAGCTGTGTTTTATGGCAGGTCCCCCTTGCAAAAGAGATTTCGATCTCAGTGTGGTTTTCCTGGTTAAATAAAGGTTAAATAAAATAAGTTAAGGTCACAAATGTACATTATCTTGGCAACTAATTTTAGCTTCTAGTTTGGATTTTGCTATCGATAGCAAAGGAGCTGACCTGCGAGTTAGTTAACGTTGGCGAAGTAGCTACTTCACAAACGTCCAGATAGCTAGCTAGGCTCGTTGGCTTGCAGTCATGTGGTAAACCTGTTGCTAGATTGCAATGTTAGCTACATTTATAAATTCCTGCCACCCGGCCATAAATTGAAGTTGGCCCATCCTTTAACGTTAGCTACGAAGCTAACGTTAGTTATGTTATCAGTGAAGTGCAGCTGGATTTATAGGCGTCAACAAGATAGATTACAGAAGAAACGCTGATGGGTGGGTGCTGGGTTTTCAAACCATTTTAAGTATTACCTATTGTCTCCACTCAGTTCTACGAAACCACTTGAATTTCTGTCCATTTGTTCACTCTACAAGGTAAAATGTACATCGTACTCGTAATATCAAAGCTGGTACTATATAGGCGCGTGGCGTATTTGTTACCATATTTGGCAATATTAACTCGTTTTGTGTTATCAGTAACGCATAAAATGTAATGTTGCGTGTCAACTTTGTATAGGTAAATACAAGAGCATAATTTGAGTTTGTTGGGTGCACACGAATGGCTGCTTTACGTTAACTTGCTACCACCCCTTACTGTGTCTGTTAGGGGTGAAAGCCTTCTCCAACTGGCCAACAATCCCGCAAGTCTTCTTCAACGGGGAATTTGTGGGCGGCTGCGACATCCTTCTTCAGATGCATCAGAACGGGGACCTCGTGGAAGAACTAAATAAGTTGGGCATCCGCTCCGCACTTTTAGAGGAGGAGGATGACGGGAAATCAAAATAGTTGAACTAATGTGGGCCAGCCAAGGGGACGTCATCCCTTTTATTTGGTCTGGAGGAAAATTGTGTCCAGTATTTCCTGACCAGTCCTGCTTAAAGCTAATACTGTTGTCAGGTGTTACAGGAAGAGAATATACCAAGGTAGCCACGTCTTGTGTTCACGCAGTCCAAACGTAAAAAAAAAAGATTAAGCAAGCACTACTCTCCCGCTGCATACTCAGAAATGCTGGTTTACTGCACTGTATTAAAATGTACAAAAAAAAGCATATAATCAAATATATTTCTAAAGCTTGTGAAATCTTTATATTAATAAAAGGTTTTAATGCAAAGGTGCACTTTTATGGCATATGTTGTCAGTTGTTTGTGCCAAAGAATTCTAATTGTGAAGCAATTGAACAGGAGCCAGCAAGCATTAGCCTTCTTTTGTATTTTCCACATTGCAAAACTGACATGTACAGCATGGGACAGTATTGCCTGCTGGGAATAGCTTCTGCAGTTACAGTCCTGAGGTTTACAGGAGACCTGAGAAATGATAAGTGAGAAAAACAAGGGGTGAACTGATCTTACTCTTGTTTTTACATGCTGTTCTGTATTAATGCTGGCTAACTGCATTTCTATGATTACATAGGTACAACTCTCCTCTTTTGTGGTTTACAGTAGTCATTTCGTTATGATTAAATGTGTGTACTCTGCCATTAGACCCTGCTGAGGTCTTCTACCTGCCGTTTCACAGACCAATGAATGACAACCACTAACAAGTGAACAAGGGAAGTTGTAATGTTGTCATGGAAATTCAATGACTTTTTTTTTTGCACATTGTTTCATTTGGCTGGCGCATTTCACTCACTCTGTCCACCATACTGGCCAATCCACACACCTTACAGGTAAGTAGGGGTGCTGCCAGGGATTTTGGGCTGAAGAAAAGATAACACATTGGGCCCCACCACCCCAGAAAATTCTGTTGTAATATTTTTTGAGGACCCCTTTCAGGGCCTTGGAATCGTCCTATCCCAGCTAGCTTCTATGGAGGGAGGAGAGTATGTACACCAGAAAGTACAGATTCTACTTCAATTACCTCCTCTAGTTCTGCCCTAGTTATCAAAATTTGCAACATTCACTTTTTATTTGCTGGATAATCCACATCAGCCATTATAAGCACAATTAATAATGTGACCAGAAGTTGATCTTAAAATAAAATTTGGGTTTGACAGCCAAGAGCAGAAGCAGCTGAATATTTTTAAGAATTTAAGGCTTGTTCATTATATATAACACCAGCAGGAATGCAACCTGAGGCTATCTACCTATTTCCATAATATAGCTCAGATGTTGCATCCTGCCAGTTAAACCAATTCATAAACAATAATTTCATGATATTATTTAAATAATTACATTAATGGATTAAGTAGTGCTCTCAATCAGTGCTAGAGGTCATAGTTGCTGCTATACAGTTTTGGTGACCGCTTAGTTTTCAGTTTGCCAGACAAATAAAAAATGCTGGCCATATGCATATTTTGTTTATAAAACAGTTGTATGCTTATATCAAAAAATTACGACAAAATCATTTGTATTGTGAACTTTTTTTTAAATGAGTTAAATGTCAGGGGCATGCTGTCGATAACTAAGACATATTAAAAGATACAGAACATATGGCTTTACAGGGACGATGTGAAGGAAGGCAATGCATTAGGGCAGAGTGGTAGAAGGAGGATATAGACAAGCATTCTGAATAAAAATTTTATACTTTATATATTGTGCATTATGTAAAATGAATTGAGTTTAATCTGAACAGGAGGTTTCCTCAGAGCATATTATTATTAAAATATATTGTTTTTAAGAAAATGTGTATTATGAATGTTATTAAAACTCACCTTTGAAACCACCTTTTTGGGTGTGTGTTGTGAGGTAGGGCTGGGGGTGCCCACTGCTCACGTGGTGAATAGACAGGAAGTGACATGAAAGTAGTGTTGGCTTACCTTTTATTTGTCCCAAAACACTAAAACAGTAGAAATCGTCAAGAACAAAAGGAATGGCCAAACTGGCAACCAAAACCACAAAACACTGGCACATACCCACCACACTGCATTCCCCAGCTCCCAAACACCTCTCCTCTAGGCCTGGGAGCCAAGCCTCTTTGAGCTCATAGTTAGGTAATAGGCCACAGCTGATGTAATTGATGAACCACAGCTATGGCCATACCTGTCTGTAGGGCCGGTGCTGCCCCCTGGCACCACATTTATCCCCCCTGGCAACGACAAAGGAGGAGCAGTCTGAAATGGCAAGGGAGACCCTGCTGGCAGGCCGGTTACAGCAAGCTGCAGGGCCTCCATGTCTAGAGTGCGTTCATGGGGCTGGCAATGGGGTGGTAGCTTTTAGATGGAAGCCTGAAGAGGACAGGGGACACGGAGCCTCAGGAGGACTCAAAGCAAAAGGAGGCAGCAGGGGCTCCTCATCCGGAGGGCCTGCTGTGGCAGGATGTGGGGGCTCCTCATCTGCAGGGAGCCTCGCGGCATCAGGAGGTGGCGGCAAGGGATCCTCTGGAGGGCTCGCCGCTACAGGAGGCGGTGGAGGGGAAGTCTCTGGCAGCTCCACAAGGCAGGGAAGGCAGCAATTGCCACCCATCAAGAGGGCCCGCAGCTTTGGCTGCTGGCGATGGGAGCCACTTATCCCGAGGGCCCGCGGCTGCTGCTGCTGGCAGCAGGGGCAGTCAGCTGGAGGGCCCGCTGTGGCTCTGTAGGGGAGCCCCTTCTGAAGGGCTCTCTGGGCAAAGTGACTGGGCAGCAGGCTCCAGCTGGACCGAGCAGCGGAGCTGTGGCCTCTGGCGGCACCTCAGGACAGGGAGGCGAAGCTGCTTCTGACAGGTCCACGGGTAAGATTACATTACATTACATTACATTTATTTGGCAGACACTTTTATCCAAAGCGACGTATAAAAAGTGAATTTCATGGTCATAGACAACTACTAAACACAGGTTCAGTAAGATATAATACTTATTTTGTACAGCTATTTCTAGCCAAGAACACAGTTAAGTTCACACAGCGAACACTATTCAGACCTAACCTCTGCAATGCCAACTAGGCAGAAGAATAAGCTACAGTATTAGGACAAATACAAATTACCAAAAAGTGCTGGGATGGGGCAACATGTAACAAGTGTCATGAAAAAGGGGGTGGGGGGGGGATTTAGAGTGCAATATACAGTGTGGTGGTGGTTAGTCTAGGTATAGTCTGAAGAGATGAGTCTTCAGGCCAAGGCGGAAGATGGGTAGTGAGGGGGAGGTTCTGAGAGGGACAGGGAGTTCGTTCCACCACTGGGGAGCTAGGGTGGAGAAGCTCTGTGATCCCTTTGGTCGGGTGGGAGGGGTTACAAGGCGCCGTGCTGCCGGAGTGGTCGAGCAGGGACATAGGATCGAATCATGTCCTGCAAGTAGATAGGGGCTGTCCTGTTGGCGGCAGTGTAGGCAAGGGTCAGGGCTTTGAACCGGATCCTGGCAGCAACCGGTAGCCAGTGGAGTGATCGCAGCAGAGGAGTGACGTGGGAGAATTTGGGAAGGTTGTAGATGAGTCGGGCAGCGGCATTCTGAATCATCTGTAGTGGCTGTATGGCACAAGCTGGCAGGCTTGCAAGGAGAGAGTTGCAGTAATCAAGGCGAGAGGGTCACCGTAGCCTGGATGAGCAGTTGGGTGGAGTGCGTCGTCAGGTATGGTCGAATCCTTCTGATGTTGTACAGAATCTGCAGGACCTTGATGTTGCCTTGATGTGCTCCTTGAGGTCCAGTTGGTCATCCAGGACCACCCCCAAGCTCTTGGCAGAGTGAGAGGCAGTCACTGTGGTGCCATAAACCGTGATTGAGAGCTCACGTAGTAAGGAGGTCTTGCATGGGAAGAAGAGCAGCTCAGTTTTGTTGAGGCTGAGCTTCAAATGGTGGCTGGCCATCCAGGTGGAGATGTCAGCCAGGCAGGAAGATATCTTATCATCGACCTGTGTGGCCGAGGGGGGGAAAGAAAAGAAGAGTTGCGTGTCATCTGCATAACAATGATAGGAGAAGCCATGTGAATTAATAACTGAACCAAGAGATTTGGTGTATAAGGAGAACAGCAGAGGACCCAGTACAGATCCCTGCGGCACTCCCGTAACAAGGGGATGAGTAGCAGAGGCAGACCCCATCCAGGTGACCTGGTAGGACCTATCTGCAAGATAGGAAGCGAACCAAGACAGGGCAGTCCCAGCGATGCCCATCCCAGCCAAGGTGGAGAGGAGTATTTTATGGTTGACCATGTCAAAGGCTGCAGACAGGTCAAGAAGGATCAGGACAGAGGAGAGGCGTGAGGCTCTTGCAGTGGCAAGTGCCTCCATCACAGCCAGGAGCACAGTCTCTGTTGAGTGCCGGGATCGGAAGCCAGACTGGTGAGGGTCTAGCAGGTTGTTCTGATGGAGAAAAGAGGTTAGGTGTTTAAGAACTGCTCGTTCAAGGGTTTTGGACAGAAAGGGTAGAAGTGATACGAGTCGATAATTCATTACATCGGAGGGCTCTGAGGTGGGTTTTTTGAGAAGTGGGGTAACACGAGCCATCTTGAAATCAGAGGGAACATGACCAGAGGAGAGAGAGGAATTAACAATGGAGGACAGATAGGGAAGCACCTTGCTGGAAATGGATTGGAGAGCTGTAGATGGGATTGGGTCAAGTGGACAGGTGGTTGCACGATGAGAGGTGATGAGTTGTAGTACATTGGAATCCTCCAGCATCTCAAAGGAGGTCAGTGTGGTTGCGGGTTTGTCCCGGGGGGTTGGGGGGCTCACTGGATGGGCCTTCCTTCAAAGGCGGCCAGAAAGTCATCTGCGGAGAGGGATGAGGGAGGTGGGGGTGGAGATACAGTCTAGGGTTGGGCCGATGGACGATGGCTGACAGTCATCAACCACTGAGCCCAACATCGTGATTTAAAGAAATTTGTGATTTACTAAAGTATGGTTTCTGAACGGGGCGGTACCGCCCCCCAGGGGGCGTTCTGAGATTGCAAGGGGGCGCTGGAGGCACGATAGATGAGGGGGACGCTGGAGGCACGATAGATGAGAGGGGCCATTGCGGGGTGCGTTTGCCCAGTATTAATGTTCAAAGAGCATATCAAAGAGCAGGTTGGATCAATGTGTAGAAAAATGATGTCGGAACTAGATTTTCATAAAAAATGCATTTATATATACACTACACTATAGTGACTTCTGGAGTCGTTTTTGTGAGAGAATTTTACTTCCGCATCTAAAAACGCCAAACTGGAAATGACATAACAGAAGGGAGAGCGGTCAAGTTGAACAATAAAGAAGAATGGATCTTGATGTGTGAAGTGATTTTGGTGACACTACACTGTGTAAGAGAGAAGTTATTGAATATGTTTGTATTTTTTCCTGATAAAAATTCCCCAAAATTATGCAATTGCACATTTTCCCAGACTAAGTGTTGTAGTATAACCAAGAGGAGACCATTGGTGTGTGAAGTGATTTTGGTGACACTATGCTGTATAAGATTGGAGTTATGGAATATTTTTGTAGTATCTCTTTTCGGTGTTTCACTTTTTAGACGGTCCCTGCGCCCTGTCTCACAGCCGGCTGTACACAGAGACCTATGTAATTTGTCCAGCTCGGAGGACGGCTCGTTTTGGCTAAAATTAGGTTGTAGCTCATTGTCTACATTACTACGGTACTAAACAGGCGTTGTTTGTGTTTTAACAACGTTTCGTTTATGAGTTATTGATCCGAGAAGTTCGAATCTGTGAATATATTTCCAACTTTACCGAAGTGAAAAAAATACATTTTTACGAGCTTTGCTCAAAGCGGCCACTAGTTCCTCTGAATTTGTGCCCTTATGTCTTGTAAAAATGATTAGATCCGGCATTAACTTTTCAAATGGTCATTTTTAGTACACATTTTGTAAAAAATGTAACCTTTAATATTTCAGCCGTCCTCTTACTGTTGCTCTTTCCGTTGGGAAACACGTTTGACTGGTCTGTATCATTTTTGTGTGTCATTGTCTGTAGCGGTAGGCTAATTCATACGTATATTTATGAGGAAATAATTGCTGGGCTATAGGCTGCCGCTATTGTGGCCAAAACATTTTTTCCTATACAATCGCCTAGGCTTGTTTGATCAATGAAAAACACAGCATATTCCCCAAAATAAAAAGAGCATGCCAAATTGTTACGAGATGTAGGCTACTGAGGTGAACAGAGAAACAAAAGGTATGAACCAGGATAAACAAGGAAGAGTTATTTAATAAACTATAATAAAATAAGCACAATTACAACGACCACAGCCAGAAAATGTAAGGCACTGAATACGAAAGATTAGACAAGACACAAGTCATGTTCTGGTGGCCCTCTGGTGGCAACCAAGGGTTATGACACATAGCTAAAATGAAGTTCTTGTCTGAAAATTAAACAGCATAGGTAGGCTTGTTTTATTAAAAGAAAAAATAACATAATATCACGAACATCAACAAACAATAAGCTACATTTGGCGCTGATAATTAAATTTTTTTTTTTGGGGGGGGGGGGGCAGTATGGGACTTGAACTTTCCATAGGGGGTCGTTGGTCTACAAAAGGCTGAGAACCCCTGTGCTAAAGGAAAAACAGCTTATTTAATCACATTATTTACCGCCCAGTGAAAGCATGTTTTAATTTAGGCGCAAACATAAAAATTATTTTTAAATCTACCTGGTTTGCGCCTGCCTTAGTAAATTAGGGGATAAGTCTTTATTTGTATCGTAAAACTGAGGACTAAAACTTACCTACAGAGCAAACTCTACTGTTCTCTCCTAGGAACCTAAATTTCAAAAAGATAGGAGTCGGACTACTACGCCTATCAAACATGAACCAGTCTTAAACAAATAATTCCTAATCGTTATATTGTCAGTGACCCTTTTTCACCATGTCTCGCCCTGCACATTTAACTGAGAATATTTATGTTTAGGAAAAATATAATCAATAAATTATTAATATTGCAATGATTAGATAGATAGATAGATAGATAGTTTATTTGTCCTCAAGGAGGAAATTCTTTTCCGCAATAGGTGCATACATAACAAAAACAGGTAAGACATACAGAATTATACAAAATACAGGATTTACAGGAACACTTAATTACAGGGGGTCACACAACAGAGACAGAAGGCATGGATTGACACTCTCTGCATACCACAGACTGGATTACTTGTAACTTAAGAGGTTACTTATTTAAAGCCCGTATGGCTTTGGGAACAAAGCTCTTGCTCTTGCTTCAGCCCTTTCTGCACATGTGTAGTCTATACCTACGGCCAGAAGGAAGGGGGGTAAAGAGCTGGTGGAGTGGGTGGTCTGGGTCATGTGTGATTGTGAGTGCTTTGCGGATCAGGGATGAGGTGACACAATCGGATAAGTTGGGGGTGGGAATACCAATGAGTTTGCTTGCTAAATGAGTTAGCTTTAAGAGTTTATTCTTATTGATGACGGTAAGTGTGGTGGGGTGGGCGTGGTTTGAGCGTCGGCTGCAGAGAGAGAGAGTGTGAGAGGAGCGGCTCTCGGATCCTTCGTCACAACTGTCAGCTGGAGGTAATCAGCGCCGATAATTGTCAATTGTTTAATTGCGCTGATTGCCTCTGATTGCTTTCAACAGTGAGCCTCCGGAAGCCGGAGAGGTGGACGAGTGCCGGTGACAAGACGGCTACGAAACCTTTTTGAGTTTAAGAATTGTTTGAAAAAGACGAGAGTTTGAATAAAATAGCACGGCAGTGCTAATAACGAAAACGGTTGTCTCCCGTGAGTGTGTTTTTAACCAGGAGGGGTGGCACTCACTTGCCACAGTAGTGGCCCGTGCGGGGGCGTAGTTTAAACACATTACACAGAGGAGACAACATGGAGCACAGCCAGGAGCAGGGGGAAACGGCACAACCGATGGTAGCACTGGCGAGGATGCTGGAGGGGATGGCGGCGATGCAGGAGAGGCAGGCGGCGATGCACGCCGAACAACTTGAGGCTCTGCGGGCACAGACCTCCCTCCAGACTCAGGCTCTACTGCAGCTGGCGGCTGTGGGAGAAACCAGCTCCCGAGAGCGACAGACCGGACCCCCCGTAGCTCTCCATCTGCCCAAGATGACCCCGGAGGACGACGCGGAGGCATTCCTCGAGGGGTTTGAGGTGGCAGCGAGGGCGAGTCAATGGCCGGAGGAGGAGTGGGTCGTCCGCCTCCTGCCCCTCTTAACTGGGGAAGCACAACAAGCTGCACACAGCTTACCCCCCACAGCGCGGGCGGTCTACGCCAACCTGAAGAAGGCGGTCCTAGACCGCCTGGGATACAGCCCGGAAGAGCACCGGCGACGGTTCCGGGAGACGGCCCTGGCAGGAGAGGACCGGCCGTTCGCATACGACTGCTGGACATGGCGCGTCGGTGGCTGCGACCGGAACTCCGGTCAGCCGACGGGGTGGTGGAGCTGGTGACCCTTGAACGTTTTATCGATGGCCTCCCGGGGGAGACGGCGAATTGGGTGAGGTGCCATCGGCCGACCGGGTTGGCGGCCGCCGTCACCCTGGCGGAGGACCACATGGCGCTCTACCCCCGCAGCCAGTCACAGCAGCAGCAGCAGCAAGGACGGGCAGACTCGGCTCCGCGCAGGAGAGCCCTTCCTCGTTCCCTTCCTCCCCCCCTTTCTTCCTCCCTTCCCCGTGCCCAAACCCCCTCATTTTCCCGCAACAACCCTTTTTTTTCTGTTTCCCCAGCCCCAGGCTCAGTGGCGGCGGGGTTCGACCCACAGAGAGCTCCTCAGACGCCCGGACCGGGGTGTTGGCGGTGCGGACAACCGGGTCACCTGCGCCGCGAGTGCCCGCTCATGGAGGTGGGGCAGGTGGTTCGTGTTGTCGGCCCGCCCACCTCCACTCCCAACCCAGACGGAGCGTACTGTATTCCGGTAAGGATTCAAGGGAGTGAACACCAGGCGCTGTTGGACTCAGGGGCTATGCAGACCATGATTCGACAAAGCCTGGTTCGACCCGAGGCGTTGTTAGAAGCATCAAGGGCATCTATAAGGTGTGTGCATGGGGATTTACACGAGTACCCTATCGTCTCAGTGGAAATTCGGTGTCAAGGGAAAAAACATAAAATAAAGGCTGCGGTTAGCTCCCGCCTCTCGCACCCTCTGATTTTAGGCACTGATTGGCCGGGGTTCCGCCAGGCAGCTGGTAAGGTAGGGGGGGTGCGTTCACGAAGGGTAGGGCTGTGTGATGTGTGTGCTGCTGTCAGCGGTGACGCAGGGTCGTCCGACGCGGCAGAGGGGGAGCCGGCACCAGTGGAGCCTCCGGGGGAGACTCCGCAGGTACCGGTGTTTCGCCCCATGGAGGATTTCCCACTCAAGCAGTCTCGTGATGACACCCTACGCTTTGCCTTTGACCACGTGATGTCCATTGATGGTCAACAGGTGCGCCCTGATGCAACACTCACTCACCCGTATTTTGTAATAATTCGGGATAGGTTATACAGAGTGTGTCGTGACACACAGACTAATGAGGAAATCACCCAATTGCTGGTGCCTAAAAGCTCTCGGGAAATTGTTTTTCAGACGGCTCATTTTAACCCCATGGCTGGTCATTTAGGGTATGAGAAAACACTGAACCGGATAATGGCCCGTTTCTATTGGCCGGGCATTTGGGCCGACGTGCGTCGGTGGTGTGCGTCGTGCCCTGAATGCCAACTAGTAAATTCCCCGGCTAAACCAAAAGCGCAGTTGCGCCCCCTTCCGCTAATGGAGGTCCCTTTTGAGAGAGTGAGGATGGACCTCATCGGGCCATTTGATCGGAACACGCAGGGATACCGTTTCGTGTTAGTTCTGGTGGATTATGCGACAAGGTATCCCGAAGCAGTTCCTTTGCGCAGCATTTCGGCAAAAAGTGTTGCGCAGGCATTGTTTCAAATAATCTCCTGAGTCGGAATCCCGAAAGAGATTCTGACTGACCAGGGCACACAGTTTATGTCACGCACACTACGTGAGCTGTAAGGGTTATTGGGCATTCAATCTATTAGAACCAGCGTGTACCATCCCCAAACGGATGGGCTGGTTGAACGTTTTAATAGAACGTTGAAGTCTATGATCCGGAAGTTCGTTCATGAGGATAGCCGTAATTGGGATAAGTGGTTATCTCCTCTGGTGTTTGCAGTGCGGGAGGTTCCCCAGGCCTCCACGGGATTTTCTCCCTTTGAACTACTGTTCGGTAGGAAACCCCGGGGGATATTGGACCTAGTTAAAGAAAACTGGGAGGAGGGTCCGAGTCCTAGTAAAAATGAATTACAATACGTGCTGGACCTGCGAGCAAAACTCCATACATTGGGTAAGTTGTCACGGGAGAATTTGCTCGAGGCGCAGGCACGTCAGCAACAGCACTACGACAGAGGAGCTAAACTACGGCAATTTTCACCGGGAGATAAAGTTCTTGTGTTACTCCCTACCTCTAGTTCTAAATTACTCGCCAAGTGGCAAGGGCCCTTTGCGGTCACACGGCGAGTGGGGGAGGTTGACTATGAGGTAGAGCGTACTGATAGAGAGGGGGCAAAACAGATTTATCACCTCAATCTCCTGAAAGCGTGGAAGGAGGTGGTGGCTGTCTCTCTGGTTACGGTGGATAAGGAGAGAGATGAGCTGGGGCCGGAGGTACCAAATTCACCCAATCAGATCTCAACCCTTTCAGATGACCATCTCTCACCGAATCAGAGAGCAGACCTTGCCTTGTTGCAAAAGCGTTTTGCTGATGTGTTTTCCCCCATACCAGGACGCACGCACCTCATACACCACCGCATTGACACTTCCCCGGGGGTGACGGTGCGGACCCGCCCCTATAGGTTGCCGGAACACAAAAAGAAATTGGTTCAGGCAGAGATAAAGGCAATGCTAGAGCTGGGGGTAATAGAGGGGGTAATTGGGGGTAATTACCCCCTCTATTAACTGGGGGTAATTTGGTAATTATCTGCCAAATCTAAGGAAAAAATGGCTTTCTCCGCTCCAGATGGTTTGTACCAATTCAGGACACTTCCGTTTGGGTTATTCGGAGCCCCGGCCACCTTCCAGCGCCTAATGGATCGGGTATTGCGTCCACATGCTGGATATGCTGCTGCCTATCTGGATGACGTCATTATCCATAGCAGCAGTTGGGAGCAGCATTTGCAGCATGTGGGGGCAGTGCTCGAATCCTTAAGGCAGGCAGGGCTCACGGCTAACCCAAAGAAGTGTGCTATTGGCCGAGCGGAGGTACGGTATTTGGGGTACCACTTGGGAAGTGGACAGGTGCGGCCTGTCCTAAAAAAGAGGTGAGGAGGTTCTTGGGGTTGGCCGGCTATTACAGAAGATTCATCCTGGCATTTTCGGAGCTAACCAGCCCCCTAACTGACTTAACCCAAAAAGGTGCCTCAGATCCGGTCCAGTGGACGGAACCGTGCCAGCGGGCGTTTGAGAGGGTAAAAGAAGCTCTCTGTGGGGAGCCGCTCTTGTTCACACCTAACTTCTCTCTCCCTTTTGTTTTGCAGACCGATGCGTCGGACAGAGGGCTGGGGGCGGTTTTGACCCAGCAGGTGGAGGGAGTCGACCTCCCCGTGCTGTACATTAGCTGAAAACTGTCACAACGGGAGGCGAAGCACAGCACGGTGGAGAAAGAGTGCCTCGCCATTCGGTGGGCGGTCGGAGCCCTCCGTTATTACCTTCTGGGTCGCCCATTCACCCTCTGTTCGGACCATGCCCCCCTACAATGGCTCCACCGCATGAAGGATACCAACGCCCGGATCACTCGGTGGTATCTGGCTTTCAAGGTGATCCATAGACCGGGTGCACGGATGGTCGTGGCGGACTTCCTCTCTCGCCCCCAGGAGGGGGGGGGGGGCTCCCCGGCCTAAGTCGGGCGGTGGGGGTATGTGGTGGGGTGGGCGTGGTTTGAGCGTCGGCTGCAGAGAGAGAGAGTGTGAGAGGAGCGGCTCTCAGATCCTTCGTCACAACTGTCAGCTGGAGGTAATCAGCGCCGATAATTGTCAATTGTTTAATTGCGCTGATTGCCTCTGATTGCTTTCAACAGTGAGCCTGGGGTTTTTAAAAATGAGACCGGAAGCCGGAGAGGAGGACGAGCGCCGGTGACAAGACGGCTACCAAACCTTTTTGAGTTTAAGAATTGTCTGAAAAAGACGAGAGTTTGAATAAAATAGCACGGCAGCGCTAATAACGAAAACGGTTGTCTCCCGTGAGTGTGTTTTTAACCAGGAGGGGTGGCACTCACTTGCCACAGTAAGCATATGGAAAAAACAGATAGTACCATACAGAAGAACTGTCTCAATAATGCTACGGTACAGGAGGAGAAGATGGGGTTGGACAGACAGGTGTCTTAGTTTACGGATGGCTGTAAGTCTCTGTTGACAACGTTTGTAGATGTCCATGGTATGCTGATTGAAGCTGAGGTTATTGTCCAGTGTAATGCCAAGGTATCTGAAAGACTCCACCACCTCTACCTTCTCTCCTTTGATGGTGAGACTGGGGGGATGGACCAGTGTTTTGGGTGGGCTAATGAGCAGTTCTTTAGTTTTTGAGATGTTAAGGTAGAGAAAGTTATTGTTGCACCATGTGCTAAACTGGGACATGGAATGTTGATAGGCAGAGAGTCGTTGTTATTGAGCAGTGCGAGGATGGCCGTGTCATCTGCATATTTGAAGTAGAGGGTAGTGGTGAATGGACTTTGCCAGTCGTTTGTATAGAGGGTGTAGAGAAATGGACTGAGTACGCACCCCTGTGGAGCACCGGTATTGAGAATAATGGTGGGTGAGAGTGAACTGTCAAACCTTACTGCTTTTGGTCTGTTGGAGAGGAAGTTATTGATCCAGTGGATTAGTGGTGTTGGAACTTGGAGGTGCTATAGTTTCTTGATTACCTGATGGCGCTGGATTGTGTTAAAGGCGGAACTAAAATCAATTAAAATAAGTCTGGCATAGTTTCCAGGGGTGTCCAGGTGTTGTAGCAGACAGTGCAGGAGAAACCACTGCATAGAGGAAACTCTTGCTGATATATTGTCACATCCTGGCTGTTAAAAACCCTATTTTTCCGCATTGCATTTGAAGTGGCTAATTACCTGGCCGGACTTCAGCGACTTCAAATAATTAATTACTTTTTTTTATGATTAGGTAACCATAGCCATAAAAGACAAATAAAATGTTACTATAAATTGAACTAAAAGAATGAAGTTGTTCCAGATCACAACTTTATTTAGAAAAAACAGAACAAGAGCACACTTTATAGGCTAAAACTCGGGATTTCCATTTTACATTCAAAGAGTTTGATTAACACAATTTAACAGTCAAGATTTTGCTGTGCAAAAAAATGCAAAACAAATTATGCAATTATCTTAAACAATTTATACAAGATCTTAAACAAACGAAACAAATTATACAAAAACAATAAAATTCTAAATTATTTAAATGGGCCTGGTTAAATTAGATTTAATAGGCTACACCAATGCTTTTAGATACTTGCTTCATGGTTTTACCCTGATAGACAGTGTCTGAAACTCAGAACAAGTTTAAAGCTCAAGGTTTCTGGCCAGAAATGCTAGCACGTTCACCTTTTCTGGCTTTAATAGGCTGCGGAATGGAGTAACAACACTACCCGCTGTGCTGAACACATGTTCAGATGGAGCGCTGGTAGCACATATACTGCAGACTCTGGACTTATTAGCATAATTATTCAATAGGTGTGTCTTCATTAGGGCATAATATGCAATAAACCAGTGTCACCATTCCCTTTAAAACCACCTGTGTTTGCCCCTTGGCGGATTGCTACAATTGTGAAACGTTGTGCAAGTTTGTTTTCATTTCTGATTTTTTTAAAAGGTTTATTTTCTTAATAACTTTTAGTTCTCTTTAGAATTGTTTGGTCAATTATGGAGTTATAGTGTAATTATCAGGGTTTTAATCACTAAAAGTATGCAAATCTGGTCACTGTAATTAAAAAAATAGGAAAAATAGGGTTAAAAACATTGCAATTTAACGTCCAAATGAATGAAATATTCACTGGACAAAGGTTTTGACTTTATTCCATTAAATAAAACATTCCGTGTGCTTAATGTAACAGGCTATATATGAAGCAGCTCTTCTTCCAGCTGATTCCTCCTTGGCCGCGCCGCTGATGTATTTTGGTTCATTAATTGGACATGTAGTTCACCTTCACGCCTTCTAAAGTCCTGTAATTTACAATTACAATTTTTTACAATTTTACAATGTTATGCAACACACAACATACCACTGTGGTTTGGTGGAGTCCTAGAGCCTTAGAAATGGATTTGTAACCCATTCCAGACTGATATATTTCCACAAATTTTTAATAATCTCTTCTGGAATTTCCTTTGGTCATGGCATATGCTACTCAGTGTTGAGATCACCAGCTAGTAGTCTCTGGTCCATAATTGCTTATGGTATCTACCAGTGACCGATAAACACTGTGGTACCAGGAAGGGAATTAGAGTGCTGCCCACCAGGGGGCAGCACTAACACTGCAGACAGGTATAGCCGCAGCTGTTCATTGCAGTCACATCAGCTGTGGCCTAATTGTGGGCTGTAAATAGGCCTGGCTGGAGATTTAAGTGATTTATTTGATGAGAAACAAAATTGCAGATTACAGATCCCAATCAAGAAAAAAAAATGTGTCTTTGTCCCAAACATTGTGGAGCTCACTGTGTGTATATATTAACACACCATAGCTAATCAAAGATTCTGCCATTAGGCCTCTTCTTAAAGCTTCAGTTAAGCATCAGTGGAATTCATTAAAGCACTACCATGTTTTAGTGTTTTGGGACCAACAAAAGGCGATAAGCCAACACTACTTTTGTTTTTCCTGTCTCTTCACCACATGAGCAGTGGCCACCTCACACGGGTGGAGAATCTGGGCATCTGTCTGGTGGACAGACAGATTTTTTTTTTCCTCCAGCATTTTGACCCAGGAGGGGGAGGGGGGAATAAGAGGAAGCCAATGGCGCATAGGAGGCAGGCCCTGGGGGACACGGCGAGCTGCCGCTCCTCCCAGTCAGCCCTACGGGCTGACAGGGCCCTTTTCCTGGGAGGACATTGAGGTCTGCCACCAGGATTACCTGGGGGCCCAGGATGAACCCTGTTGGGTGGCCCAAGGCGGATATGGGTCCCTGCATGGGTCATGAATGTGTCGGAGGAGGAAGAGGGCTGGGACAAGCTGGATGGGTCCTTCTGGTGTGAGTGTTGTGGGAACCCTCGGCACCATGGAGACTGTATTAGGGTTGGGTGATGTCTAACGAATTGGCATATGACGATGTCCACAGTGAAACACTGCAATGGACGATGATCGATGATATTGTTGTTGGGGGGGGGGGTTGTCTTATGGGCTACTCCTATAAAGGTACTATAATTTTTAATATACTTGTTTAAGTACTTTTTAAATGTATGCATATTGGATATTAATTACTATTTTTATTTTTTGCACATTTGAGCCCATTCACAGCCCATCCTCACCTTCTCACCCGGTCTTCCCTTACATTTCCTCCCTATAGCCTTAAAGCTACCTCATTAAGCAGAGCATCTGATTATAAAATATATTTTAAATACTAGTCATAGTGATGTAACTGCAGAATATACCAGTGAATTTAAAAAAAAAAAGAAAAAAATGGCAGTCAGCCCAGCGGATGTGAGCGGATAGCCTATTGATCAGTGACGGTGGCAAATCTTCACAATGGCGGCGACCAACTTGGTCGCTAAAAAAGGTACCACTTCGCCCATCTGGCAGTACTTTGGGTTTTGGCCTAACAAAAGAGGAGATTCAAGAGACACTTCTAAAGTGGTGTGCAGGATTTGTGCTAATGTAATCCGCGCAAAAGATGGACAGACAATGAATCTTCACAAACATTTGCGGGTACACCATCCTGTCGATTATGCAACATTGCCATCAGGACGTGCAACTGGCCCTAGCAAAACAGCTAGCTACCACCAACCAACCATATCTGGGGCTGTTGCAGGACGGAGTGTGGCACAGTGGGTAAGGAACTGCGCTTGTAACCGAAAGGTCGCAGGTTCGATTCCCGGGTAAGGACACTGCCGTTGTACCCTTGAGCAAGGTACTTAACCTGCATTGCTTCAGTATATATCCAGCTGTATAAATGGATACAATGTAAATGCTATGTAAAAAGTTGTGTAAGTCGCTCTGGATAAGAGCGTCTGCTAAATGCCTGTAATGTAATGTATAAAGTACAAGCGTGACAGTGAATGATGGAAGCAGTGTACTGATGCTGTAACTCTCTACCTAGCAAAAGAAATGGTTTCTTTTAATACGGTAGAGAAGAGTGCATTTCAGGCCATGCTGCAGACATGTGACAAGCAGTATGAGCTGCCAGGTTGGAAATTCCTCTCAAAGACCACAGTCCCAAAGTTGTACAATGACATCAGAGCAAACATTTCAGCAGTGCTGGATGATGTGGAATATTTGGCCCTGACAACTGACATGTGGTCCAGCTGCAACATGATGCCTTACATGTCAGCAAACGAAGCTATTTAAATGACACAATAGTCTATTACACCAGTTGTGGAGGAAAACCTCCTCTTAGGTTTGGTGGGTGAGTCAGCGATGTAAGAAGAAAGACTAGAAACTATGATTTCTTCTAATACTCTTTTATTTTTTTCTTCTTATCTTTTTATTTCACATAGGCCTATGGGGGGTCTCCAGTACCATAAAGACACACAGAGAGCTCTCTGAATTACGTTTTACATCCTTTTTTATACAATCAGATCTCCCTCTACCATGATGTATCTTCCCTCTAAAACAACCAATCCCAGAATGTGTGTATATTATTACTGTTGCTGTTATTAATTTGATTTTCATTTATTCGTTTTAATATAATATAATCTATACAATAACTAGATATAGAAAAACAGTTCTTTCTAGATCGGTGTGTCCTTTCTCTTCTCTTGCAACTCAAAGGTCTTCTGCACAAGACTGTTTCCCAACATAAGTTACTTACAAAATTCCAATAAGTAAATATTTACAATTTTCGGCCTGCAATTGGGATTCAGAGGTTCTCTAGATCGTATGCATCAGCCTGTCCTTAGTTACAAATTCTTAGACATAACACAGAACACCTGCTGTTATTCATCGACCTTCACATAATCACATACATTTAATTATATTCTTGATCAATACAATCTTTAATAAGAAATTGAAAAACATTAAAAGCCTATGGGAGAAGCATACTTCCACACAGTGCAAGTGTGCGAGCAGACGCACACACAAACATGAATGACTTTCATAACTAAGCTTATATGTTAAAGTGATTTGACACTGTGTGATCACCACATGGGAGGCTGTGTGTAGTAGCTATTTGTCAGCAGTGGTTAGAAAAATGTAAATGTGTGCATGGTAAATAGCCTAGGCAGTAGTTTAGGCCTAGGTTCATTATGTGAGCTATAGGCTAGAAAGCCTTACTATAGTTACTTAGAAGTTATTAATAGCCTAAGGCTGAATATGTTTTTCCTGACAGGACTGTGCAACACGACGGGGCTCAAAACAACAAATGGTGGAGAGAAAAGGTGCAAGCCATCAAACGGGTGTTTGTTAGGACAAAAGCCACCTCCCACTCCCGCAGCTTACATGGCAGGACATAAGTGTTCTGTAAGCAGTTAACAGTGGGTTGAAGCCAGTAGCGGAGTTCACAGATATTCTCTCCGGAGACAACTATAGCTGCATTTCCACCGCAGGAACTTTACCCCGGAACTAGGAACCTTTTGAGGAACTCAGTGCGTTTCGACCGCAGGAACTAGGGTCTAAATTAAGTTCCGGGGACTTTATTTTACCCCCCAAAAAGTCCCTGCTCGGGGGGTAGTACTTTCCAAAAGTACCGGAACCTTTGGGGTGGGGCGGAAGCGCTGAAAATGTCTGATTGGTCGACTACTTGCAGTGTTTTATTTCAACCGCCATTTTAAAAAATCTGCAGCCACAAACCGATTTATTTTCATAATAACTTGAAATCAAACTTGTATGTTATGCGGCGCAGTAGCCTATTTTTGGTTATAGCCTGCCAACGTCTTGGAATCATAACTAATTATAAGCTCTTCTGTTCTTTTCTTGCTTTAGTATTCGTTTTATAAAATGCTAAGCATTCGTGCTGGGACAGCATATTACGTACCAAAACATTCAAACGGTTTAATTCGGTTGCTGAATATTTTCTTCCGGATTTTCTTTGTTAGCCCTTTGTAATTGACTCAAAACATTTGATACAGTTATGTGAGGTATGTGGTAGTTCTGCGTAATTTGCATTGGTGATACAGTAAAAGCAAACTGGAAATCACCTTCCGCACTTTTTGTCAGGGTAAAATAACAGGTTAATACTAGTAATCGTCCCTTTTGCTTTTTCAGACTGCCGTAATTTTACTCTGCCATTCTTCAGTTCCACAAAAAGACCAGGAAGACTATGGACTAATTTATGGTGCATGGTTCGCATCTCGAGGGCACACTTTGCTGCTCGGCTAGCAGTAACTTTGAAGGAAAGCAAACGGTGGCTGTACCACTGCTAATTTAAATTTTCACGCAAGTCCGGGTTTTCGTTCTATTCTTGTCATTTTGCGATTAGCCTATATGGAATTGACGATGAGAAAGTAATCAATTCAACAGCAAATTGTTTACGACGTGTGCATGTTTTCTGCTGTTGTTGCCAGTTATTTGTGGAATGTGAATGCATTCTGTCGCCTCGGATGTCAAGACATGAAAGTGAATGTTCGCGTAAAAACATAATGAATGTGTTTGAGAGGATATATAAAACAGTTACAATCTGACTGTTATATCCTATTTGTTGCATAACAACGGTCCAAGTTCAACTACCAACGACAGTTTTGCTTGACAACGGTAAAATATGCCCAAACGGCTGCAGAAGAATATTTCAATTTCAGGTGATTAAATCGATAAAAATCAATAAATACAAAAGTAACCATATATAGTCATTGTTGGTAACCCGTTGTATATAAGTGGAATAAACCCCTCCGGGCTGTCCCGGTTATTAGAAAATAATGTAAGCTACTTCGGTGGTAGTATGGGGTTACAGAAGAAATCATAGGACAGATGGACCGACGACAACGTCGCTTTTTCATACGTCAGTGGGCTAATTTGCCTAATCTTCGCGGGACTTTAGACCGCGGTGGAAACGCAGACAACAATGGGCTGAAGGAACCTTTTAGTTCCTTGAAAAGTAGTTCCTGGGACTAAAAGTTCCGGGTACTTTTGGTGGAAACGCGGCTTTAGTTACTGTTTCCTCACTTCTACCCATGTTAGCCCACCTGGAAGGTGTGCTGAAAGAGTCAGAGGAGGATGCCAAACTCACAGCCGACCTGAAGCGCGTCATCCTGGAGCAGATGCAAGGCAGATATGACAATGATGCCACCCAGAGAATGCTAATATTATTATTATTATTATTATTATTAAGTATAATAATTTTATTTATATAGCACCTTTCGTACAGAGTATGTAGCTCAAAGTGCTTTGACAGATGAAACACAGTCATACCACAATGTCAGAATAAAACCATATCACCAAATCACAATGAACCATATCACAACAATGAATAAAACAATTATGTGCAAAACAACACTGCTTGACCCAAGATACCGAGTGGACCACATGAAGCCACCTGAGCTAAGTGCCACAAAAACAGAACTGGTAGCAGAGATGGCAGCAGCAGTAGCAACACACGCAAGTCCGACACCTGGTCCCGCACAAGTGAGAGAAGAGGAAGAGGAATCAGGTGCTGGCACCGCGCCTAAGGTTCACTGGGCAGCCTTCTTGGTAAGAGAGCAGCTACAGCAGCCACGCTCACTGCTGATGAAAAAGCTGAAGCAGAGATGACAATGTACCTACAGGAAATGGCTATGGAGAAGAAGACCCACTAACTTGGTGGAAAGCTAACCAGGGACGGTTGGCCAGCGTTGCACGTAAATATTTGTGCATATTGCCGATGCCTTAAATTTTGTTTTACTAGAGAAGAGGTTATGCCTGACAAACCTTCTGGTACTCTTTGAAGAACCTACCAAGTGTTTGATTATAACAAGGCTTATGAAATTATCTGCTTAGATTTCCAAGAGGGAAAAGGTACCACTTGAGAGACTTGTTAGTAAAATTAAGGCAGTGGGAATTAGAGGATGTGAATGAAAGGATTTCAGAGTGGATTCTGAATTAGCCACAGGGTAGAACACAAGGAGTCGTAGTAGGAGGGATATTATCTGAGCAGGGAACTGTTGGAAGTGGTGTCCCACAAGGATCAGTGCTGGGACCACTGCTCTTCCTCATTTATATCAATGATCTTGACAGGGACATAGAAAGTACATCAGTCAAATTTTCTGATGATACAAAACTGGGAGGCCTAGGTAATAGTTCACAATCTACTAAGGTCGCCCAAGAAGATTTAAATAAAATTCAGAAGTTGGCAGAAACCTGGTAAATGAAATTTAATATAGCCAAATATAAAGTTCTGCATGTGGGAAATAAAACACATTAGGCAGGAGGACTTTTGGGATGACTTCATACTCCAACAAAATTGGAATATGCTCAGTTTTGGAGTAATGGTTGATCAAAGCCTTTCAGGTTCTAGGCACTGTGCTGTAGCATTAAAAAAGGTCAACAGGATGCTGGGATATATAGCCGAAAGTACTGAGTATAAATCCAAGGGAGTTATCTTTGAGAATACATTTGTTAGACAACACTTGAGTTGTGCAGTTCTGGGGACAGTACTACAAGAAAGATACAGAGGCTCTTGAAAAAGTTCAAAGAAGAGCAATCAAATTGATTGCTGGTATGAAAGATAAAAGCTATGAGGAAAGACTTAAGATTCTTAACCTCTTCAAGTTTAGTAAAAGGAGACTCAGGTGATTTGATTGAGGCTTTTAAATTCATAATGGGGATCAACAAAGTGAACTACAAGAGATTCTTCAGGTTGAGTTCTGTTAGTAGAACAAGGGGACATAAATGGAAATTGGAAAAAGGTAAATTCCATACAGACATTAGAAAGAAGTTTTTCATGCAGAATAGTCAATGTGTGGAATAGGCTACCAGATCGCATAGTAGAGGCTGAAACTCAAGACTAGGCTTGATACAGTGTTAGATACTATCTAGTCTGTAGGTAATCAGAGCACTAATTTAGTCAGGAAAATGGCAAGCATTGCTGGGCTGAATGGCCTGTTCTCGTCATTATGTTATGTTAATCTTTAAGCAAAGTTATTGGATGACAATTTTCTACTACAACACTTTTTTTTGGGATGAAAGCTTCATTGAATTACTTAATTCTCCATTTTGTATACATTCACCAAAAACATTCAAAGTAAATCTTTTATATCATCCCAAAATGATTTTAAAAATTCAAAGGGTAGCCCATCAGACACTGGACTCATATTTGAGGGTGTTTGTCTCAATACAAGCTCAGGTTCATCTAATGATGTAGGATTCTCACTTCAAGACTTACGTTCAGTATATGTGCCAGGAAGCACCACAGTAACAGCAGTATCGTCTGTGAGAGGGGCAAGTAAAACCTCACTTGTACGTAATGATAACGCTGTGTGTGTCAGGGTTCGCCCGGGTCCTTCCAGCACCAGCCGCTAGATGTCGCCAGCACTCCCTTATTCATGATTTCTTTCACCTGTGTCTGTCCTGATTACCCAACCTCATTAAGTGTCATCTGTTCCACCTGTGTCTTGTTTGGTTTTCTTTATTTATTCCATGTCTTTTGTTTCCGACTTTGCTCAGTCTTGAGTTTTCATGGACTCTTGTCTTAGCTCTCACTTCTTGCGCACTAAAAGTTCCACTTGTTGTTAAAGTCTATTTGGTAATTTAGAGTGTTTACTTGTTTTTTGTTATCTGTCCTTTGTGTTCTTGTTTAAGATCTTTGTGTTTTTTTTTTTTTGTATTAACTTTGTTCATTTTTGGAGTCTCATCTCCGGTTTATTTTGACTTCCCTTTGTTTAGCCTTAATTCAGTGTTTTTTTGTAGTTTTTGCTTTGCACCAGTAAATCTTTATTGTTTGCCACCTCATCTCTGCCTCCGCCTCGTTGTCTGCACCTGGGTCCACTCAGTACACCCCCTCACAATGTGAGCCAGAAATCAATATATGATTTCTGTGACGTATCAGCATTGAACCAGGTGTATTAAATCCAAAAGAGTGTGGGTGAATAAATCTGAAAGCATATAATAATGACAAACTCCAACAAAAATCACTTATTATTCTATTAATATATACACAAGACCCTCAGGGTGGATATCTGTGAATGTGTTAATCTGTAGCCTCATTAAAATCTCCACCAATAATGCGTGAAGCTGAAGGAAATTTTGAACTTCAAAACAAGAGTGTGTTTGTCTCAATACAAGGCTCATCTAATGATGTAGGATTCTCACTTCAAGACTTTCTGCACAAACCTTAGGTATAAATTGTTGAGCATTATCAAAAAAAAAAAAGTTTACACGAGAATCATTTGAGAATCAAATGATTACAAATTCAGATAAAAATTAGAAATAAACCAAGATATAACCTCTTCATCCTTAATCAATATAGAGAGAAGTAATTGTTTTAGACTTGCCTTTAGACTCAAAGAAATATGCAGAGTTATTTTCACCAAATTTCATACACTTGGGCATGGTGCTTTTATAAGGGCACCCTTATAAAAGCACATTTAGTCTTATTAATATACAGTATAGCATATATAAATTTTCCGGTAGAGCATGTAATTTTCCTTATCATGCTCACTTGGCAGCGGAATACATTTAGAATGCTTGCATATCTTGATGAATTCAGTTTAGAGTACTCCACACCACAATTGATAGAATATCTCCTAAATTCATATTTGATCAATTCCCGTTTTGGACACTGGAAAAGTCATTCATAACCTTAAGGTTTTTCATAATTTTAAAAACACCCATGCACTAAGCATATTGTTGTGAGAATGAAGAGTTAAGTTTCCAATATCCAGGGCCCTCTGCTGTTCAGTATATGTTCCAGACAGCACTACACCACAGTAACAGCAGCATCGTCTGTGAGAGGGGCAAGTAGAACCTCACTTGCACATGATAACGTAAGCACTCTTTTAACTGCAGACTAATTGTGGAAAAAATTATGGAATCACCTTGTAATTTGCATTTCTAAAACAAATACCGGCACCAGTCTAAAAATGCAAATTAGTCTGCAGAGAGCGCTTACAGACCTTAACGAGCTGTTGGACTTGGCTAATTGAAAGGAAACATGGCACATTACATTTTACATTATGTTAAATTTATTTGGCAGACGCTATTATCCAAAGCGACGTACAAAAAGTGCATTTCATGGTCATAGACAACTACTAAACACAGGTTCAATAAGATACAATACTTATTTTGTACAGCTATTTCTAGCCAAGAACACAGTTTAGTTCACACAGTGAACACTATTCAGACCTAATCTCTGCAAAGCCAACTAGGCAGAAGAATAAGCTACAGTATTAGGACAAATACAAATTACCAAAATGTGCTGGGAGGGGGGGGGTTAGACTGAAATATACAGCGTAGTGGTAGTTAGTCCAGATATAGTCTGAAGAGATGAGTCTTCAGGCCACGGCGGAAGATGGGTAGTGAGGGGGAGGTTCGAAGAGGGATGGGGAGTTCGTTCCACCGCTGGGGAGCTAGGGTGGAGAAGAGAGTTGTCATTTGAAACAATGGAATGGATTATAAAACTCCTTCAACAAGGAAATCCAACACGGAGTGTGGCAAAAGATGTTGGTTGTTCCCAGTCAGCTGTGTCTCCATAATTGTTTCCTCAACATTGAGTGATTCCATAATTTTTTCCTCTACTTGATCTGGAAAAAAATGTGCCATTAATTAAAATCATTTAATTTAATTTGTTTGAGGTATGTTTCACCAAGCCTGAATGTTCAGCTATTAAACAAAAATTGTGATTCCATAATTTTTACGCCGGCGTGCCAACCACTGGGGGGCTTGCGTGAAGGGGTTAATTATTCATTTTACAACCCTTGGAAAAAATTATGGAATCACCACATTTAGAGTATGTTCACCCAGCTTTTTTACTTCATAGCAAATAAACAAATCACAGATATGACACAAAACAATTTTTGTTTAATAGCTGAACATTCAGGCTTGGTGAAACATACCTCAAACAAATTAAATTAAATGATTTTAATTAATGGCACCTTTTTTTCCAGATCAAGTAGAGGAAAAAATTATGGAATCACTCAATGTTGAGGAAACAATTATGGAGACACAGATTACTGAACTCAGACATTCAGTGCTACTGCAAACAAAGTACGAGTTAAAAACAGAAACGCGTTGTTTTTGTTTCATAAGTAGACGATACAGGACAACTATGCCGAATACGAAGTTTCGCAGCGCCGCCATTGCCGCTCTGGTCGTTCATTTAACACTCCCCGCTCCCTGCAGTCTCATCTACAACTACACCCCCCACCCATGACATAATAGACAATATTGTCTATCTTGGCATTCATAAAAATATTCTTTCACCACTAAAAAATTGTATTCCGTCATAGCAACAAGATAAATCCGACAATAGCCCTAAAATATGCCAATACAGCAGTGAAAATGCTGCTCACTTAACGAAATAAACGAGAGTTTTTTAAAAATGATTTTCATTGTACCGTCAATAACTGGGACTAAATATTGAATAAATATAAAACCTTACCGTTGGTTTTACGTGTAGAGATGTCCCTTTTGAGACTGAGTGGTCATACACTGTCTTGGACAATCCGTTTGTGAAAAATTCGTGCAATTGTGATGGCTGGGTACCTTCCAAATAGCTGTGCGCAATACCACACGTGTTGTTTATGGCGTTGTCACCCTTTTTTAGTACAGTCTGGCTTGATTGACAATTCATTTATTCAGTAGGTGAGAGTATAAGCTTTCTAACGATGTATAACATGCAGGGCCGGATTAACAACGGGGCTAAGGGGGTCTTAAACCCCAGGGCCCGCAGGCTGGCAGGGCACTGGTTGACAGTGGAAGTAGCCCTACATCGGTTCGGTAGCCTATAAATTTGCAGCCCGTTCTTTGTTCGTGTTTTAGAATGTATTTGACATTCTAAAACAGCTGTTATACCCCATTGTGACATACTTAAAGTTTTGTTACAGCGTCCGTTGCTATGCCAACGCTGCCTTGATACATCCTGTTGCAAGATTCTAAAACAACTCAACAATTTATCTGGATTAACGGGTTATTTTCTAGCCTGAAATGCGATCGTATTACTAAATGGCTACACGTCATCTAACTTTCAAGTATTTGGCTACCTCCCTGGATATGAAGTGAATGTTTTTACCAATAAATAATAATAATAAATGCAATTTTATCCACGGAAATAAATGTGGTCGCGATCGCCGTCGTAGACGTCAGAAGGAAATGTCAGTGACTAAAATAAATTTTATAAAAAGTTGGCTCTCTCTCTTTTCTACCGGAATAAACACCCCGAAGTAAAGTACAACATTATCGACCGATCGTAGATAAGATCGCTGTGAAGTTTCTTTCCATAGAGGAATTCAGCTGCATAGGCTACTTCCGTATTACTGAAAATGCTGTAGAGGTGGCTAGCTATAAGTGCATACCGGCGTATGAGTGAGTGTGGTGTGCGTTGTGTTGATGTTAGCGTAGCGCTGGCTAGTACTAGAAGCTAGCTAATTATATAGTCTACTTGGCTACACCACAAGGCTATATCGCCGAGGTTCAGAAAATGCCTGTGTTTGGTTAATTATTTAAAGTGTATTACGTACCCTTACTATTACGTACCCAGGTTCAGTCAGTTGTCATTTTTAGAGGCCTTAAATTAAATATAGTAGGTAGATAACCATTTTAAATCGGAGTGTTCACACGGGTAATGATCAGCCCACCCAGTCTGCACGCTGACGTTAGTAGTTAGGTTAGCTAAATCAACTTTGCTAGCTTGCTGCTGGCTTGTTCAGCCGAATACATCACTGTGTAACTACCCTTACGTAACTGAAACATTAGGCTACTTTGTTTAGCTGATGAGCAAGCGAGCCCTTGCAAAGAAAATGACCAAATTGGAGATAGCTCTCGTGAATGCAGTTAAGTTGATTTCCTCATTAAGAGACTATGTTGCAACGCAAAGACCCCAGTTTGATAGGTTTGAAACTGCACAGCACTTAGTATGTCTCCTGCTGTGTCCACGACATATAAAAACGAGACTCAGAGAAAGCGCATGCGTAAAATACATGCAGATGAAACGGCTGAGTCCGAGTTATCAAAAGTGCCAAAGTGTGGACGTATTTAATGTCATTAATGACAGACTATTAGCAAAACTCGAACAAAGTTCGAAGATACGCATCCTACAAGGATGTGAGTGAGAGTTGAATAACATCCAAATACATTCTGGACAAGAGTTTTGCTCAGCAGCTATGAAATTACAAGAAAATACTCGAGTGATTTGCACAATGATTTTGCTGACGAGACTGTGCCTTTCAAAAGCTTTTGCGAAAACGAGAAAAAAAAACGTCATCGAGGGAGTTTCTTCAACTAATTCGTAAAAGCAACTTGCATACTATATTTCCAAATATCGACATTCGCTGCGAATATATCTCACATTGCCCATCACCAATGCATCAGGAGAGCGCTCTTTTTAAAAATTATCACTGATCAAGAATCGTTTACGGTCAACAATGGGACAGAATAGATTAGCTATGCCACCTCACTTGCATGTCCATTGAGTCTGACAGAGCACTAGATTTCACAGAAATGGTCAAAGATTTCTTTACGCAACGCCAGGAAGAAGACCTTTTAGTGATCTACACTCTCTAGACTACAATAGTTACTCTCACACATACACTTCAAACACCTTGATTCCATATTGTTTATTTCGATTGAGTCAAATTGATATAACAAGTTGTATAAAATTAATGAAAGAGCAATATGTTCTGCACTTTTTGGCCTATTTACCCAAGTTATTTTTTGTACTGATAGTATTTGGACTGATTGCACTGTTTCTCTCATCTGGTTATTAACAATTTGTGTAGTTATCATGGAATAGCCTAGGCTACTGTAAAATGTGTGTGCATGTGTGTAGCAGCCAATAATAACTACCGTTAATGTAATAACTGCCAATAATGTAATAATTTTTCCGTTCTTAATGAATAAAAGTCAATAACGTAATAAAATTTCTGAACCAATAACGTAATAACTTTTTGCACATAAAGTTATTAGATTATTGACTGGCTATTACATTATTAGCTTGGTTAAAAAAATCTTTAAAAATGTAATTGTAATGTAATAGATAATGTAATAATATACTTGTATCACTATGTACAAGTTTTATTTATTATCAAGTGTCAGACTTCCATAACACGTAGGTCTACTCTTACTGTTGCTTCTTTCAAATAGCTGCTCAAAAACCAGGCCAATCCTGACCCCTGAATCTTAGTCCTAACTCTGAGAAAAAACACACACACACACACACCTACTCTCTCTCTCTCTCTAGGAATTAATTGTTTATGTAACTTGATGGTTAGATTTATCTCCAAGGCAGGGGCCTTATACTCCTTTGCCATTTGAGTACCAAATTAAGTGGGAACACACGTTTGCAAACACAGACAATTACTCTTATGTTGTATAATATGAAAACTATACCTCTTTGAAGATGCTGTGTTCTCAAATAAAAAAGACCACCACTTCTTTCCATGAAAAATATAATCTTTAATCAAGTGTATTTAAATAACTTCTTCAACCAAACTGGCACTATTATCCCTTGTGCTCAACTTTCAACCTCTTAATGCAAAATTCTAAACTGTAAAATATAGTATATAACATGACCTACAAAGATAACTTTGGTAACACATCTTTCAGTTTTATCATAATAATAAAGGATGGTTTACCGTCCCTTTTTTAAAGAACTAAACATTCTCTTGATACACATTACATTTACAGTATCTATACCAATTGGTCCCAGCATCATGTTTTGTCTCAGAAAACAATACGTTTCATTTTTTCAACAGAACTATTTTTTACATATTTTTTGCCCAAACTAATATAAAAGTAGTACTGATAATTATTTTAACATGTATTTTGCACTCCAAATTAGGAAGTATCGATAAGAGTATTGATAAGTATTGGTATTGATAAGCAGTATCAATAGTGGTATTGGTATTGATAAAATCCTAACCATGCCCATCCCTAGTTGTAGAAACTAACTCACTAACAGGTGCTGTTCTCATGACATGGCTTGCCATTGTGCCCCTTTCTCTCTTGTTTTAAGCACTTCTTTCATGGTGACTTGACTTGCTTGACCTGAGCAATGACTTGACTTGTCTTGCTTGACGTTTACTAGTGACTCGACTTGACTTGCTTAAGTCTAAACACAGTGGCATGGGACTTGCTTGAGACTTGAAGGTTAAGACTTGAGACTTGCACAAGTGTGACTTACTCCCACCTCTGCCTCACTGTCAGGTGAAAAGAAGCAGTTGGCGACTCTACATGTATCAGAGGCATGTGGTAGTCTACACCCTCCCCAGACCAGAGGATAGCGCATCGACCAGGACCGTGATACACACAGAGAATTGGTATAACGACTAAAATTGGATAAAATGGCAAAAATAAAAAAAGAATGAACTATAGATATCATTTGCTTCGGTTTTAGACTCTTTGTTGAGCTTGTCATGACTGTATTGAAATAGCCAGGGATGTCAATAGGGCAAGGATTCTGATTTGGTCATACATTTTCATGTACCCTTCAGGAGTCAGGTCTGGTATATATACATAGAGAGAGAGAGTGCTGAATAGCTATAATAGTGTGGTTGAAACAGTTTGCTTGAAAAAGTTATTTAAATACATTTAATTAACAATGACATTTTTCATGAAAAGAAATGGTGGTCTTTGTATTCGTGGACAAAGCATCTTCAAAGAGGTATAGAGTTCATATTATATGACATAAGAGTAATTGTCTGTGTTTGCAAACGTTGCTCGCACTTCATTTGGTACTCAAATGTGACGGGTGCTGGAGAAAAGGTCCGCAAGTCGCAAATCTTGAAATCGCGCTAGGAGGCAAAAAAGGTTTTTTAATTTTTTTTTTACTGTTTTCCTTTTTTTCATATTACGAAAGTTAAAGTGTTGAAGAAGTCACTCAATAGAATAAACAACATTTTTAGGGTCACTAAATACTTATAGTTTGTCATCAAAGTCGGCTTGTTTTAGTGATTCTTACAGCCGGGTTTTGGAGGCGTGATGGGGGTGCAGTTTAATTAGCATGTTTGATTTCGTTGGCTATTGTCACTTTGTTTCGGTCAAGCCACCGCCCATAAATAAAGCCGTGTGGTAGTAGCCTATGTTAGTTTACTCTGTGAGGTTGCTACAATGGCTGATGCTCAATCAGTAGGTGAGAGTATAAGCTTTCTAACGATGTATAACATGTCTAATTTTGCTTTTGGAATAGTGTTTTATAGGTTAGCGTAACCGAACATTTTCTTACCATGGCATTCGCTCTATATATGGTAGCATTAAAAGACGTTGCACCTAACGAAACGTCAAAGATTTTTCGTAATTCCTTGGAAAATACCATTATTATTGAGGACTTCTGGGCATAGCTAAGCCACATGTTTGCTGATAGACCTATCTGACATCGTTTTCTGGAGCAAAACAGAAGCGGATAGAACTGTCATTGATTTACTGTCTGTATCTCCATCTACTGAACATAGATAAGATTTCATCATTGCTATGTAAGTATTACTGCTCAAAATATTTTGGTTATCTACGTTATTTTAGAAATCGAGTGTCTTTAAATAGGTTAGTGGTATTATGTAATGTTTAAATTATATCTATGTTTCATCTTAAACCTTCATAAGGGGCTCATATGCTTTACAATGGACAAAAAGCATTATATTCCTTTTTGGAGAGATTTTGGATTTGTTTCTGGACCCTTAGCTATTTTAGACCAGTGTTAATAATTTAGACATTTTGGGTAGATTTGGAGATGCTGGGTACACTGCTTAGTTTTTGCTTCATAGATCTTTAGTAGTTCTACATATCCACCCTTAGATTTTATGAACTTGTGGTCAAGAAGTTTTTGATCCAGGACATGTATACTTTAACCTGCAATCTCACAGTATTTCATTGCGAACTAAAAAAGGAGCAAATTCATTTTAGATGTTTTGCCTTGACAATTGCATTTGTTATTTCTTACAAAATTATGAATATAAAGTAATCTAAGCTAGTATTATAAATTGTACAAATGTATTGCTTCATTTAAGACATTTTTCTAGTCTCTGTGGTGTTCACATCTGGAGTTATAAAGCTTTAAATAGGGTAACCCCTAAATGGGCAAGGATTTACAGGTACTCTAGCGGGGGAGTGGTTGGGGTGGAGTTAACTAACTATTGTTCCCACCCATTATCTCCCTGTGAGAAGTGTGAAAAGTTCAAGATCTTTCAAGGGGATTTTCTCTGCTACTTGATTTTAGGAGTACCAACATTCAAATAAGCATATCTTCTTCAACTATTTTCAGATTTCAATGTATGACACGTCATTTGAAAGCTTATAATCTGCACTTTCATAATCTGTAAAAAACTGAAAAATGACCTTGCCCTACTTGAGAACCAAAACACCAGCACCTGTCACAAATGGTTAAGAAGTAGAAGGCAGGGCTGGAGATAAGTCTAACCAAGCACCACAAACAAATAAATAGTCATAATTCCTAGAGAGAGAGTAGGTGTGGGTGTGTGTGTGTGTGTGTGCGTGCGCGCGCGTGTGATCAGGTTTTTGAGCAGCTATTTTAAAGAGGAAACAAGAGTAAGTGTCATGGAAGTGTGACACTTTATAGCCGATAAATAAAACTTAAAGCGATATAAGTATATTATTACATTATCGGCTCCTGTTATTACATTTTTTATGATTTTTAAAAAACACAGCTAATAATGTAATAACCAGCCAATAATGTGATAACTTATTACATTATATGCAAAAAGTTATTGCGTTATTGGTTCAGAAAATGTTTACATTATTGGTCAGTTATTACATTATCGACTTTTCTTACGTTAAGAACGGAAAAACTATTACATTATTGGCAGTTATTACATTAACGGTAGTTATTACATTATTGGCTGCTACACACGTGCTATGTTATCTGTGAGGACCTAGCATTTAATTTGTGTTGTATAGTCATATAGCCTTCTTTGTTATATTTGTGCCGTGGTTTCTTGTACATTTAGCCTTGATGTCGTCCTTGTCTCAGGTTAGAAATAATTGTTTCCACAAAATAAATTGTTCACTAATTAATCATGCCTACTCATCTTTCTTAATATTGTTGTGTTTTCAACTCAGATTAAAGGTAGTCCTCGATTCTGGCAAAAGGTTGTTGATCATTTTAAGAGCTCTTATTATTGATAATAATAAGAGCTCAACAGCCAATCAAATTACACTCCTCCCTTTCGTGCTGCTGAAGTAATGTCTTGATTGGCTGGAATAGTGTATGGCTCGGTCCGAGCCACTTTGTTTTCCGTTTAGAAAGCCAAGTCCTGAGAGAGCCTGAAAATATTGCGTGATAATTTTGAGGGGGCCCTTTGATTAGATGTAGCCCCAGGGCCCTTTGTGTTCTTAATCCGGCCCTCATAACATGTCTAAAATTTGCTTTTGGAATAGCGAAAATTCTCTCATCATCGCATTCACTTACGCATTCATTCTGTGGTAGCAGTAAAAGACGTTGCTCCTAACGAAATGTGGTCAACGATTTTTCGTAATTTCCCAGAAAATATTATTATTGAGGACTTCTGGGCATAGCTAAGCCATATGTTTGCTGATAGACCTAGCTGACATCGTTTTCTGGAGCAAAACAGAAGCGAATAGAACAGTATAATTTATTTACCGTCTCTGTCTCCATCTACTGAACATAAGATTTCATCATTGCTATGTAAGTATTACTGCTCAAAATACTTTTTTACGTTATATACGTTATTTTTGAAATGGAGTGTCTTTAAATAGGTTAGTGGTATTATATAATGTACGATATTTCACACTAATGTGTAAGCGTTAGTTAGGAGTGTAATAGTTTTTGTGAAGCATGCAACAGTGATGGCGTGAGAGTTGGAACACTGCCAAAACGTGGTAGACGGTTGAAAATTATTTTCATGTCGTCCCATCCCCATACAAGAAAACATAAGAGTACAGAGTATAGAAATACATACAAGAGTTAAAATACACATTTAGGTACTGTACCGCATTGTGTGACAATATATTTGCATTATTTTTTAATCTGATAGCAATGTTCCATCTTAAACCTTCATAAGGTGCTCATTTATATGCTTTATAATGGACAAAATGCATTTTATTCATTTTCGGAGAGATTTTGGATATGTTTCTCAAGCCCTAGATATTTTAGACCACTGTACTGACGGAAAGTTTGTAATTCCCACTTGAAAATGATGCAACAGCGAGTTTCTTGAGACAAAACAGTTGATTTGCAGTGAAATACGTGAATATGTTGTGATTTACAGCAATGCATAATTTAGACATTTTGGATAGATTTGGAGATGCTGGGTACACTGCTTAGTTTTTGCCTCATAAATCTATAGTAGTTCTACATATCCACCTTTAGATTTTATGAACTTGTGGTCAAGACGTTTTTGATCCAGCACATGTATAGTTTAACCTGCAGTATATAGTCTATGCAATCTCTCAGTATTTCATTGCAAACTAAAAAAGTGCAAATTAATTGATTTTTTGTCTAGACAATTGCATTTGTGGCACTTTAGTTTATATTCATAATTTTGGAAGAAATAATCTGCGTTAGCATTATAAATTGTACAAATGTCTTGCTTCATTTAAGCCATTTTTCAAGTCTCTGTGGTGTTCACATCTGGAGTTATAAGGCTTTAAATAGGGTACCCCCTAAATGGACAAGGATTGGCAAGATTTGGCATGTGCGCTAAGGGGTTAAGATAAAAAATAAATTCTTCTCAATTTATTTTCAGGTGTTTTTAAGAGGAGTAAGAGGAGTTTACAATTCCAGGAATGGCTCTAGAGAACAAATCAACTACAGTCATCTCCCCATTCTCAGGAATACCAAGTATCTTCAGATTCCATCGCCTTTATTATGCCTCCGAATCATGGATTTTGTCCAGGAGTTGTACGTTGTCTTTCTTCTCAGAGGTTCCTTTTAAGACTTTGAATCCATAATTCAGAGAATCCATCCTCTGTCGAAATTCTGTAATTTTTGCCTAAGGCAGGCAAGTCCACTGCTGATGATGTATACTCGAACAAGCCCTTTGATTCCCGTCCTCGGCGTACTTTCCTTGTGTCCTCCAATAGGAGCTAGGAGCTAAGACACAAGGAAAGGAAGCAAGGAGGTAAAAATGTATTTTCTTCTCATTTAAAAAATATAAACAAATATGCATATTCCACTATAAAACATGTACATACGTACAGCCAAACTATGCAACAAAAAAGTACCAATAAGAAGAAACAAAAAACAAAACAATAAAAAAAACAAGTAAATAAACAAATATCACACACGGGTCCTAGATGTTTACCAACAATTTTCCTGTGATGGAGTGGGGGTTTTGGGAGACCAACCGCGACTGAACAGGGGGTTCTTTAAGCTATTCACCAGAGGTAGAATAACCACAAAGTCTCAAGAGACGAGGACAGCGGAAAAATAACGGAAAGGAAAATACTCCTAAGGGAGAGTATCCCAAAGAAAAGCTCTACGCAACCCACGTACTGGGTAAAAAAAAACTAAAGCTTAAGGAGTATGAACTTTCTGAAAATAAAACAAAACTGCCGGAGCAGAAAACGGAGCAACTCAAAGAAAACAGACCTCAAACCGAGGCTGAAAAAGTAACACCCTAAAGAAAGAATTCTGAGTTTAGGTTGCGGCACTAACTTGTTGCCAACAACCTAATAAGCTAAAGACTGTTGTGCTAATTTTATAGCCACAACAATCCAATATCGCAATTCTCAATTCTATACCTTTTACCTTTGCCTTTACCTTTACCTTTACCTTTACCTCGCTTGACAGATTACCGTCTCGTGCAACGTAAGTGACACTAAAGCAAAGCTTATCGGCTTGCTTGGGGTTTAAATAGAACGCCAACAGGTGCAAATTGTAAAAGGAAATTTGCACGTGTATAATTCAATCAACTCAATGGCCGTAATAACTGAAGAAAAGGCGCATGAAAAAACCAATGGCCGTAATAACTGAAGAAAAGGCGCAGAAAGGAAAAGAAATGGTGGTATCAGCCAAAACCATGACATTTCCACAATAAAATTATACGTATATTATAGAGGACAAATATACATTTTAATCTTTCTGCTTGCTTATTTTTCATAAACGTCAATGGTTGAAAATAGAATGACAATCATTTCTCAAGAACCAAAAACAAGCGGTGTTGTTTTTAGAAATCTACATATGTGGATAAAACTTTTTGCCAAATTAATCAAATTATTAACCATAAACTGTAATTTGATCAATTTGGCTCACTCAGTTCTGGGACACTCCTTGTACAAGATGGCGACTCTTGCGAACGTGCAAAATGAGTGTTAGTGCCTAGGTGGAGGTGAATTGGGACTGGGCCAATAAGCGATTGAAATAATCCCCTTGTCTCCCCCCTTCCAACAGTGATAGCTAGCTATGCAGTGCTAGTGTCACCAGTCACTAATACAGTAAGTGAAGATGTTGTTTTTAACCAATAATATGATGTGTAAGTACACTTCCTGCAATTGGTTCAAATGGTGTTCTCGCCAGAAATGAACCACTCCAGAGTTCACTTGGAAGTGGCCCCAGACATCCTCTTTGAGGCAGTCCAGAGAGTGGCTGTTTGGTCCACACCAGGGTTTGATTAAGGTGTTCACACCACCCCAAATGATCCAAACCAAGGAGCTAAATGCTCCAGGGTTCCATTCAAAAGGGTGAAACAAGGCTGGTGTGAACCTACCCTGTGTCGGACCCCAGGAACCTGTGTCGGACCCCAGGAAGACTAGCTGACGTCATGGCATTAGCTAATGGGGATCCTAATAAACAATAAACAATACCCTAAGGGGCAAGCCTCAAAAGGTCTGGAGTATCTTTATTCTTAGAAAGATATCCTTTTTGACTTTCCTCTTCCTACAACAGTATTGAAAGAAATGCTTAGGATTACTTTTTGCATCTTGGGCAAGTTGCCTTTAAAAGACTGTCTTGGCTTCCTGTAGTTCTTTTTTAACCTTAGCATGCATATTACAACATTCAGCCTTATTACTCCCAGTACTGTAATTTTTATATACCTTCTACAGTTTTTTTTCTCAAATTCTCCCGTATAGCTTTGTTCATCCACTGTGGGGGAGTGTTTCTTCAATTTACTTTTCCTTACCTTTGGAATAAATTTACATTGTTCCTCAAGAATAACCCTTTTGAACCTGCCCCACTTTTCATTCACAGTCTTGCAGTTAAGAAGTTTCACCCAGTCAATATTACTTACATTTTCTTGCATCTTGTTGAAATTGGCTCGTCTAAAATGAATGATTCTGGGTATAGAGGAGGCCTTGTTAATTTGCCATAATAAATCAAATCTAACTGCAGAATGATCACTAGTCCCAAGTGGCTCAATTACATCCATGCAACAAATTCTGTCTGGATCATTACATAGCACCAGATCCAGAATTGATTTATATTCCTTTTTGGAGATTCATATACTGTGCCAAAAAAGGACCACTATATCATTTATAAAATCTGAAAAAACTTTTCCTTGTCCTGTCACCATTTCCCAATTAATATCAGGGTAACTGAAGTCACCCATAATAATAGTATCACAATCCTGACAAGCTTGTTTTACTTTCCAAAGAGTGCTGAATTCATACTACTGTCTGAAGCTGGTGGCCGTTAACACACGCCTACCATAAGGCCCTTTTCATGTTCCCCTGTGAGCTTTATCCAAATATCTTCACTAGGCACGAGCTGGTCAATTTCTGAACATTAAAATTTTCTTTTACAGAGAGAGTTACACCCCCACCTCTCTTACTGGATCTGTCCTTCCTAATGAGCTTGTAGCCCTCTATATTATATTCATCCCCATCCTCCTCCCAAAGCCATGTCTCTCAAATCCCAACTATGTCATAGTCCCCACTATTCATAGCAGCCTCAAGTTCCAAAAATGGAACTTGAGTATTTTTTATATAATTTAAACAAAGACATTTCAGATTATTACTTCTACACATCCTCTCCCATTCCCTCACTCCCCACCGTCCCAAGCCACCCTTACTACAACTTTGCTTTAAAAAGACTTAATTAGTGTTCACACTATTATAGGAAGCCCTGACAGCTTCCATACTGGCAGTCTGCACTTTCCTACCCTTTTCACTTTCTGACCTTTCTGCCCCCTAAGTCCCTAGTTTAAAAAATCTGGTGCTACCTTAAGCATACGCTGGCCCAGTGCAGCAGTACTCTTCCGGTTCAGGTGCAGCCCACTGCGCTTGCCCCAGAGGTAGTCCCAGTTTCCCAGTTTGTAGCCACATGTTAAACCTCCAATTAAACCTCCAAATAAAACTTTGCTTTCCTCTACTTACACAGTTCTGCTCCTAATCTTTTGTGCTAGCTCCACAAATGTGTCCTGCAGAACCTCAAACCTACCCTTACCTATGTCATTGGTTCCTACGTGAACCATGACCACTGGATCCCTCCCCGCTCTGGCCAAGAGCTTGTCCGCACGCTCCAGGAGATCTCCTACCTGGGCACCAGACAGTCAACACACCGTAGCGAGATTCTGTTTCGTGTCTACCCCTAGTCACGTGCCTCTCTTTATGCTAAGAGATTAAAAATCTGCTTAAATTAAATTTCTACTACACATTCGGGATTCATGAGAAGTACACATATTGCTAATTACAAACATCTTGTACTAGATACCCTGGATTATTCTTATTTCATTGATGACGGAGCATTATTATTATTTTATTTTTTTACTTTTACAAAGCCTTTGACAGGGTTGACCATGGCTTCTTACTTACGGCACTCCATCACTTTGGCTTTGGTCCTAATTTTTAAAATGTGATTTAGACTTTCTACAGAAACATTAATAACTAGGTTTCCCTGGCAATGTGCACCTCTCATTTTGATATCAATCGAGGCATTAGGCAAGGCTTCCCAATTGTGGCTTTTTTTTTGTTTTGGTTTTTTTGTTAGTAGCACAGCTTCTTCACATTCATGTTGTACATTGCACTAATTTACAAGGTATTACATTACATTACCTTACAGGCATTTAGCAGAAGCTCTTCAATTCAATTCAATTTTATTTGTATAGCGCTTTTAACAAAGGAGCTTTGTCACAAAGCAGCTTTACAGAGAACCGGCATCCAAAGAGTAAGCCTAGGGCAACAGTGGCAAGGAAAAACTCCCTGACTGACAGCAGAGCGACTTACAAAACTTTTTTACATAGCATTTACATTGTATCCAATTATTTTGCTGGATATATACTGGAGCAATGCAGGTTAAGTACCTTGCTCAAGAGTACAACGGCAGTGTCCTAGCAGGGAATTGAACCTGCAACCTTACCCATTACAGCTGCACTGTGTAGTACATTTTTACAAAACTCTTTATTAAGGATAAGGATCAGGTTTCCAGTACCCTGGAGGTCATAGAAGTATGAAGTATCAGACCTTAAAATAAATCAAAATAAGAGTAAAAATTATGACAGTCTACAATTCTGATTTACGCTTTAAAGGTGAAAAAGGTAAAAAAAAAAAAAAGGTTAGATATACAGTTGAGGCCGAAAGTTTACATACACCTAGTCTAAAGATATTCAAACTTAGTTTTCTGCACATTTCATGTTACTATACTTTTTTTTTGGGAAGTCAAGTCAAGTCAAGTAGAACTTTATTTGTCCCCAGTGGGACAATTGGTTGTGCAGCAGTGAAACAGTACCTAGGCAATTAAATACAACATATAATAAAAAGTAAAAACATAGAATACAAGTAAAAACATAAAAATACATTTTTGTAAAAACATAAAGTGCATAATATTATCAAGCCTGGTTGGGTGGTCAGCTGGTATTACCTTTTTCTACTGGAGTTCAGCAGTGAAACGGCTGACAGAATGAAGGAGTGTTTGTACCTGTTGGTTTTGGCTAATGGGTATTTGAAGCGGAAATCCGAAGGTAAGGTCTGAAACTCTAGGTGCAGGGGGTGGGTGCTATCAGACAGGATGGATTCTGCTTTCTTTAACAACTGTTTGTTATACAAATCAGACAGACTTTTCTGTTGAGTACCCGTGATACTGCTACAGACCTTGATCACCTTTGTTAATGCATTTTTCTGTTTTAAATTAAGAGAAGCATACCAACAGATTAAAGAAAAAGTAAAAATCGATTCAATAAAAGATCTGTAAAACAAAGTCATCAGGGACCTGTCAACATTGAACGTACACATGGCCTGAAAGGCTGTCCTGCAAAAAAGAAGCCCCTACTCCAAGACTGGCATAAAAAAGCCAGAATTAAGTTTGCAGGTGATCACCAGGATGAAGACCAAGCCTTTTGGAGGAGTGTTCTCTGGTCAGATTAAATAAAAATTGAACTGTTCGGCCATAATGATCAGTGCTATGTATGGAGGAAAAATGGTGAGGCTTTTAATCCCTAGAACACCACCCAACTGTGAAGCATCATGTTGTGGGGGTGTTTTGCTGGAAAAAGGACTGGTGCACTTAAGAAAATATAACGCATCATGAAGAAGGAGGATTATCTAGAAATACTGAAGCAACACCTCAAGACGTCAGTTAAAAAGTTAAAACTTGGTTGCAACTGGGTCTTCCAGCAGGACAATGATCCTAAGCACACCTCCAAAGTTGTAACTAAATGGCTTAAAGACAACGAAATGAAAGTATTGGAGTGGCCATCACAAAGCCCTGACCTGAATCCCATAGAAAATTTGTGGACTGAACTGAAAAAGCGTGTCTGAGCAAGGAGGCCCACAACCTGACTGAGTTACACCAGTTATGTCAGAAGAAATGGGCAAAAATTCCAGCAAAGTATTGTGAGAAGCGTGTGGGAGAATACCCCAAGTATTTGATTCAAGTTAAGCAATTAAAAGGAAATGCCACCAAATACTAACAAAGTGTATGTAAACTTTTGACCCACTGAAAATCTGATATAGTACATAAAAGCTGAAATAAATCTGCCTCTTAGCTATTATTTTGAAATGACCACTTATGGAAATAAAGTAGATACCCTAATTGACTTGATACAGGAAATGCAATGTACATGGAATGTGTGGAGTTGTGAAAAACTGAGTTTGAATGTCTTTAGCCTAGGTGTATGTAAATCGTTGGCCTCAACTGTAGTGGTATTTTAATATGATATTCATCCTCTGATAGGTTGGCTCATAACTTCAATTCAAAGATCCAGAAAGTGAAAAAATGTCTTTAGCTGCTGGCTACAAAGGGATTTCACTTTACAGGAACATATTTTGCTCTCCAAGGCTGAGGGTCTTTTTGAGGTATTCCCTGCGTTAGCTCTGTATGTTGATCCCAAAATACATCATTCTGTCGACTCACTCTTATTCAGTTTTATCTGGAAAGACGACCAAATATGTAAAGTTTGTCACCGTAGTAACACATTTCTACACTGGTGGGTCAGCCACTCTTCACAGTAAGAAGAAACTTGAGGACAGAATTCCGATATTGCTTGTGTTGAATGTGCTGCCATGGTAAACAGCGATAGATTTACTTTTTTGCCCCTGTCTTGTGATTTCAGGAGAATGGTGAGAAGTATGATATTTGGAAAAGAAATTCAAAATGGCAGAAAATCCAATATGACAGACATAATGGGTTCTACATAGAGGCGTGCAACCCGAACCAAGCCCTGTCAAAAGCTTCAGGCCAGGTTTGGCCTCAATTTATAATATAGACATTGGGCTTGAGCCAGGCTCGGTGTATTTTTTAGCGAATTGAATTTTAGGGCTATGTATTCGATTATATTTTTGGGCTATGCACTTCATCTTTCACAGCAGCCTATATATGTATAAACAGTGGAGGGCTGCAGGCTTTTCTTATCTAACCTACAGGGTTCATACACTTTTTCACCAGTGGTTTTCAATGACTTTTCCATGACTTTTCCACAACCTTTAACTGAATTTTCATGACCAAAACAAATGACTTTATCTCAGCGGCACAATTTAAAATTATTTATTGTAACACTAAGTAAAATTAGGTCTGCATCTGAAACATATGGTGCCTCTCTAAAACAAATAAACACCAGACAGACACACTTAGATACATTCTTTCATATTTTAATTTGAATAGTTTAACATTTTTGTCAATGTCTCAAACAGGGCTCGAAATTGCGACCATTTTGGTCGCATATGCTCCCAAAATTTAATCTGTGCGACTTCGAAATATAATTGGGAGCATTTGTGCGAGTGCAAATAATTGTTCTGGTGCAATCTTTTTTTTTTCTTTTTTCTTTTTTCAGTCGAACGTCTCTTCCTCTGTACATTCGCTAGTTAGTACACTCAGTATGTGCCTTGTGAGCTGACGGTGACCCTTCTAACCAATCGTGAGCATGACATTCTTACCTTTAATGCTGATTTTTAATTGGTTAATATTAGCTTTCAATCACTCCCTTTTGCAGCACTCCACTGTCACGCGACACAGAGAGCTAATGCGTTTACTTATGTTACCTGAAGACAAAAGTTTATGTTCAATTTATTAGCGTTATCGAAAGCTGAAAAGTTGAAGCGAACGATTACGGAATTTTTTTTGAAACATTAACGTAGTGTTGTGTGTAGCGACCCGGTTGAAACAGCTAATTTCTCCGATGCAGTTTACTGGCGGTTGATTAAATTAGCGGTATTAATGTGACGAGAAGCGCTTTGTCGTTTGAATGCATAACACGCAATTCCTTGAAGAGTCGACACATTTTAGGTGTGGCAGTTTAACTGTTATTTGTAAACCGTACTGTTATATTGTCGTTTTTTATCAATAAAAAATCTATTGCATATTGTTGGTGCTCCTTACATTTTGGTGGGTGCTCCTAACTTTTTGAAATTGGGAGCACCAGTGCTACCAAGTAAAAAAGTTCATTTCGAGCCCTGATATATTATTGAAGCTGCACTTCCCTGGCATATTGTTGGCACAGTAGGGCCTACGTTTACTAACTGCTACATTAGCAGAAGCGTGCCTGTTGGGCGTGCCTGTAAACAGACTGAGCCAGACCGAATTAACTTCTCACACCACCAAAATACCGCGAAGGTTACATGCCAATTTACGTTTTATTACTATACATACTATTTTTATGATTGGATTAATTAGCAATTGTATTTGATGCAACTTTAGCTATATTTCCATTACTTTTCCAAAACTTTTCAAAAAATATTATTTTCCATAACTTTTCCAGGGCCTGGAAATTGCATTTTAAATTTCAATGACTTTTCCAGGTTTTTCATGACCGTACGAACCCTGAACCTACTTTTTCTGGTTCTCTTTTTGTTTTCGTGTGCAAAGAAGGTATGTCTAAGTCCGAGTAGCCAGTTTTCAGGCTAACGCTCACTCTTGTGCGCCTCAATAGATAAAATCAAGTAACAAATAGATAAGGGAGAACTAATTAAGATTTTTAAAAACATCAGGTAAGTCCTATGTTTGGAACAATTGTGATGTTAATGCTAATACTGACAAAGAGCCCACTGGCTATACGATGTGTAAACATTGCAACACATTTGATGAACTGACCCCAAACTAAGTTTCTGGATAACCTTGGCCTGTCCTCTATCAATGTACCAATTTTCACAAAAATCCACTAAGCGGTTCTATGTGCTGCCATTGACTCCAATGGCAGAAAGTAATAAAATGTGAACAATTACAATAGGGTCCTATGCCCCATTGATGTTTGGCCCCTAATAATAAAAGTGGGGGGAAACAATATGGTTCCAGCGCCTGTGGCGCTTGGCCCCCTAATAAATATACCCGCAAGCAGCAATGGCAAAGCACTCAAAGTCACAAATACATATGCACATGAAAAAACACACATATACACTACCAGTAATGTTTTAGAACACCTCCACTTTTCCAGGTTTTATTGAAATTTACGCAGTTGTCTCAATGTACTCTGAAATTAAAGCATCGAACAAATAAACAATTGGAGATTTAAAAAAAAAGATCAATCATGGAATCGTTCTGTTTAACACAATTTATTATAATTTTTTGATTTTTTGATATAACAGCTGAATACACTCATTCTACAATGGAAATCAAATATTGTTCAGAAAGATCTACCCAACACTGTTGCAGAAGTTCCCACAGATGTGTTGCACTTGTAGGTTGCTTTGTTTTCACCCTTCTGTCCAGTTCAACCCAAACCAGCTCGATGGGGTTTAAGTCCAGAGACTGTGCTGGCCATTCCATGATTTGAAGCCTACCGTCTTGTTCTTTTCTTCTAAGATAGTTCTGACATAGCCTGGAGATATGTTCTGGGTTATTATCTTGCTGTAGGATGAACCCCTGACCAACTAGGCATTGACCAGAGAGTAATGCATGGTGCTGGAAAATGCTGTGGTAGCCCTTTTGGTTCAGGGTGCCAGTCACTCTGTGCAAGTTGCCAACTCTGGATCAAGAAAAATAGCCCCAGACCATCACGCTTCCTCCTTAATGTTTGACAGTTGGTGTCACACACTGAGGAACCATCCTTTCACCTACTTGACGCCATACAAAAACCCTGCGTGATGAACCAAAGATTTCAAATTTTGATTCATCGGTCCATAAGACCTTCTTACAGTCTTCGGTAGTCCACTGCCGGTGCTTCAAGGCTCAGGCAAGCCTCTTTTTCTTATTTAGCTATTTTAGCAATGGTTTTCGTACTGCCACTCGACCTGTCAAACCTGCAGCTCAAAGTCTACTCTTCTTGTTGAAACAGACTTGCTTATGTAGCAGACTTCACTCGGTAGTGACGGTCTAACAGCTCAACCAGTAGTCAGCCACATTGGACACAGGGACTTGAGGATCTGAAGACTTTTATACAGCACAAAAGTAGGTAGCATGGGGCACCATTAGCACACGTACACACATGCATGAGCTCTCTCTCACTCCCTACAGAACACAAAAGATATGCTAACGAGGTGAGATCGCCAAAACCGTTAAATCACTGTGGCAAGGTGAGTGCCACCGCTCGGATGACAGAAGAGAGAGAGACAAGCTTGTTTAGAATGCAACTGCGTCTTTTTTATTTTTTGGCCGCCACGCGGCTTTCGGTTGACACAATCACAAATAGGCAACGGATTCTCGCTCCGTACTTCCTCCGTCTCCAGCCAGCCGCCGTCTGCCTCCGTAGACCGCCTTTTAAGCGCCCAGGCTCACTGTCAAGGTAATCAGCACATTGTCAGTCAATCAAACAATTAAACATCGGTGCTGATTAGCAATCCCCAACAGCTGTGGCGTAGAGTCCGAGAGCCGCCCCGCCCACTCTCTCTCTCTCTGCAGCCAATGCAAAACCACGCCCACCCTACCACAATCACTTAAATAAATCACACAATAAACTGCATTGAAGTAAGCCCAGTTTTATACGTTTTGCACTGAGGCACCCTTCTTTGCTCCCTTCGAGTTATCTCTGCCCTTTTGTTCAATGAGCACATTGTTGGTTCGTCCTGATCTCCAGAGCTTGTAGATATTTCTGTACTTGAGCACCCAGTGATTGTTCTGTTTTTCTTACCGTTAAATCACTGTTTACACATGACCATTTAATGCACAATCATCACATACAGTTCTAAAACATGTCTGTAAACGTTGTATTTATACAGTATTAGCGAAAATGCACAACTTTAGAAACTTGTTAGCTTAAAAATAAACGGAGAGAGCTTCACAATACATCTTACCCATGTCTGCATCCACAATGCATTGAAGGGAAACCATAGACCGTATAAAAATATGGACGTCACCCACTGATTGCTATGGTTAATGCTCTCTGGCGCATGAAGCCCAAACTAGGGCGCAGCCATTGCCTGTTGCAACCAACGCAAGCGCAGTGGAGCGAAAGAGTGGAGTCCACGACTACAGGAAAATCCACCCCGACTACCTTACATGGTAATTAGACATACCCACGTCTGGACAACAAGCGTGGCCTTGCAACCACAGAACCACAGTACTGTCATAAGTAAGTGTATAATTCGTCCAGGTGCGTAGAACCACCGAAATCCGTCCTGCTAGAGTTGAATAAGTATCTGCGTTCATTTACTAATTACATACCGCGTTAGATTTTAAACTTTTCCCTGTGTGGAAACTGTTCTTTGTTTTTAGGTTGTGTTAGGCTTCTATCTACCACTTTGATTCTTAGAATTGATAGATTGCGATTATTGCACTATTACAGACTGTGAACCTGTGTAATCAGCGCATTATTCGACTCAGGTTTTCAGTTGCTAATTAGGTACACTCGGAGCGCTTGCGTCGCTCCCTCCTAGTTTATGAGCCAGCTCCCCATTCCAGTCTGTGCTCTCCCCTTCAGAAGGCGCTTCCAGCGACGTGGCCCCCCTCGACAACGGAACCCCTCTAACCTCTGCTACCCCCCGCTGACCCCCTGTGAGAACTTCACGGTCACAGGGGGGCTATGGAACTGCCAGTCTGCTACGCGCAAGGCAGACTTCATCTCCGCCTATGCCTCCCTCCTATGCAGTTCCTTGCCCTCACAGAGACCTGGATCACACCAGACAACTCTGCCACTCCTGCTGCCCTCTCATCCTCCTACTCCTTCTCCCACACCCCCCGGCGATCTGGCCGTGGTGGTGGTACTGGTCTACTGATCTCCCCCACCTGGAAATTCTCTGTTCTCTCCCTCCCTGACCTGTCTATATCCACTTTTGAATTCCATCCTGTCTCTATCACCTACCCTGCTAACCTCTATATTATTGTTATTTATCGTCCCCCGGGGCCCCTGGGAAGCTTCCTGGATGAGCTAGACACCTTGCTCAGCTCCTTCCCTGAGGACGGCACCCCGCTGATCCTCCTGGGAGATTTTAACATCCACCTAGAGGCCTCCCAGTCTGCTGCCTTCCTACCACTACTCCAATCCTTCGACCTCTCCCTACAACACTCTCCCCCAACCCACAAGGCAGGCAACCTCCTAGACCTGATCTTCCTGAGGACCAGCTCCAGCTCCAATCTTAAGGTTACCCCCCTGCATACGTCTGACCATCACTTCATCTCCTTCTCCCTCCCCCTCTCTCCACATCCTCCCTCTCCTCCTCCCATCCCCACTTTCACTGTCCGCCGTAACCTCCGCTCCCTATCACCCACTTCTCTTGCTCCCAGAGTGACTGCTTCCCTCCCCACTCTTCAAACATTTTCCAAGCTCCCCACTAACTTTGCATCCTCCACCCTAACCTCATCTCTCTCCTCAGCACTCGACTCCCTATGCCCCTTCGTTCCTAGGCCAGCACGTTCATCCCCTCCCAGTCCATGGATGTCTGACATCCTCTGCACCTCCAGGGCCAGCCTCCGCGCTGCTGAGAGGAAGTGGGCCAAATCCAGGGACCCATCTGACCTCTCAGCCTATCAGTCTCTCCTGACAGAATTTTCTTCTGCTGTCACTGCCGCTAAGGCAAAATTCTACCAAACTAAAATTCATAACTCCATTTCTAACCCTCGTCAACTTTTCTCTATTTTCTCTTCTCTCCTCAGCGTGCCACCTCCTCCACCCCAGTCTTCCTTCACTGCAGATGACTTTGCAGCATTCTTTGACGAAAAGATTGCAGACATCCGCAGGTCCTTTGCCCCCTCCGCCCCCTCTGCGCCCTCCGCCCCCTGTTTCTCCACATTTTCTCTCCTCTCAGACTGAAGTTTCCCAGCTTCTGCTCACCCACCGCCCTACCACCTGCGCCCTCGACCCTATCCCCTCATCTCTCCTCCAGGCAATCACACCTGACATCCTACCTTTTGTCACCTCCCTTGTGAACTCCTCCCTATCTTCTGGATGTTTCCCCTCATCCTTCAAGAGGGCCCACATCACCCCGCTGCTGAAGAAACCCACACTAGATCCTTCAGTCATTCAGAACTACCGCCCGGTATCTCTCCTCCCTTTCCTATCCAAAACACTTGAACGTGCTGCATCTAACCAACTCTCTGCTTTCTTCTCTCACAACAACCTGCTTGATCCCCACCAGTCTGGCTTCAGACCTGGCCACTCGACTGAGACTGCACTCCTCTCGGTCAGTGAGTCACTCCATGCCGCACGAGCAGCCTCCCTCTCCTCTGTCCTGATTCTTCTAGACCTCTCCGCTGCATTTGACACTGTGGAGCACTCTATCCTACTATCCTCCCTGGCAGCAACAGGGATCTGCGGCACAGTCCTTGACTGGATTGAGTCTTACCTCTCTGACCGTTCCTACCAGGTTGCCTGGGCGGGTAAGGTATCACCACCCCGTCCCCTCGCCACCGGAGTTCCCCAGGGCTCAGTCCTCGGTCCCCTTCTCTTCTCCTTGTACACCAGATCCCTTGGCCCTGTAATATCTGCCCATGGCTTGTCCTATTACTCTTATGCCGATGACATGCAACTCTTTCTCTCCTTCTCCCCATCGGACACACAGGTCCCTGCCCGCATCTCCGCTTGCCTGAGGGACATACAGAGCTGGATGGACAATCACCACCTGAAGCTCAACCCGGGAAAGACAGAGCTAATCTTTATTCCTGCTCTATCCTCTCCCCTCCTCGACTTTTCCATTTCCCTAGGGGACACCTTAGTGACATCATCACCCTGTGCCAAGAATCTCGGAGTGGTGACGGACAACAGGCTGTCCCTCTCCAAGAACATCGCAGCAGTAAGCCGGGCATGCAGATTTTTCCTATATAACATCCGCAGAATCCGCCCCTTTCTCACCACCTACTCAACCCAGCTCCTGGTCCAAGCAATGGTTCTATCCCGCCTGGACTACTGCAACTCTCTTCTGGCTGGACTACCGGCATCTGCCACCAGACCCCTGCAACTCATTCAGAATGCTGCGGCTCGTCTGGTCTTCAACCTCCCCAGACACTCCCCTGCTCACTACCCTCCACTGGCTGCCTGTTATAGCTCGCATCAAATTTAAAACATTGGTCCTAGCATACCAGGCAGTCAAGGGATCAGCCCCAGCATACCTCCACAAGATATTCAAACCCTACATGCCAGCCAGATCCCTCCGTTCTGCTACCTCAGGACGCCTAGCACCTCCCCCTCTTCGCACCTGCACTTCCAGAACACGTCTCCTGTCTGTTCTGGCCCCACGATGGTGGAATGACCTCCCCGTGGAGGTCAGAACAGCTGAGACACTGACCCACGACTGAAGACTCACCTCTTCAGGCTGCACCTCTCCCCATCCATCCCTACCCCCCTGTAAATGACTGTAAGCTTAGGGTTGTAACTAGGCAGCTGTTTCGTAGGTGACGTAGGTGCATTAACTGTCTTAACTACTGCTTGTATTTTTTCCATAGACTGCGTTGTTGCCGTTCTCGTTGTTAGTATTAATCAGTTTAATCTTCAGGGTCCAAGTTGAACTATGCGGTTGTTCCCTGCACTTGGACCGGTACTTCTCTCTAGGGGTTTCGTCATACTTGTTCCTGGTTATGGTTATACACTTTGTTGTACGTCGCTCTGGATAAGAGCGTCTGCCAAATGCCTGTAATGTAATGCAATTATAACATTTCAAAAAAGTTAATTGTTCAAGATACGTTTAGCGTTAAAATATTAACATAGAAAAATAGATAAAATAGATCACTAGCTAGCTAGCTTACCAGCTAGCTAGTTATATAGACAGATAGATAACAGAACTCTAGATAGCTAAACAGATAAATCACAAGTTAACTAGCTAGCAAGTTAGCTATAAATAGATCGATAGCAAGACATTAAGCTTGCTCCCCCTAGCTAAGTAAAGCCCCCTAGCTTGTCTTCTTAAAGAAGCTTCAAAACTTCTTACAAATCTGATTTCACCAACAACATATACAAATTATAAAAGGCGAGACTTTATGAAAATCAACTGAAACCCTGAAATGGTCAGAAATCGCGTTTTTACATAGAACCTTGCTTATCTGAAAATGTCTCAAATGCATTAACCGAAAGAACTGGAGATAAGAATCCTTAAAATAGCGGTTAGTACAGTTGAACGCAGCACACAACATTTTTGGACCTTGGACTTAAATTGGGGAGATCGTGTGTAGCTAGCTAACCGGAATACGACACAGCATCACACCTGCCGCTGAAGCACTCTGCCTGGCTGTGAGGATGGGGAAATCCTTATATGGTTATACGGTAGTAGGACAAGCCACATTGCATACACTGAAATTAACCCAGATTTGGGAATTTTGGCAGAATTATTAAAAAATCAGACCCAGGGGAGACATTACAAGGGATGGGATTAACTAGTTAAACCATCATTTCTTGTGTAAAAAATTTATTGACTTTATATTTCCTCAGAAAATTGGCCTCTTTTCAGGCTTTCCCCATTGAGCTTGTAAGTCAAATTGCCTCCAGGGGGCGTCTGGTTCGTGACGTCACAGCCCAATGTTAAAATCCTATTGACTTTTTAAAAATCATTGATTGTAAAATATCTATAGCGATTAAAAATAAAAGATTTCTCACGTTTTTTTGGGACCGTCATTCACATGCTGGTACCGTAGCATGTGCTTGGTTATATTTATTTCAATCTCTGGAGGGAAAAAACGGATTTATGTCGATTTACGATGTGCTGGTGGTCCTGAACTACACTAAATCAATCAGTCGCACGGATACACGTCCACCCGCCAGCAGACAGGGCCAACTGCACCCAACACCGGTGGCTAGCTAGCTATACCCATGACAAATGTGGTGTCACTGGTTAGCTTAATGCATTTTTTCAATGGTCAGGACAATAATGTTAAGAAGGGAGAAAATCATTCCAAATCCAACCATGTAGAGCAGGTCATATACAGCCAGAGTAGATTAGCGGGTCTTTCAGCGCCAGCATGAAAGATATCGTTTATAAAGTTTCGGTTAGCTAACGTTAACGTTAATGAAGGGCTGGATCAGCAGGTAGCTAGCTAGCTGTCAAAGTCAGGTTTATTTGTCATTACGAACCATATGCTGTACAGTACACGATGTAACGATACTTTGTTTCGCAAGGCTTCAGTGTAACATAGACTTTCAGTCTGCTCACAACACTTACAAAGGAATACACACATTGTGAAAATCAGAATCACAGTGCACTTAGACAAGACAGGTGCAGTAGGCAAGAGATAAACAATTTTATTAAAACATTTATTAATTAGAAATTGTCTAAGTAGTAAACATATTGTCGGTAATTTATCGAAAACCATGCTGGCTAGCTATATTGTTGTTGTGTTGTGATAAAAATATATATGACTTATTAGTAACAAATCTGTTATTTCCAGTAATTTGAAATTGAAATACGATATTGAAGCGACACTAGAAGTAGAAGGGCGCAAGCATGTTGTCATGAGTCGTGACAATATAAGCGTGCGTCGGGAGCGCAGTACCGGTTTGTGTAGTTCCTAAGCGTACGAAATGTGCACAACGTTGTACCTTGTACTTGTCATGGGTCAGTCGTGCTGCTGATATTATATTTTATGAGTCATATATGTCATGAGTACCGCATACCAATAGCTAACTGGTTCCAGACTTGTAACTAAAAATATCGCTTATTCAAAATTTCCCCATTGACAAATTTGCGGGAAAACGAGGGGAGTGGCTTGGTGACGTTTTCACTTACAAGCTCTATGCAGGCGAGTTGTTGGCGCTTGAGGGAAACACACAAACGCAAACGTGCCACCTAGGGGGTGCACCACTAATTAAAGCCCCAGCTAAAACAGGTAAAAAGGAACCTATTAACACATTCTCATTAGAGATTTTACTGAAACAAAATAGCATGGCCATGTTTAAAGCACTGTCTAAATAAATCTTAAATTGCTTAAGTTTTGAAGAAGTTCACTCACAATCACATTAAATAGCAAAATAAATTGAAAATATGAACTCAGCTACACTTACTTTGGTCACTGTTAAGCTGTGCTTGAAGCTGTTGTCCTGGGAGCTGCCTATCCCGCAAGCTGTTGACTCTCAGAAACTGGTCTTCTGATTCTGTTGTGGCTTTGGGTCTGCCGGACCTCTTCCTATCAGAGTTTCCTCCAGTTTCCAAGTGCTTTTCGATGGTGTAGGAAACTGTACTCACTGACACCTTGGCTTTCTTTGCAATTTCTCTAAAGGAAAGACCTACACAAGGTTATAACGGTCTGTCTGTCTTCCTTTGTTAATTGCCTTTTTCTTGCCATTATGATAGCAATATACTACTTCCAGCAGTGCAGTATTGTTCAAATAATGCTTCATAGGGTGTAGTAATAGTCTGTTCCAACACTGATTTTGTACATTACATTACATTTATTTAGCAGATGCTTTTATCCAAAGCGACGTACAAAAAGTGCATATTTTGGTAATTGAACAACAAAACACAGGTTCAATAAGGTACAATACTAATTTTCATACAGCTACTTATAGCCAAGAACACAGTTCAGTTCACGCAGTGAACATTATTCTGACCTAACTTATGCCAAGCCCAACTAGGGAGAAGAACAAGCTACAATATTAGGACAAATACAAATTACAACTAGAAATAGCGACATAGCTCAGGAGGTAAGAGAGGTTGTCTGCCAGTCAGAGGGTTGCCGGTTCGATCCCCCACCCTGGGCATGTCGAAGTGTCCCTGAGCAAGACACCTAACCCCTAATTGCTCTGGTGAATGCGAGGCATCAATTTTAAAGTGCTTTGGATAAAAGCGCTATATAAATGCAGTCCATTTACCATTTACCAAATACCACCTCACAGTAGCTAGTTTGCATATAAAATGTCATCACTTCATTAAGGCTTCTTGCATGTGATAATTCACTCCTTCCCTGATTCCTTTTCCTGGCTAGATCAATGACTCTTCACATATTATAATTTCTAGTCACCCAGGGTTGCTTTCCAGTGGCTCTCGGCGCCTAAGTTTCGGGGGAGAGCTTGCATTTGAAAGTGCACAGCTTAAGTACAATCTCTACACAATGGGGTTGTGGCAAACACGCCTGCCACAGGCCACCGAAGTGGCTTTCCAAGGGGCCCTCCAGCACAGAGACACAGGGAGAAGATGTTCAAATAGTCCACATTTATTTACAAGGGTTTGGCAAGATGTTACTGCCAAGGAGCAGATGTTAAAACACTGTCATGACAGACGCTTCCCCATGTGAGTGGGGATGGCAGATTTAACCTGTGCGCACTGATTACCTCACTACGCACAGGTGCAGCCACTCCTGCTCCCGGGTCCAATTAGCCTGGCCAATTATCTAATTAATAACCAATTATCTAACTAGCCAGGTCTAATTAGCTTGACCCAGGGCAGGTGTGGCTGCTTAAACCAGCCATCCCCACACCACATACCCCCAACGCCAAACTGAGGCCAGGGAGAATCCCTGGCCGAAGCCTACTCCCTCCTTTTTAAAAAAAAAAAAAAATCCAAGCGTTCTTACTCCCCTAAACATCTTTTCAGGGGCAGGTGGCCCCGGAACAGTCCAGTACATGTCGTGATCCTCCCCCGGACGATGAGGCAGCCCTCCCCCCTCCTCCCTCTCGGAGCGCAGGGAGTCCTGGGCTGCTCGGCTGGCTGGTGGGGGTGTCACCGGCTTGGGCTGTTCCAGGGGCTGTGGTGGGGTGGCTGGGCTGGTGGGCTGGCTTCCTTGTGGCGCTGGGGACCAGGAACCCTCGTAGCTGTGGTGGCTGCCTGTCGGCTCTGCTGGCAGGCTGCTGCAGGTTTACTCCCTCATGGGCTCCAGGCAAACCAACCAGGCCAAAAGAACAAACTAAAACAACCAAACGGACAAGAAAGGAAGCAAAACGGCGCGGCCACCGCTTGTGCGCCGCCCGTAGCTGACCCGCCTTCCCGGCCAAGTCCAGCTCACGGCACGACCACCTCTGGTGCACCGCCCGTAGCTGACCTGCCTTCCCGGCTAGGTCCAGCTCCCCAGCGTCCCAGCTGAGGATCGCTTCCTTCCCCTCCGTGGTCATCTCCCGCTCCCTGTTTTTGGCCTGGAGGATCCGCCCGAAGCCCTGTCGGGAACACCTCAGCTGCCCCTCCTCCAGTGGGCTTCCTGGCTGGCCCTCCTGTGCCTCTTTCCTGTGCCGGAGCAGCCCCACGTTGGGCGCCACTGTGGCAAACACGCCTGCCACAGGCCACCGAAGTGGCTTTCCAAGGGGCCCTCCAGCACAGAGGCACAGGGAGAAGATGTTCAAATAGTCCACATTTATTTACAAGGGTTTGGCAAGATGTCACTGCCAAGGAGCAGATGTTAAAACACTGTCATGACAGACGCTTCGCCATGTGAGTGGGGATGGCAGATTTAACCTGTGCGCACTGATTACCTCACTACGCACAGGTGCAGCCACTCCTGCTCCCGGGTCCAATTAGCCTGGCCAATTATCTAATTAATAACCAATTATCTAACTAGCCAGGTCTAATTAGCTTGACCCCAGGGCAGGTGTGGCTGCTTAAACCAGCCATCCCCACACCACAGGGGTCTAGCCAGGAAGAATGGCTTCATGCATGTGATTATTCACTCCTTCCCTGCTTCCTATTCCTGGCTAGATCGTTTGGATATAAAATATCATCACTTCATCATTTTATCCTATTAGACATTTGTGTGAAACTTTGTCATAATTAGTGTATGAATTCTTGAGTTATGGCCAAAAATGTGTTTTGTGAGGTCACAGTGACCTTGATCTTTGACCACCAAAATATAATCAGTTCATCCTTGAGTCCAAGTGGACGTTTGTGCCAAATATGAAGATATTCCCTCAAGGCGTTCCTGAGATATCGCATTCACGAGAGAATGGGACGGACGTGAGGTCACAGTGACCTTGACCTTTGACCACCAAAATCTAATCAGTTCATCCCTGAGTCCAACTGGACGTCTGTGCCAAATGTGAAGATATTCCCTTAAGGTGTTCCTGAGATATCGCATTCACCAGAATCGGGACGAACAAACGGACGGATGGACGGACAACCCGAAAACATAATGCCTCCGGCCATGGCTGTGCCGTTGCGGAGGCATAAAAAGTGCTGGAATGGGGGTACATGTAACATGAGTGTCATGAAAGGGGGATTTAAAGTCACATGATTCACAGAGTGGTGGCAGTTATTCCAAGTATAAACTGAAGAGATGCGTCTTCAGACCACGGCGGAAGATGGGTAGTGAGGGAGAGGTTCGAGGAGGGACAGGGAGTGCTGGAGTTACGGTGTTATGCCTATGTGTCATCAAAGCATTTCTGAGACACACGAAGTAGCTTGAATGAAGTGTAAAGCAAATATAGTGTTGCAGTGGTTGCTTTTACTAACATTGCATTTAGCTTTTAAGAATGGCCCATTGCTCTTGAGGGAAAATGTTGGTAGAGATGGCTTTGAAACGCACCCACCAAAATCAAGGTATAGATAGTCTACTCGAATTACTTGCTAGCTAGCTAGCTAGCGCGAGCGAGCGTTAGCTAGCTTAGGCTAACTACTTCACAAACAAAACCAAACTGCTCCCATATGCAATCAGAATGCAAAGAAAGCAAAACAATAACTAGATGGCTTGCCAGATATAAGTAATCGTAAATCATACGCAATTAATTATTTTTTCGTGTCATGCAGGCTAGCCAGTGCCAGCCTGTGACAGCACGACACTGACAGCCAGGGAAACAGCGCGAGTGGGTTAGGGCTCGCATAGACACACGACACACCTCCTAAATAGCCTAATCACACACACACAAGCTCAGCAGTAACAATTCACAATTAAATAGATAGCCTACATTTTTTTGTAACCTGATAAAAATCCATTGCAAACAACGTCCTTTCAGAAGTTAAATCCACAACATGAGTTTTGAGCATTACTCGCTGGCGTTCAACACGTTAAATCCATAACATGAGTCATCCTTGAGGATCCTACTCTGGCATTCATCCAATTAAATCCAAAACACGAGTCTTGTATCCTTTACTATTCGTTGCGTTGCGTTAGTAAACATTGCACTCAATAAATTGACTGCAAAACGTTATCCTCCCACATGCAAAACGATTTTGTTTGATCAATGTCATCTGTGTCTACATTTGTCATGTCAGAAAAACAATGAATCTAATCTAAACCTAATTGTGCCATGATCACTAGATTTTTTGTAGATGTTATCATTATTATCATATACTGATTTTATATAGTGATCAGCAACCAAATGAGCGATCAAATGGAAGTTAATGCCTTTTACCTTGGCATGACCCCTTATTATTTTGCAGAAAATGCAAAGGCAGAGTACATTAACTTCCAAACAAGGGTCAAAGGTCAAGTTTGAGCTCAAGATTTTTATGTAGATAAATAACTTCATTAAAAAAACAAAGAATTGCCACATTTCCAATATTCTGCCCACAGTTCATTTGGCTGGACAACAAAACAACTTTAAAGTCATTTTTCTCAGTTCTACACTCTGGCGAGTTAAGGTCTTTTGCCTTTGTAGGGCAGATCTGAGGTCCAGCTGGTCATCCAGGACCACCCCCAGGCACTTTACAGAGTGAGAGGCAGTCACTGTGGTGCCATCAACCGTGATTGAGAGCTCACGTAGTAGTGAGATCTTGCATGCGAAGAACGGCAGTTCAGGTTTGTTGAGGTTGAGCTTCAAGTGGTGGCTGGCTATCCAGGTTGAGATGTCAGCCAGGCAGGAAGATATTTTATCATCAACCTGTGAGGCAGAGGGGGGGGGGAGGAGAAGAAGAGGAGATAGGAGAAGCCGTGTGAATTAACAACTGAACCAACAGCTTTGGTGTATATGGAGAACAGCAGAGTACCCACTACAGATCCATGTGGTATTCCTGTAACAAGGGGATGAGGTGCAGAGGCAGACCCCATCCAGGTGACCTGGTAAGACCTATCTGCAAGGAAAGTAGTGAACCAAGACTGGGCGGTCCCAGAAATGCCCATCTCAGCCAAGGTGGAGAGGAGTATTTTGTGGTTGACCGTGTCGAATGCTGCGGACAGGTCAAGGAGGATCAGGACAGAGGAAAGGCGTGAGACTCTTGCAGTGGCGAGTGCCTCCGTCACAGCCAGGAGGGCAGTCTCTGTTGAGTGCCCGGATCGGAAGCCAGACTGATGAGGGTCTAGCAGGTTGTTCTGATGGAGAAAAGAGGTTCATTGTTTAAGCACTGCTCGCTCAAGGGTTTTGGACAGAAAAGGTAGAAGTGATACAGGTCGACAATTCATTACATCAGAGGGGTCTGAGGTGGGTTTCTTGAGGAGCCATCTTAAAATCAGAGGGAACGTGACCAGAGGCAAGGGAGGAATTAATAATGGAGGACAGATAGGGAAGGATTTCGCTGGAAATAGATATAGGTTGGAGGACTGTAGATAGGATGGGGTCACAACACATGCACACACATTTTACAGTAGCCTAGGCTATTCCATGATAACTACACAAATTGTTAATAACCAGATGAGAGAAACAGTGCAATCAGTCCAAATACTATCAGTACAAAAAAATAACTTAGGTAAATAGGCCAAGAAGTGCGGAACATGTTGCTCTTTCATTAATTTTATTAAATTTAACTTGTTATATCAATTTGACTCAATCGAAATAAACAATATGGAATCAAGGTGTTTGAAGTGTATGTGTGAGAGTAACTATTGTAGTCTAGAGAGAGTGTAGATCACCAAAAGGTCTTCTTCCTGGCTTTGCGTAACGAAAAATCTTTTACCATTTCTGTTAAATCTAGTGCTCTATGTCAGACTCAATGGACATGCGAGTGAGGTGGCATAATCTATTCTGTCCCATTGTTGACTGTAAACGATTCTTGATCAGTGATCATTTTTAAAAAGAGCGCTCTCCTGATGCATTGGTGATGGGTAATGTGAGATATATTCGCAGTGAATGTCGACATTTGGAAATATAGTATGCAAGCTGCTTTTACGAATTAGTTGAAGAAACTCCCTCGATTACTTTTTTTTCTCGTTTTCGCAAAGCTTTTGAAATGCACAGTCTCGTCAGCAAAATCATCGTGCAAATCACTGGAGTATTTTCTTGTAATTTCATAGCTGCTGAGCGAAACTCTTGTCCAGAATGTATTTGGATGTTGTTCAAGAAAAAAAAAGCGCTCACTCACATCCTTGTAGGATGCGTATCTTCATTCGAGTTCTGCTAATAGTCTGTCATTAATGACATTGGCACTTTTGATAACTCGGACTCACCCGTTTCATCTGCATGTATTTTACGCATGCGCTTTCTCTGAGTCTCGTTTTTATATGTCCTGGAACCAGCAGGAGACATACTAAGTGCTGTGCAGTTTCAAACCTATCAAACTGGGGTCTCTGCGATGCAACATAGTCTCTTAATGAGGAAATAAACTTAACTGCATTCACGAGAGCTATCTCCAATTTGGTCATTTTCTTTGCAAGGGCTCGCTTGCTCATCAGCTAAACAATAAAGTAGCCTATATGTTTCAGTTACGTAAGGGTAGCTACACAGTGATGTATTCGGCTGAACAAGCCAGCAGAAAGCTAGCAAAGCTGATAATGATACCCCAGTGCATTATCCATTTAGCCAACCTAGCTACTAACGTCAGCTTGCAGACTGGGTGGGCAGATCATTACCCGTGTGAACACTCCGATTTAAAAAGATTATCTACCTACTATATTTAATTTAAGGCTTCTAAAAATGACAACTACCACTACATTTAACAGACTGAACCTGTACAAAGGGTACGTAATACACTTTAAATTAAAGCCGCAAGCGGCGTTGGGAGGGGTCCAAGCATTGGCACTATCGCGCCCCCTATGGAGCGATTTTAAAATGGCTTTGTCCTCATGATCATATACCTTCACCCAACATATCTACTGAATATCATGATGAACAATGGATTGGAATATGTGTCTGACGTAGTAAAATATTGATGACTTATGGCCAAATTGTGCTAAGACATGCTGTCTGATCATGGATGTGTCCTGGCCGCTTCCCGTAAAGGCCTTTACTATGTTGTAACATTTAGATGGCCCGGCGTGTATGTACAGCTGCAGTGTTTCTACGCCGTAACTAAAAAAGGCGTCACACTAGTGTTGTCACGATACCAAAATTTTGACTTTGATACTGATACCAGGTTTAGTATCACAATACTAAATACTGAAATGATACCTGAAACTTAAACCATGCTGATTCGATACTCGGTACCTAACGATACTGAAATTACCTTAATAGATCAGAAACGTAATGTCCACAAGGGTTGACCTCATTTTCGAATTCATGGTTTATTAACAACGTGGTTTATTAACAACCTTTAAGTTGAAGCCTCTTCAACATATTAATAAGCATAGGCCTGTAGTGTTACAACACTAAACAATAGAAAAATAAATTAAATATATTTCAAAAATTAAACAATTGTAAAGTAAATTATCTTTAAACAGGTCTTTCACTTTAAAATATATCTAAAAACAGCATATTTCCATAACAATACAGCACCTTCCTATAATATAATATTTACAAATTAGAACAACTATTGCTACTGAAGTGAACTGAGTCTAAGCTTGCGCTGTATCAACAACGGCGAATGCACAAGCGCAGGTCACCTCACTTGCCAACCTTAGTTGCTACTGCCATCTAGCGAAGATTCTGACAAATTACACTTTTCATCCTCTCAAATCGGTAATGCAGGATAAACATTTCCCTGGCTTTTACATGTGACGCAAAACTACCAAACGTCGGAAAATTCTAATACCGAACAGTTTCTTTTTTTAAGTACCGGAAAAGTGCCTTCGTTTCGGTATACCGTGCAACATTACGTCAGACACATACCTATTCCAATCCATTGCTCAGCTTAGCAGAGGATGCACATTTCAGGGCGCCTCAGAGACAGATAGAAAAATAACACATAAGTACACATTGAGAAAAAACGAAACAAAAGACGAAACATCAGCTCGCGACCTGCAGAGCAGCCTAGCGTATTATTTATGTAGACACTGGCATATAACAATATTTTCGGTTACGCTGACCGATAAAACACTATTCCAAAAGCAAAATCAGACATGTTATACATTGTTAGAAAGCTTATACTCTCACCTACTGAATAAATGAATTGTCAATCAAGCCAAATTGTACTAAAAAGGGCAACAATGCCGTAAGCAACAGGTGTGGTATTACGCACAGCTATTTTTGAAGGTAGCCGACCCAGGCGTCACAAATGCACGTATATTTCACAAACGGATTGTCCAAGACAATATATGACCACTCAGTCGTAAAAGGGACATCTCTACGCGTAAAACCAATGGTAAGATATATGTATAAGTGTATATTTATTCAATGTTTAGTCCCAGATATTGACTGTAGAATCGTTTATTTCGTTATTCAGTGAGCAGCGTTTTCACTGCTGTATTGGAATATATTAGGGCTAATGTCGGGTTTATTTTGTTGCTACGGAATATTACATTGCATTAAAGGAATTTGGCAGACGCTCTTATCCAGAGACGATGTAACAAACAAAGTGTGTAAACCATAAATTCCATCAGGCAATAGTTAAAATGAGGCAAATAACGTACAAAACCACTGAAAACAGCTACCTGAAGTTTACAACCTAAAGCTTACAGTCAATTTAGAGATTAAATTGAGAATACGATTTCTCTCAGCACAATGACGGATTTAAAGACTAAACAAACTCACCCGATATTGTCTTCAAATGGAACCATGCCAAAGAAAAGTAATGATTCATCCTTTCAAAGCTTTTACTAACAAACTTTTAGCAGCAAAAAACGAAATATCAACTCGCCATCCATGCTATCTTCCTACGCTCAGAGTACCATTATTTATTTAGACATTAGCAGAGTACAGCATAAATTGCGTCTTTTGTTTATATTCGGTATTAGTAATTGCAGCTAGAAACTGCAGCTGTAGACACAAGATAGTGTGTTATATTATGGTAGCAACGGAACGAAGCGGACCACATATGTATTACCGTCATTGTTTTATTATACCAGCGAGTTTTCGCGCGTTTGCACAGAAACTCAAATACTATCAATAAAATGTTTTAGCTATTTCTCAGCATAATGACAGATTCAAAGACTAAACGAACTCACGCGATACTGTCTTCAAATGGATCCATGCTCAAGAAAAGTAATTATTTATCCTCTCAAAAAGCTTTTACTAACAAACTTTTGGTAGCCTAGCATGCACTCTGGCTGGCATTGTCTTCCATTGCTTCCCCTACGTTCAGACCGTCCCCTCACTGATAAAAACTAGACCCTACGGTGTCGGATTACTTGCGTCGCCGTGGATGTCGCTTGCCGTAAAGAAGCTTACTAGATGTCGTAACCGTTTAGATTTGGAGCCACAGCTCTTCCGCACCCCAAGTAATATAAAAGTCCAAATGGCGGGAAAACAATATGGCGGACATAGGTGGTCCCAATAGCAAAGTTGTAGAGCACATTCAGATGCATCGGTCGATGACGTTTTGTGTTGATCTGACTTATGGTGTGGGAGTTATGGCCTTTTACGCGTTACCCTTTGTTATAGCGCCACCATCTGGCCGACATAGGTGATTTGTAGTGACTGAGTAGTGGGGGGCCATAGGAACCCACCTGCCAAATTTGGTTGCTCTAGGACTTACGGTTGCTGAGCCTCAGACACTTTTAGCGGAGAAAAATAATAAGAATAATAATAATAATCCTAACAGATACAATAGGGTTCCACCAGCTTCGCTGCTTGGACCCCTAATAATAATAATAATAATAATAATCCGAACAGATACAATAGGGTTCCACCAGCTTCACTGCTTGGACCCCTAATAATCCTAACAGATACAATAGGGTTCCACCAGCTTCGCTGCTTTGACCCCTAATAATCCTAACAGATACAATAGGGTTCCACCAGCTTCGCTGCTTGGACCCCTAATAATCCTATCAGATACAATAGGGTTCCACCAGCTTCGCTGCTTGGACCCCTAATAATTAACCAAACACAGGCATTTTCTGAACCTCGGCGATATAGCCTAGTGGTGTAGCTAAGTAGACTATATAATTAGCTAGCTTCTAGTACTAGCCAGCACTACGTTAACATCAACACAACGCACACCACACTCATTCATACGCCGGTATGCACTTATAGCTAGCCACCTCTACAGCATTTTCAGTAATACGGGAGTAGCCTATGCAGCTGAAAGCAACTTCACAGCGATCTTATCTACAATCAGTAGGTAATGTTGTGCTTTACTTCGGGGTGTTTATTCCGCTGGAAAAGAGAGAGAGCCACCTTTTTTAAAACATTTATTTTAGTAACTGACATTTCCTTCTGACGTCTACGATGGCGATCGCGACCACATTTATTTAGCATTTTTTGTATAGCTATTTCCATGGATAAAATTGCATTTATTATTATTATTTATTAGTAAAAACATTCACTTTATATCCAGGGAGGTAGCCAACTACTTGAAAGTTAGATGACATGTGTAGCCATTTAGTAATACGATCGCATTTCAGGCTAGAAAATAACCCGTTAATCCAGACAAATTGTTGAGTTGTTTTAGAATCTTGCAACAGGATGTATCAAGGCAGTGTTGGCATAGCAACGGACGAAGTAACGAAACTTTAAGTATGTCACAATGGGTATAACAGCTGTTTTGGAATGTTAAAAACATTCTAAAACACCAACAACGAACGGGCTGCAAATGTGTAGGCTACCGAACCGATGTAGGGTTACTTCCACTGTCAAACAGGGCCCTGCCAGCCTGCGGGCCCTGGGGTTTAAGCCCTCCTTAGCCCCGTTGTTAATCCGGCCCTGGTTTCATGTAGTTTTATTAAATAATGTAATGAGAAAAATGACCAAAATTGGTGGTAATTGTATGGTATAAAAGGAGAAGGAACTATTTTTCTTGATGGAATCGTTGTTTTCATAGAATTAACGACCAGAGGTTTTTGTATAACAACGGCGCAAATAATACTACCAACCAGAGTTTTGCTTGACAAAGGTAAAATAATATGCCCAAACGGCAATGGAACAATATTTCACTTTCAGCTGATTAAGTCGATAAAATCAATGAATATTAAAGTAACCATATATAGTCATTGTTGGTAACCCGTTGTATAAGTGGAATAAACCCCTCCAGGCTGTCCCGCTATTGGAAAATAATGTACTTCAGGGTTGGTTTAGTGACCCTCGGCCGCATCACCACCCCCGTCGTACATTATTTTCCAATAACGGGACAGCACGTCATGAGCTGGGTTTACAAAGGTCTGTACCAAGCGGCCAAAACCAGACTTCGTTTTCGAAGCTCATTTCCTGGTCTTGTTGTTCTTGGTTGCTCACTAGCGCCACTATGGTTGGATCTAGTATAGGTGTTTCATATCCGGTTTCCATGTAAGTCTACGGTACAAATGCGGTCAAAATACAAAGTCAATAATTTTTTCTCATAAGAACAAATAGTCACAATATGTGTATTTTATTCATCTTATGACTGTCCATGGGTCGATTTCATGATTTATTGTGTCATTTGGGCACTGTTATAATGTTTGTTGTGGACCAATGAGGTACAGTTTGCGTCACTTCCTGATTACTGCGGAGGACTAAGCTACAGTAGGGGCTACAGTCTATGGTCACTGAGTGGGAGGTGGCGCCTCTTGGCCTTGACATTGCGGCTCCGACTATGGTCCACCTGTGCGAAGTCAGAAAATGCAGGCATCCCATTTCGTAGTGGCGTCTGCTATTTACAGCTGCACTAGACGACCATAAAATAATCCTCCTCTGAAGTTTTTTGGTAGCCGAGTCATTTTTGCTATTTCCTTTAGCCTACTTAACCAAATAATTATTTGGCAGAAAGCATAATCAGCTTGCTATATTTGGTAGTCCAGTAGCCTATGCTAAAACAGTTCGCAACTTCGGCTACCAAGCCATTTGACTAGCTAGCTAACCCTAACCGGAAAATATTCAATTTTTCAAACGTGTTTGACGGCTTGTCAGTCGTGTACATTCCATAAATGTCTACCTGGGCCATGCTTCACGCATGTGACAAAGCTACTATAATCGCGATTTTGGGATGAACACTGCAAAATTTTCAGTTTCACGAAGCAAATTAAGAGTCTTAGGTTTATTTGCTGGATAACATACAACACACGATGAAATCACACACACAGAATTTAACGAAATTAACCATCTTTGTAAGACTGGCATTTAGAAAGGAACATGTTTTTAGCATTTAAGAGACTGACAAGAGCATTTAAGACAGTGGTTCTCAGAATCGGTCCTGGGGGCTGCTTGCTTATATTGGCTTTTCTCCATTGGTTTTGATGATCTACAAGAAAAAAAAAAAGCCTAATAATAATTAGAAATTCAATGTACATTATTTTTGTCTTCATGCACCAGGTGGAAAACTTGCTGTACAAAGTGCGTTGTCATATTTACACGCCTGCAGATCAGTTATTAAAATACTTGGTAGATTTGTTAATCACCGCTGACAGTGTTCATTTTTATTCGGTGACTTAAAAAGTGACTTACGAACGATCGGTCAGCGTCACCCAGCAAGTGAACACCACAAACGGCGATGGAGCAGTTACTGGCTCATTAACTGACTGTGGCGAAAACCTATGACGATAACTTGCTCGGTTAACAGCAGGTCTACCAGACAGTTATATGAAAATTAGCCTAGTCAAATCACCAGTAGCCTACACATCTCTGATTGATTGACCATCAGTGTAGTCGATGTTCTTCCCCTGTGGTTCATATTGGTAATGCGTGAGCTAACCACGGATAGCCTACCTAGCTCACTGGCAAGCTGATATGCTAGCTAAGCATATTCGTTTTGCTGAGAAACATAAGTTGAAGATAACTGAACATAATTGTATCATTAATGTCATACATATAACATGATTACATGACACAGTAGCCTACAGTCACAGATGGAAATTAAACTCTGTAAACATTTGATAATATATTTTAAAACATAACGGCAGACAGTCAGCTAGCCTCACGTTCTGCAATTGTTCATTCAGGTTGATGGGTTTTTCCGCACCGGACTGTCAATCACATTGTAAAAATCACAGAACCGCTTAACTCTATGGTTTTGGCTCCAAATCGACAACATGGCCGCGCCCGCCATTGAGCTTCAAAACGTGTTTTAGAGACCCACGGAGAGTCAATGGGTGACGTCACAGTAGCTTTGTCCATATTTTTACAGTCTCTGGTCTGTACACACCATTGCATTTTTTTCATGCAATTAATTTGCACGTTAATAATATTTTTCAAACCTATATCCAGTCAACGCAAGCTTTCACATCAGGCACGGAATTTCGCTGAGCGATATTGCGCCTTTTATTTTTTCAGACCAAAGTGGAGGTTTCACTTCCGACTTGTACACCTCTGACCAATCAAAATGCACGTTGTTGACAATGTAAAAATTCGAAACATTCAACATTGCGGATCGTTTGATTGTTCACAGAACTCCGTTTTGTATGATAAAAGGGAAAGGAATACAAAGACAATGATTTCAATGAGCTTCAGTGTGATGATGGCCTATATCAAGCTTACAATCTATGTAAAATGACTTTGTTTAAACGTCCAACTATGCTAATGTAACATTAAACCACCACACATTATTTTCCAATAACGGGACAGCCTGGAGGGGTTTATTCCACTTATAGGGTACAACGCTATATATGGTTAGGCCTACTTTAATATTTATTGATTTTTATCGACTAAATCAGATGAAAGTGAAATTTTTCCACGGCCGTTTGCGCATATTTTATCATTGTCAAGCAAAACTCTTGGTTGGTAGTTCTATTTGGACCGTTTTTATACAAAAACTCTGGTTGGTAGCCTAGTTCTATTTGCACCGTTGTTAAGCAAAAACCTCTGGTCGTTAATTCTATGAAAACAACGATGCCATCAAGAAAAAATAGTTCCTTTTCGTTTTATACCATACAATTAGCAAAAACTGCATGAAACCATAACTCAATCAAATTAATCTCCCTAGCTCTGTCTTGCTTTTTAAAATGGTTTGGTCACCGTCATGCAGTAATATTGATTCCATTTTTTTTTCAGAAAAAAAAAAACACAGAGAACACAGTGAACACTATTTTGGCCTAACCTCTGAAAAGCCAACTAGGCAGAAGAATAAGCTACAGTATTAGGACAAATACAAATTACCAAGAAGTGTTGGGATGGGGCAACATGTAACAAGTGACATGAAAAGGGGGGGGGGGGGGTTTAAGAGTGAAATATACAGTGTGGTGGAGGTTAGTCTAGGTATAGTCTGAAGAGATGAGTCTTCAGGCCACGGCGGAAGATGGGTAGTCAGGGGGAGGTTCGGAGAGGGACGGGGAGTTCGTTCCACCACTGGGGAGCTAGGGTGGAGAAGCTCTGTGTTCCCTTTGGGCGGGTGGGAGGGGTTATAAGGCGCCCTGCTGCCGCAGAGCGGAGTGGTCGAGCAGGCACATAGAATCGAGTCATGTCCTGCAAGTAGATGGGGGCTGTCCTGTTGGCAGCAGTGTAGGCAAGGGTCAGGGCTTTGAACCGGATCCTGGCGGCGACCGGTAGCCAGTGAAGTGATCGCAGCAGAGGAGTGGGAGATTTTGGGGAGGTTGTAGATGAGTCGGGCAGCGGCATTCTGAATCATCTGTAGTGGCTGTATGGCACAAGCTGGCAGGCTTGCAAGGAGAGAGTTGCAGTAATCAAGGCGAGAGGTCACCGTAGCCTGGACGAGCAGCTGGGTGGAGTGCGTCGTCAGGAATGGTCGAATCCTTCTGATGTTGTACAGAAGGAATCTGCAGGACCGTGATGTTGCTTTGATGTGCTCCTTGAGGTCCAGTTAGTCATCCAGGACCACCCCCAAGCTCTTGGCAGAGTGAGAGGCAGTCACTGTGGTGCCATCAACCGTGATTGAGAGCTCACGAAGTAAGGAAGTCTTGCACGGGAAGAAGAGCAGCTCAGTTTTGTTGAGGTTGAGCTTCAGATGGTGGCTGGCCATCCAGGTGGAGATGTCAGCCAGGCAGGAAGAAATCTTATCATTGACCTGTGTGGCCGAGGGGGGGAAAGAAAAGAAGAGTCGTGTGTCATCTGCATAACAATGATAGGAGAAGCCATGTGAATTGATAACTGAACCAAGAGATCTGGTGTATAAGGAGAACAGCAGAGGACCCAGTACAGATCCCTGCGGTACTCCCGTAACAAGTGGATGAGAAGCAGAGGCAGACCCCTTCCAGGTGACCTGGTAGGTCCTATCTGCAAGATAGGAAGCGAACCAAGACAGGGCAGTCCCGGCAATTCCCTTCCCAGCCAAGGTGGAGAGGAGTATTTTATGGTTGACCGTGTCAAAAGCTGCAGACAGGTCAAGGAGGATCAGGACAGAGGAGAGGCGTGAGGCTCTTGCAGTGGCAAGTGCCTCCGTCACAGCTAGGAGCGCAGTCTCTGTTGAGTGCCCGGATCGGAAATCAGACTAGTGAGGGTCCAGAAGGTTGTTCTGATGGAGAAAAGAGGTTAGTTGTTTAAGAACTGCTCGTTCAAGGGTTTTGGACAGAAAGGGTAGAAGCGATACGGGTCAATAATTCGTTACATCGGACGGGTCTGAGGTGGGTTTTTTGAGAAGTGGGGTAACACGAGCCATCTTAAAATCAGAGGGAACATGACCAGAGGAGAGAGAGGAATTAACAATGGAGGACAGATAGGGAAGGAGCTCGCTGGAAATGGATTGGAGAACTTTAGATGGGATGGGGTCAAGTGGACAGGTGGTTGCACGATGAGAGGTGATGAGTTGTAATACATCGGAGTCCTCCAGCATCTCAAAGGAGGTCAGTGTGGCTGTGGGTTTGTCCCGGGGGGTAGGGGGGCTCACTGGATGGGCGAAGGAGTTCTGGATTGTAGCCACCTTTCCTTCAAAGGCAGCCAGAAAGTCATCTGCGGAGAGGGAAGATGGAGGTGGGGGTGGAGGAGGAATGAGGAGGGAAGAGAAGGTGGAGAATAGTTTGCGTGGATTAGAGACACATGCACTGATCTTAGATTGGAAAAATGAGGCTTTCGCTGACGTGAGGGCAGATGTGAAAGTCGCCAGCAGGGTATAATATGCGGTCAGGTCGTCAGAGGATCGGGATGTCCTCCACTTCCTCTCTGCAGCCCGCAGTGATGTTCTGCTGGAGCGTAGTGACTCAGTCAGCCATGGGCAGGGGGGTGAGGAGCATGATGGTTTGGAGACAGGAGGACAGAGTGAGTCGAGGGACTGGGAGAGGCAGGAGTTGAAGGTGGAGGTGGCAAGATCAACTGGCAGGTTAGAGAAAGACGCAGGAGGGGGAAGTGTAGACAGAGCAGTGGAGATGAGGGAGGATTGTGACAGAGTAGAGGGATTTCTCCTGAATGTTACTGTGGGTGAGATATTGGATGAATTGGTTAGATAAATTGCGCCTGCGGTGAACAGACTATTTGGTGCGAGGCAGCGCGCACAAGGGAATGGGGTGTATAAACATGATAAACTGACGACGAGGCTGCCTATGGCAGCCTCCGCTGGAGCTATAAATACCGGGTGCCAATTACGTGCTTGCATTACCTTCATTAGGGCAGATAAGCACCAGGTGAAGCTACTCGAAATTAGCTCAACAATACCAGGCAATTAAACACCAACCCCCACACACAGTTTCACTAACGCCTTTAACTAACAACAACAGCAAGTCAACTACAGAGATTCGGAGCTAACGCACAACTAAGTTTGCTGACTAGCAACAGTTGACAAGTTTTTAAAAAAGATTATCTAAATTACACACAACTATGTTCTCTAACTAGCAACAGCAGAAACAAATCAAGTGAAGATACGCTTATCTGAATCGCGGGGTACGCGGGGTATAGCAGAAGCGACGACACAATCAGATGCACACTGCACACACCTGCAATTACCGCTTCTCGCCATTGGTACCGCCAAAGAGAAGGAAATGGAAATCTTTGAGATAACTTTAAAACAGATTTTTAAAAGTACGTAATAAAAGCAACAGAAATGACTGTTCAACAGGGCTCTCTCTTCTTTAGAGCTAAAACTTAAATTGGGTTATTTACAGAATAAACAGGCCCAAACCGATTGAAATTTCAATCGGTTGCAGAGGGGTAGTTTATACCTTTTCATAAACCGATCAAAAGAAAAATTGTACCATGTAAACGATGAAACTGATCATTTTCTGGCTGCGTTTTTTCTGCGCATGCCCACCTTGATGTAAATGTGTGATGACGTACGTTTCTTTCCACTGTCAAACACGTGATGTATTAATCACTTTTGCGCATGTCACACAGCTGTTCCGATTAAATGCGTTGGCGCATGTAAACACCAGACCGTATTAGATCACATCCCCCCATGTAAAAAGTTGACCCGAAATCTGCAATCAGAATGATTTCAATCAGAATGAAAAAAAAGTGTGCATGTAACCACAGCTATGGTTTATTCCTTACTTAGACCCCCATTTGCTGCTGTAACAGCCTGTACTCTTCTGGGAAGGCTTTCATTGCTGTGGAGATTGGCTTCCATTCAGCCACAAAAGTATTAGTGAGGTTGGGCACTGATGTTGGGCGTAAGGCCCGGCTCGCAGTCAGCATTCCAATTCATCCCAAAGATGTTTGATGTGGTAGAAGTCATTGTATGCTGCATGCTTGTTCCCTTCGCTGGAACTAAGGGGCCTAGCTGAAACCATTAAAAACTGCCCCAGACCATTATTCCTCCTCTACCAAACTTTACAGTTGCCACTATTCAGGCTAGTACAGTTGGTACTATGCATTCTGCCAAACCCAGATTTGTTCATCAGTCTACCAGATAGTGAAGCATGATTCATCACTCCAGAGAACATATTTCCACTGTTCCAGAGTCTGATAGCACTGTGCTTTACACCACTCCAGTCGACGCTTGGCATTGGCATTGGTGACCTTAGGCTTGTGTATGTCTGCTTGGCTATGGAAACTCATTTCATGAAGCTCTTGACAAACAGTTCTTGTGCTGATGGACAACTGAGGACAGAAGATTCTTATGCGCTACACCTCTCAGCACTTGGCGATCCTGTTCTGTTAGCTTGTGTGGTCTATCGCTTTGCTGCTAAGCTGTTGTTGCTCCTATACATTTCCACTTCACAATAATAGCACTTACAGTTGACTGAGGCAGTTCTAGCAGGGCAGATATTTAACGAACTGACTTGTTGGAAAGGTGGCATTCTATAAGCCACATTGAAAGTCACTGAACTGTTCAGTACGACCCATTCTGCTGTCAATGTTTGTCAATGGAGATTGCATGGCTGTATGCTTGATTGTATGCACCTGTTGGCAATGGGTGTAGCTGAAATAATCAAAGCTACCAATTAGAGGGGGTGTCCACATACTTGGAAATGGAAATTGGAAATGTATGTTCATTGTTTACATTCATTATGACGATGTTATGTGTTTTATGTTCTACCTGTGAATGAGGCATGATGTGCTTTACACTCCCTACTTTACTTTTCAATGCTCTTGTCCTCTCTACAGTTCTCAGATGACAGGCACGCATGCATGTGTTTAGAGGCCAGGGATTTGGAGGGAGAGCTAAGGAGAGAGGGTAGAAATCTAGCTGTCTCTTGTTCACTTCTCCAAACTTACATTCTGCCCCCTTAATATTTGTACAGAAAAACACCCACCCACTCTAGATTTCCTTGACATTTCCATAATGTGACTCCCATTAGTACTGAAACATCTCCTGTGATACAATACTGTTAAGTGGCCATGCATGTTTGATTAATATTTAATTGTTATTATTAAGGCCAGAAGTCTGCATGGGGACAGTAATGTAATGCATTGATACTTTCATCATCATTACATGTCATTTATATTTAATTGTTCTATTTATGACATTTGCATTCTGTTAATTTGCCCTACTCTGTTTAACCCCTTAAACCCCACTTAAAACCCAGGGCATATTGTAAGAATCCCCCGTCTTAAATAAACCCCATTATCTACAAAATTGGGATGGCAGGTGTGCCATGGCAATTTTGGCAAGTTACGCCTTGGCTGGGCATGCGCCATACCTATACAGCACCGAGAGTTTGGCACTTTTCAGAGTTCTCCACAGAAATAATTGCAACAGCCACAGCCTCTCTTAAAACCATTCATTATTGTACATTCTGACACCATTTCAACAGACAGAATTCATAAACAACTTCACATGTCCACTAGGGGTGTGCAGAGACATCATTATCTGTATCTGTATCTGTATTCGGATAGAAGACAGGAAGTGGGCATGGTTTATACCAGAAGTCATGTTAAATCGGGCAAATGTTCTTTTTTCTAACCTAATATTCATTGGTAATGTAGTTGTTGTGCCTTCAAAGCATCAAATTGATGTAATATTGGCATATAACTAATTATAAAATACGCTCACCGGCCACTTTATTAGGTACACCTTGCTAGTACTGGGTTGGCTTCTGCTGCTGTAGCCCATCTGCTTCAAGGTTCAACATGTTGTGCGTTCAGAGATGCTCTTCTGCATACCTCGGTTGTAACGAGTGGTTATTTGAGTTACTGTTGCCTTTCTATCAGCTCGAATCAGTCAGGCCATTCTCCTCTGACCTCTGCTATCAACAAGGCATTTTCACCCAGAGACCTGCCGCTCACTGGATATTTTCTCATTTTCAGACCATTCTCTGTAAACCCTAGAGATGGTTGTGCGTGAAAATCCCAGTAGATCAGCAGTTTCTGAAATACTCAAACCAGCCCATCTGGCACCAACAACCATGCCACGTTTAAAGTCACTTAAATCACCTTTCTTCCCCATTCTGATGCTTGTTTTGAACTTCAGCAGATTGTCTTGACCATTTCTACACGCCTAAATGCATTGAGTTGCTGCCACGCGATTGGCTGATTAGATATTTGCGTTAACGTGCAGTTGAACAGGTGTACCTAATAAAGTGGCGGGGGAGTGTATATTTCCACATCATCATACTGTACTTTTCATCTCTCTCTCTTTTATTTTATTTTTATTTTTAACTAAACTAAGTTTTATGAACTGTCTGAACCCCACCACCCCCCCCCCCCCTTTAACTGGGGGACATTGAACAATCAGAAACTGAAAAAAAATGTTTTATAAATCGAAAGATTCTGTCTTGCATTGGAAATAGAAACTATTTACAGTAAATTTAAAGATATATAGAAAAATATCATTCAGTTGAAGGGAATAATCTTAAATTCCAGTGATGCTGCGTTCACGTTTCTTGATGTGTTAATGTTTCTGCAGTTCGCTAGGGAAATGTGAATTACTACTTTACAACAGTAATTACATAACAGTAATACATGAACTTTTTTTTCTTGTTTTATTTTTTTTTCCCCTACTGAACTAAGTTTGGATAGACTGCAAACCATCTGATGCCCTCATATTTTCCCTTGGTGGCAACTGAAAATCTGTACTGGATTTCCTGTCCATTTGATAGCCAAGACCTATGGCTGATACATACAGCATGTTACATCTTGAACGGATGAATATTGACTGAAATACAAGATAAAACGTCAGTTTTTTCAATATTTCGACTGGGTTTTTTTTCTAAATGGAGATATATATATATATATATAATATAGCTAAAAACTACAGGTTCTAAGCTTCATTTTGATGTATAGGTTGCGGGGGTTAGAAAGAAATCCTGCTGCCACTCCAGGCTTTTGTCTCGCTAGCTCCCGCACCTGGACGCCTCTTCCTCGATGAGTTTCCCTGAGTGATAGCCGGGAACGGTCAGCTCTCAGCCTGCTGCCTGCTGTGCGCTGACTTGGTGGGGGGCGACTACAGAATATAGCGATCACTTTTCAATAATCTGTAGTAAATGGAACAACTAGTTAGTGAAATCAAAGTCCTATGTTGCAAGAATGGGCATTTTTACCTTGTGGCCATCCACAATGATATGAATCGATTTGAAGAAACATAATAATTGTGTGTGTGTGAGTTAGTGAGAGAGGCAGTTGCTATGTGCCGGAGTTCCAGATACAGCTAGCAGCCGTGTGTAACTGGTGCCCCCCCCACCCCCCCCCCGGTATTGTGAAACAATGAAAACTATGAAATGTTTCTTTTATAACAGGATTTCATTTTTTGGCATTTAGTGGCCTTAAAAAACATAGTTGACTCAGTGACAGGTGATACAGATGAAAATGACTGATTAGGTGTATAATAAAGAAAGAAAGAAAAATAAAAATGCAGCTAGCTGTAGGTTATTTCTAGGACATTTTATTTTCTTACATTTTATTTCCTCCTCAGAAGAGACAAACCATATGACACAGGACACCATATCCAGGGTTGGAGACCCTGCATGCCTAACATTTCCCATTACTTTAGTTTGAATGCAATCTTTAGGTAGGCCAGCCCTTGCCATAAATTAGTCTGACCCCCCTTCCCTTCTCTCCTAAACCTTAACCCGGCATCACCCAATCAGGGCAAACATCCTCAAGCCATGCTGGGTAAGGTATTTAAGATTGCCACAGGAAAAAGTTGTTGTGTTGCGTTTGGTTTCAGAGCCTGGAAGAAGAAGAGTTTTCCTCTTTTTATTTTGGTGGTGGTTCCTAGGTTGTGTGTGTTTAGCTGGTTTACTTGTGGCGCTTATACTGGAAGTGGGTGATACTTTGGCAAGGTCTGGCCGATCCGTTTCCCTCTCTCGCTCTCACTCTCTCTCTCTCTATATATATATAGCCTATATGTTCTGGTATTTCTAGGTTAGTTGTTTAATGTTTTGCTGTATGTCTTCTGTTGTGTAATTTAGAAGTAGTGTGCCTGCATTCAATAAAGAATGTATGTTTTCAATTCATTAATATAATTGACTGCTTCTTATTGAATTCAATTATTTAATCTGAAAACCTGATATACAGCTTGTTTTGACTTGTTGGTTAATTCCACCAGTTTTCTGTATCAAAGAATTCAGCGATTTAATTGATAATTCTAATTTTAAACATAATTATTAAATTTAATAAAATATATTTTACATGTAGGTTAAGGTTTCTAGCATGAAATAGCCTATCACTTGGTTCAGTATTCAGAGTGCTGAACATTTTAACAAGGACATTGACTGTTGGAACCGCTGGATTCAGAAATTAAACATATTCTTAATTAATCCTTGCTTGTCCGACAATATATATATATATATATATATATGGGGGTTTCTTCAACTAGGAGCACTTTTGTCCTTGTGAACTTATAAAAAAAAAACTTGTTCAAATCACACTTACCACAGTCTCATAAGTTTACCTAATTTGTCTAGTTTTAAGGTCCAAGAGAGGACGCGCTGCCATCACAAGATAATTTGGTCATTTTTGACATTTTTTCTGACCCGTAATGAACAAATGTCATTTCCACCACAACTAAATATATGACTATTATTTAAAAATAGTATGACATATGTCACCCCATAATAATATATGACTATTTTCATAACTAGTTTTGCCAGTTGATACCTTTTTACAATTATTATACATTTGCGAATTAAATTTATTAAATGTCACAAGGGCCAAATGGCTTAACGTACATCCACCACAATCTGAAATATAATGTTGGCTTGGGTAGATACTGTTTTGAAATAAATAAATGTTATTATTGCATTAAGTAGAGTATGGTCTCCAAAATTGTGGAGAATTGTTTAATGTATGGTTGTAACTTTTTGAATATTTCCCAAAAATGTGTGCGGTGATGGAAATGACAGGGTGCTGTGGAAATGACATTGTGTTGCGGAAATGACAATTAATGAACACGGATGTAGAAAATATTCAATTGAAAACAGTAGAAACATTTATTTGAAACATTTTTGTTGAACTGTCGTGAGACAAAACTGCTTTTACAATGCAAAATAATGGCACGGAAAAAATGTACATAAGCAATGATACATCCAAATTACATCAAATAATTGTGACAGTTGGATGTATATTTTAAAAATTTGAATTGGTTTCTTAGATGAACAGATGTATGAGTTACTGTATAGAACTTGAACAACACCCATTGGAAATGTACCTCATACTTTCAACGCATAGTGTGTGTAAAGTGTGTGTGTGTGCGTGCATGTGCGTGGATGTACGTGCGGCACATGTGTGTGTGAATGTCTGAATGTAATTAAAGGCCAAATCTAGTCAAGGATTTGACTAATTTCTTTCCAGACTGACACTGCAATCTCCTTGTGCCGTTTGGTCACTGGTACAGGCTCAGGGATAAGGCCTATTACTTTATCAGATTGGTACCAGATGATGTCATCTCTCTCTGGCCAATAGAATCGATTGTTACCTATGCGGCTCATTGTTTTAACAAGAGCACCGGTGTAACCATCGATATCTTGAATGATACCCGGGTACACATCTCCGTCATAATTGACGGCACACCACTGACCAATAAGCCCCTCGTGTAAGTCCGGAATGTGCTGCAGACTTAAATTGTGGGATGTGTTAGGATGTGATGTGCTGGTTGAGGGGCAAGCTTCCTCCCATGGCTGAAACATTGCGGTTTCTGGATTGTAACATTTACAGCCATGAGGTGCCAAGCAAAAACAGCTCAGGATCCTCCAGGACATCTGGCTTGGCCGTTCAGAGATTATCTGAAAGGACAGAAAAAAATGTGTCAGAGCATTAAATTAATAACAGCAATTATGTGTTGTGAAACGACTGAAAACGTATTTCATGTTCCATTTATGTTTGTATGTTTATTTTCCATTACCTGATGAATCTTCATTGTTCCACGGATTGTCTGCAGCTGAGATGGCACATGAACATCCAGTGCCTCAATGTCATCTGTAGGACGGAGTGTGGCACAGTGGGTAAGGAACTGCGCTTGTAACCGAAAGGTCGCAGGTTCGATTCCCGGGTAAGGACACTGCCGTTGTACCCTTGAGCAAGGTACTTAACCTGCATTGCTTCAGTATATATCCAGCTGCATAAATGGATACAATGTAAAGTGCTATGTAAAAAAAAAAAAAGTTGTGTAAGTCGCTCTGGATAAGAGCGTCTGCTAAATGCCTCTAATGTAATGTAATGTAATGTAATCTGGCCCAACATAGAAAAGCTCTATGGTGGACTTTTGCTGCTGAAGCTCCTCAAAGAGCACTCGAGCATTTGGTATGTCCTTCCCTCTAGCTATCAGGTCATCAGCTCTTCTTTTTACTACTGCCCCTATCCCATCAGCAGGGCCTTTTCCATGGCCAGCCTCCAGAAAGTTCCAAGTCACTTTCTTCCAGCCCATTTGATATGGCATGTTGGTTAAGAGGTAGAAATTTTTTTTGGATCGGTACTGTGTCGTCGGCCCATCACTGACAAAGTGCAGTACTGAAGCAGTGGGATGTTGATCCTTCAGGTAAGTGAGAACCTTTGATAGATGAGCCCAAATAGCTGAGGGGTCATGGCGAAAAGAGGAGCTGATAGAGCAGACTGAAATGACACCCTTTTTGGTATAGGCCACACCAGTGTGAAGCGAGGCCTGTTTGTGTGAATCCCCAAAATGAACCGCTTGGATTTCACTGCTGTATTTGCAGAGAAAGTTCTCTGCAAAGTCAATATGCAGGACAATCTCATCTTCACTGACATTTTCTTTAAGACCACGAAGAGCAGCGTACTGGTGTCTGATGTTGTAGACATGCTTCCCCAGCCTTTCGTTTAGTCCTGTTGAAAAGTCTTCCAGCAAGGTATGGAGAGTACCATCAATCTTCTCCTTAACTGTCAAGTGGGCTATGAATTTTTCTTTTGTACCATCCTTCTTGTTCTTCTCTCTCTCTTCAGCTTTTCCCTTCCATTCATACCAAGATGTTTGGGCACCTGGGTCAAAGGTTGAGGTTTCCAGCTCTTTAGCTACACAAACGGGACATTCCCTGTACATACATTCTTTGGTGTAGTTATCACAACACAAAGAGACAATCAAATCTTCAATTTTGCTGCTCTTGATAACTTTGTGATATAGCAGCTTGTCTGCCATAAACTGGAGATTGGCATGTGTCTTGCAGAGGCATGTGTCTCTGTCCTTAACTGTGGGCTTCACAATCCAAAAAGGACGTCTCTTGCAGAATTCACTGTATGAAATCCTAATCTCAGGATACTCCTTCCTAAACTTCTCATTAAGTTTGTCCAGGGGCTCATTTAGGAATCGTTTTTGCCTTTTCATTTTGCTTTTTGTTACAGTCTCCTTTTTTCCAGTTGTTGCTCTGCTGTTCTCATCTCGTTCTAAGAATTGTTTGATTTTTTCATCTGTGGCTGTGCTGATACTGTTCTTTTGCTTCTTCCTAGTGTACTGAAGTTCTGTTGACCTTTTTTCATTATTTCTCATTCTTCCCAGTGAAAATCCAAATTCTGTTTGTGCCATTTTGAGTAGTCGATACTTTTTAAGGATTTTTCCTGCTATTATCTTTGAAATCAGTTGTTGGTCTCTTTCTGACTGGAGAGTTTGATATCTTTCTCTCAGCTCTGCAATCAGTGCATTATGGAACACTAAGGTTCTTCTTAGAGTGTTTTGTGTTGTTGCCATTTGGCGTTTTGATTTAGTATTTGGGGAGTCAGCCTTTTTAAGTTCTTTTACCAACCGATTATATCGTTTACGGTACTTCTGCACCTTCCGCAAAGCACTTTCAAGCTTGACATTGCTTTGATACAGAGACATATATACTTTTGAACGGTTTCTTAAAACCCTTTTCCTTCCCCTCTGTTTTTCTGTTTGTGGTCGGGCAGAAGGTGGCGTGGCAGTTAAGTCAACAACCTGTTCTGGCTGCAAGGCATCTGGAGAGTGTGGTGGTGTGGTGGTAGAAAGGTAGACCTGCATCGAAAGTGCTTTTTTGATTTTCTCACGTCTACTTTTTTGGTTAATTCTCCACTGTCTCCTTTTTTTTCTTTGTTCTCGCTTTGGCACATCTGATATTGCCTTCACTACCCCTCTTTTTTTTTCCTCAGGTATCTCTCCCTGACTCTTTTTAGCCGCTCTTGATATTTCACTGGATCCGCTTTTATTTTGTCCCTATAGGCCTGAGACCTTTCAGCTATTGTTTTACGTGGCATCTTAAAAACAGACAAAAAATTATTTTTAATTAATATATAAACATAGTATTACACATCTATTTTTACAATCCATATGTGCGCCCTATCAACATAGATAGCTCGGGTTTATGTGTTAACACACTGCCTTTCTCATTTCCACCACACTCTTGTCTTTTCCACCACAGAGGGGAGTGAGGTGGAAATGACTGTGATGGAAATGACATTTCTACAGTATTTTGTGAAAAACTTCAAGGTAGCTTGACATATTAGCTTTGATTTGATAGCTAGCATATGATGCACGCAAAATACACTTATTTAGCTTAAAAAATCTATCCTCTTACAAACTTCCATGAAGGTACAGCATGTTTGGAAATGACATACAATAAAAATATTGTCTGTTCAAGCAATATTTACCTTTATTTTTCTTCAATAGCTGTACATGAAAATGTACATCTCCTCCATATCAGACATGTGCTCCGTTGCCACTGTCTACTTCCTTAGCAACCACCTAAAAAATCTCTCATACAGACTTTTTAAAGGGAAATTACACTGCTGTGGTGGAAATGACGGTGATACTGTGGGACAACTATATTTTGTGTAAAAAATAATATTGACAACTGTCTCACATTAAATACTAAAATGTTTTTTGATTATTTGAGTATTACTTTGTTCAGCAACATTAAATGTTTTCATATAAATTGTGTTTTTACACTTTATTTTCATTGTTGAATTTTAAAAGTCTGGGTGTGGGACAAGGGCAAAACAGTGATATTGAACCCTATAAGGCTGTTGAAAAGTAAGAAAAAATCATAATGGACACATGGTAAAAAGTTTCAAAGATGGTTTTATTGTTAATTTAACAAAGAGAGAGGGAATTGTACAAAATGATATGTATTTTTTAAAATATGACCAAAGGACATGAAAGTGCTTGTAGTCTAAGAACCACCCATATATATATATAGATTAGCTGTAGCCTATATGACAAAAAATGGCCAGAGTTAAATCCAGATTGCTAGCTACAGATCATTCAGAGAAATTAAAGGCATAAAAACTGCTGAATTAACATATTAAACTCATATAAAACAAGATACGTATAATGCCAGAGAAAATACACTTAAAGTTTATAAAAATATTTACCTGGTTGCGCCTGATGTAAACAGTTCCTCAGATTAGATCGTCTACCGTAATTTAAACCGGTGAACGTTAGTTGGCTACCTTGTTTGAAGCTGACGGGTCTTAACAAAGGTAACTAGCTAGCTGAAACAATGTTAAAATGAATATTTCTTTACATTTGGTAACATTACCGTACTTATCCGTAGCTAGCCAGCAAGGTAATTTTGCTCGTCGTAGCTTTTTCCCTGTTATCATTCAGTGAAATTTGCGATTATCTTTACCTACCGACGCATCTCTCAGCCCGAGACAGTCGAGCACGCGATTGGTTAATTCTTGGTAAATTCATTGTAGACATACGCGCCCTGATTGGCCGCGTCTTTCAATTCTTGGTAGTGAAGGGCGCCCTGATTGGCTAGTGCCTTCAATTCTTGGTAGATAGTAGGTAGCGAACAAGGATTTGATAGAATCTGACTACCAAGAATTACAGAGACTCACGGTTTCCTCAGGGCCTAACTAAAAATACAACATTTATACTGTTGCTTTTGCATCTGTAAAATATTTCCAGGACAGTTCCGCTAGCTACCTTGTGTGTGAGTAACTTCCCATTCTTGTATGTTGAGAGAACCGTGTTTTTCATTACATACATATTACTGCAAGAATGTTTTTGTCTTTCTGTAAACCAGTGTGATAAGAGCTGGCATCAGTAGATGGCAGTGGCCGCCAGTCAGTGTGAGATTCGCAGGCACAGGACGTCTTGTTACCAGGAATATTAGCAAGAACCTAAGCGAGTGTCTGTCTATGTGGTCAGCAAAAAGCTTTTATGTTTTAGTTGCAGGTAAGACCGCATTTTCAATAGTTTTAGTATGCATACGAATTCCTGTTGATTTTATATGCTTATACACAACAATTTTGTAAGATATTGGCTAAACTGGTTAGTAATCTAACTAGTTTCTGTGCTAGCCGCAGGCTATATTGTTGTTCACATGGTTAAAATTAGGGTGCTTTCGCACCAGGATCGTTTGGTCCGGATTTTCTGAACTTTTTGCTAAGTTCGGATCTTGTTGACTGGTGTGAACTCGCCATGTGGACTCTGGTCCGAACCAAAAAAGTGCAACAGGTTAGTGAAAAATCCACTTTATTCAGACCGTGGTTAGGATCTTTTGTGGTGTGAAAGCAATTTCTATGAAGTCCGAACCAAACACAGGAAATTATGACATGCGCGCAATGTATTATCGGTTCGCAGTGGGTGGTTTCGGTTGTGTTTTCACTTTACAGCAAGAAGAAAATTTAGCTACAGCTTGCTAGCTACCGACAAATGAGTCGTGGGCTGACGTGGAGTGACAACGAGATAAAATGCCTCATTGATATATGGGCTGATGATATTAAAACACAGCTAGAAAAAACGCACAAAAATGCAGATACGTTTAAAATCTTTAGCCGACGAATGAACAACATGGGGTTCCACAGAAGTGCAGAGCAGTGCCAGTTGAAAGTTAAAAAGCTCCGCCAACAATATACGAAACTACAAGACACCCTTAGGAGGAGTGGCAGTTCTGGAGATGTAATCGATGATTTCCCATACTACTGCGTTATTGACAAGATTCTGGGGACCAGACCTTCTTTAACCCACCCAGAATAATCGAGTCATCCGTCAGCAATTCCGCCTGTTCTGGATTTTCAGTAAATCAAACGGACGAAAACAGTGGTGAGTTCAGTATTCATTACAGTTTTTACATTGTCCAGGCTTTGTTTAATGTACACTACATAAATACTTTATGTTCTCAACACTGCAGCCTATATTTTCAATTCACTAATAACAGTTGTTTGTTCACTGACACAATTTCCTTATCTGAATAGCCTCGGTAGGTATTCTTTTTGTAAACATTTTGTAAATATTGATAACTTAAAGGTTTGTATATTAAGTTCTGTATATTATGAGCACAGCAGTGATGCAAAGGGCAGCCGGAACAAGAGCCATCAAGCATGGGCTGTTCCGAGGGCACAAAGTCGGAAAAGAAAAAGTAATACTCTGCAGGCATATTTTGATAAACAGCTTGAGGAGACAGAGCAAAAACGTCAAAAAGATTAAGATACAGCACTGCAAAACTGGATGAAAGCACAAAATGATTCTGAAGAGCGTCATTTTCGGGCAATGATGGAACAACAACAGATCAATAACAACTTGTTCTTCAGTCTCACGCAAATGATGGTTTCTTCATTGTCTCCTCCAGGCCAGCAGCCAGCAACACCACTGCTTGCACACTCCATTCCACAAGTGCCCCCACATTCTATGTCACCAATGCTCCCACACTCTGTAATCCTACAGCCCTCATACTCAGTGCCACCAATGCCCTCTCACTCTCCAACCCCAGGGCCCCTACCAATGGCCTCACACTTTCCAACCTCAGGGCCCCAACACTCCATGCCACCAATGCCTTCACACTCTTCAACCTCAGGGCCCCAATACTCCATGCCATCAAAGCCCTTGCACTCTTCAACTCCAGGGCCCTCACACTCCATGCCACTAGGGCACGTGCCCCTACTGCCCATGGCATTTTCAGCCCAACAGCACATGAGCCAGCCCATGCATTTGGAAAAAGATAGTCCAGGCTCATCATCTGATGTATACATACAAGACCTCTCCAAGTCACATAGTAGCACACAATCTGTGTCTTCTATATTGCATTCGATCAACACAACAATGATTAAGCGTTACTATTCGCAAGTCTACCATTAGCAGATACCTTTTAAGTGCATTTGTTTGGTTTTGTTGACTGGTCAGTTATTTGCACTGTGTGGGTTCTACATTCCGTGTTCAACAATGGAATATTTTTTAGTTTGCTTTCATTTACTTATCAGGCAATTCTTTTTTTTCTTTAATAGAATGTTTATATTTTTACCAGCTGACACATGATTGTGTCATGTGAAAACATGATAGACAAGCAATATACTTTGCACTGTTTTGTCACTTTATTTTATTATTTTAATTTGCGAAAGAATAAATGTGCCTGAAAATTGTTCATAACATACAGGACCTATAAAAAAGTTAAAGCATAAACTGTTTAACAATGGTTCTTTATAACTGCATGTTGACTATAAAGAACATCTTCAACATGGTAACAGTTAAGAATACAGTGTCCTCCTTAAACAAAACTATCTGAAAGCTATGTACAACTGAATCTTTTAAAAATACAGTATGTTAAATAACTCTCAAAATCCCCACAAGTAATTTCTTCCTGCTCATGAGTAGCCTATAAATATAGCTGTAATTTTGGAATAGAAAGGTGAATGTGAAGAACAAAGGTGAACACAGAACAAAATCATTACTGTCTGACAGCCAGTTTATGCAACTCCCCAGGCTCTTTCCTTGGAGTCTGGTTAGGTAAGAAAAGCACATAACTGCTGTGCTTTTGAAAAATAAGCACACAAAGCATTCCTTATATGACCCCCCTGACTGGCCTGCTGGTGGTTTCTTGCATTATGTATGTCACCATTGTCCCCACCTATTTCATTGTCTTCCGTATAGGCTTCTTTGTTTGCCTCACAATAATTATGAAGGACACAGCATGCTGAGATGATGTCCGGGACCAGGGCAATATGAGCATCACAACGTTTAAGGAGACATCTCCATCTACCTTTTAAATGTCCAAAGGCCCTCTCAACGGTCATCCGGGTCTGACTGAGCTGGTGATTGAAATTAGTTTGTTCAGATGTTAGTCCCCTACCCTCAGGAAAGGGCTTCATCAGACAAGGGAGTAATGGGTATGCTGCATCTCCTAAGATAAGCAGAGGCATGTCTACCCCTTCAAATCTTTCAGTCCATCTCGGGAACAATGTGCCATTCTCACCTCGCTGGTAAAGAGAAGAGTTTGCAAAAGCCCATGCATCATGAACCCTTCCTGGCCAGCTAATGTTGACATCCCAGAATTTCAGGTTGCTGTCCACTACACCTTGCAGTATCACCAAATAAAAAAATTTGCGGTTATAGTAGTCTGCTGGATCATGATGTGGGGCCAGGATGCTTATGTGTCTGCCATCAATGCAGCCAATACATTGTGGGAACACCTACTTATCATGGTGACCTTGCACAATAGCCCTAAACTCATTGACAGAGGGGGTTTTGAGATATTGTGGCCTAAGCAGGTTATTGATGGCCATAACAACTTCCTGGGTGATTTGGCAGGCTGTAGATAAACCAACACCAAATAAATTTGAGATAGATCGAAACTCAACATTGGTAGCTAACCTCCACAAGCATATTGCCACACGCAGTTCTAATGGGACTGGTTGTCTGTAGTGAGTGTTCTGGCTAGTCAAAGTGGGTTGAAGTATCTCAGAGATGTAGAAAGGTGCCTTTTCTCATTCGAAAGTTAAGGAGCCATTGTCTGTCACCCCAGCGGTCACTAACATGCTGCCACCAGTTGCGGGGTCTGGGATGGGCCCAAATGTTTCTGTGACATCAGGATAAAAAGCATTAGACCTATTAGCACAAAATCCCTAAGGATTTTGTAACTTTTTATTGTAATTTTTGCAATCAAAATAATTGATTTCGCTGAGGTAAATTCCAGAATTACGCAACACATTTTGCTCTTTTTTTATCATTTTATTACATGAACCAAACTGAAATAGACATACACAAGATGTATAAAAATATAATTTGATAACCAGGCATCTGGCAAACCTAGTGTGTGTGTCACTGGCGTATCAACCTAGCTGTGGCACTAACTGATGTAGGCTACTTAATGTGCAGCTCTCATTCTATTTTAGAGCTGCTGTTGCCAGCTTGCAAATGTATTTAGGCTACTCCTTAGAAATGTTCGAGGATTATAGGCTATATCCTGGCGATCAAGAATGCCTACCTCGATACTCTGCCGTAATACTCTTCCAGAGTCATCATTCGATATAACATCAATTGCCTCCTTCTGGCCTTGAAGACAGCAGAAAGTCGATTGGCGAATCTACGCACCAAGTTGTGAATTGCACGCAGACTGGGTGCTTGACAAATGTTCATGACGGTTTATTTGCTCATAGTGTTGCTGAATGGAACACGAAAGGAACATAAACGACAAGGTCGTGATTAAATGCCAATGATTCTCCATGTTGACTGCCTTGCTGTGTTTTTTTTATACAGCCTATATATTTATTTTTACTCCCGCCTAAATCCGCCCAAAAGGTCCACTTTATATTGGGTATGTGAAACGAACAGGACCAATATAATGTAACAACAAAGAAAACTCTGGTTCGAACTTTAAAAGGACTATCATGTGTGAAAACTTTAGGTTACTATCGTAACCCCGGTTCTTTGAAACATCGAGTGGAGAGATCCACCTATGGGGGAATGACATCCTGTCATGACTCCTCAGAAGCATCTAATTGCACCTGGCTCTGACAGACAGTAGCGCGTCCAATGCTACAGGAGGCACCGCCCTCCTGTAAGAGCATATAGGACACTGCAGCACTACTACTCATCAGTGTAGAGGGGAGTCAAACTGGGACCCAGAAAAGACTGCCATTTGAACGAGCCTGCAGGCTGGGACTCATCCTGTACTTCAAAGAACCCGAGAGCCTTGTTATAAAACAATAGGTTACTCGGACTTCCTCTGGATGAGCAGGCCATTGGCTCTCTGGAATGTTGCCATCTGGACAAGACTGATAAGGGGGACTGGACTATTTGCCTATGGTTGTGTGAGCGGGCCGTTGGCTCTCTGGAATGTTGCCATCTGGACACGACTAAGATAAGGGGAACTAGTCTCTTTGTGTATGGTTGTGGGTGTGTGTGTGTTGGGGCCATTAAGGGTGAAAAGATCATCAGGCCTCTGGCAAAATGGTGGGGCAACTGCTCTTGACAGTACCACAGTGCCCTTATGTGGGCCCCTCTGTCATTACACTTTTTATTTATTTTCTGGATCTGGACTCTAAACCAGCTGTTTATCATATTTACAAACCCTGGAAAACCTTACAAACCATGCACATGTTTTCATTATATTACTGTATTATGCCTTATGTAGTAATAACATGGATTGCATGTAAAATGGTTCAACAAAAGGGTATTTTCATACAACTGCACCATAATATTACATCCCCTTGACATGTTTGGTATGGACGTATACAGGGAAATTCAAGAAATTGAATGAAATATGTTTCATACCAAATAAAATTTAATAAAACATAGTTTTTCCCTGAGTTTCTGAAACTATCACAATAGAATGTCCTCCCTGGTAATCATCTCCTTTTTCCAATTTCCCCACTAATTGTTTTGAGCCTCCGAATGGTGGGGGCCGAAATTCCAGATTTTATGATTCGTCCAGGTTAATTTATGGCAATGCCGCCTCGATCAAACACGGGATTTGGCTTAAAAGGAAGGGAGACAATCCTGTCGGGGAAGATCGCAATCGACTTCCCACACTGCGCATACTCTGTGATTTCGTGTGTAGCTGAACAGGCTGGGTAAGAACTTTTTACTCTGTATTTATGTTTTAAAACCTTCCGTATTTTAAATTGACTGTGAATTTGAAGCTAATGACCTACCTGCCTGTTAATAAATTCTTCTTATTTTTAACCTGCATGGGCTTCATTACTCTAATCCATTTTATATTCTTTTCAGCCGAAATTCCGATTAAATACTCAGGGGGACAATTCTGACTAGGACCTACTGATCAGGGGTCTAGTACAGCGAAAGTCTTTAGTGAGGTCCTCAAGTTAGATAGGCGACCACGATCTGCCCGCTAACGGGATTGGTGTTGTATTGGTTCTGGAGTTTTGGCTTAAGAGGACCCATGGGCGTTATACGCCGGTTCTTGTCAAATTCGCCTTAAGGAGCCCAATATATGCACACTGTCCTGGGCTCATAACTATCTATACACAAAGGAAAGCATGTATTATGGTGGTCAGCCTCCTACCCTCTGTAGGCTTCACCAAACTGAGATTTAACAATAGTGCTAATCCCGGGAGCATATATTGAAGAATGATGGCACAAGATAGAGTCGAGTATAACCACTCCAAGCTCCACGTATAGTTAAAACCAAATTTTAAATTATAATTTCATTTGGAGTCAGATCAGTACGAGAGTAAACCCTAGTAACTGTTACGTTTACTTGCTGTGGTCACGGATATATTTGATGTGTTGTTCTGCTCATTTGTGAATATTCTGATGCTCCCATTGGAATATTGACAGTCCGGCGACAAGTCAGATATATCTCTGACGACAGCATAGCCTGCCAGTCCTAAGTGGGATATGAAGCAGCGCATTCATATCCGACCCGTGGCGACGGAACCAGTGCATTCTTAAGTATAATTGTGCCCTGTTCTTCCGAACAGAGGAAAAATAAATAACATCTCCGTTTTTGACTCACACCAGCCAAAGGAAAACACGCGGTGCCTTCCCCTCCAGCTACAAACCCTCATTGGTCTAGCTGTGAGGTGTTTACATCAGTGAATATATTTGCTTCTCGCGTGCGGCAAGCAGGGCAGTGTTGGTGGATCTCTCCACTCGATGTTTCAGAGAACCGCGGTTACGATAGTAACCTAAAGTTCTCTTTCATCATCTCTTTTCGATATCCACCTATGGCGAGATATGGACAACTCCCAGATTGCCCTATGCTCACAGCTGAGAAACTGTCAGGCCAGCAAGGGCAGCCTCCCCCCTTGAGGGGAGGGCGTGTCTGGCACATTCCATATAAGGAAGTACTAAACACAGAGCTCACCCCCAGAACTGCATGGGCTACCAGAGTCCTGGTGATGTCCAGGCAGTAGAACCTAGCAAAGGTATGTGGAGAAGCCCAGCCTGCAGCTGAACAAATCTCCTGCAAGGAGGCCCCACGGAATAGGGCCCACGATGCAGTCATGCCCCTTGTAGAATGAGCCCTCAGGCCCGAGGGGGGTGTTATCCCCTTTGAGTCATATGCCATAGCAATAGTTTCCACTAGCCAATGAGACAGCCGTTGCTTAGAGATAACTTTTCCCTTGCAGGGCGGGCCCCAGGTGACAAAGAGCTGGTTACTCTTTCTGAATACCTTAGTCCTTGTCATATACGTGTGGAGAACACGCACAGGACATAGCAAATGCATCCTTTGATCCTCTTGAGAGGAGTAAAGTGGTGGGTGAAAAGCAGCAAGCTCCAACACCGCACATGCGAAAGCTGGGAAGCTTTTAGGTATGAAGGCTGGGTTGGGCTTAAGAGAAACCCTATCCATATTAGGGGAGAACATTGCGCACAAGGGATGCACTGAGAGCGCATGGAGGTCACGGACTCACTTAGCCGAAGCTAGAGTGAGCAGCAATGCTGTCTACGAATGGTCGTAGAGACAGAGCCTCCAGCCCCAGTGATAAATCCCAAGGAGGGATGTGCTTTTTAGCAACAGGCAGAGAATGGCGACCCCCCTTCATAAGCCTGCGAATGAGGGGGTGTTGCCCCACTTCATAGTCTTTGAAACCAACATGACAAGCAGTGATAGCTACCAGGTAGACCTTAATAGTTGAAAAGGATTTCCCTTTATCCATAAGGTTCTGTAAAAAGTACAGCATGTCAGTAACAGAGCACTGGTAAGGCACTGACTGAAGAGGTACACCATCCTTCAAATACCTGCCACTTATTTCCATAAAGTGACCTGGTAGAGGGCGTTCCTGCGCACACGTACACCAAATAAGATATACGGATTATTGGGCGTTCGCTCTATTAGAACCAGTGTATACCATCCCCAAACAGATGGGCTTGTGGAGCAGTTTAATAGAACTCTGAAGTCCATGATTCGAAAGCTCATTCACGACGATAGCCGAAATTGGGATAAATGGTTAGTCCCTCTATTATTTGCAGTGCCGGAGGTTCCCCAGGCCTCCACGGGATTTTCTCCCTTTGAGCTATTATTCGGTAGAAAACCTCGGGGAATATTGGACCTAGTTAAAGAAAGCTGGGAGGATGGTCCAAGCCCCAGAAAAAATGAGGTTATGTCCTGTGTAAGGACCCAAACGCAGACCAGGGAAATCCAAAAAACGTTGTCTTTATTCAGTTCAAGTTCAGAGCCAGGTAATCAGAGAGAGGACGGTACAAAATCGAGTTTCCAAAAGAATAGTGGTAAACAGGCAAAAAATCAAAAACCAGGAGATCCGATAGGCAAAGGTACAAAGGAACAGGCAAAAGAGAAGTCACAACAAAGCAAAGGTCAAACCAGAAAGCAATCAAACAAAAGGGGCAGGCAAACTCGAAGTCGTACGGAAAGGGCGTCTCAGGAATCTCAATAAACAAAGGCTTACAAAACATCGGCACAGTGAATATGATGAACATTCTGAAAGGAAGCGGGTGGAAAAGACTGACATTTATACACTGGGGAAGGTAACAATCAAGGAGGGGTTACGTGAGTGAGGGCGGAGTAACAAACAACATCCAGGTGAAGAAGATTAGGATAACTAATTTAATGACAGGGAACTGACAAAACGCAGACTGGAATCACATAGACAACAATGATAACAGACGGCCTGGGTTTAGCAGGTAAAACACGTGCAGAGAGAGAGAGGTGCAGTTAGAGCAAGAGACAGGTGCAGGCAATTACAGAACTCAGCGTTAGGGCAGACTAGAAAGAAAAGGGGCGGAGCTACAGCGCAGCATGGAAAAGGGGAGAATGGTTAATGTAATAGTATAGTGATCTAAACTATCAAAAACCCAAAACTAGTGTTTGTTAGTCCATTAGTAATATTCACATGTACGTCCACGTAACTCCCCTGCTCACTACCCTCCACTGGCTGCCTGTTATAGCTCGCATCAAATTCAAAACATTGGTTCTAGCATACCAGGCAGTCAAGGGATCAGCCCCAGCATACCTTCACAAGATTTTCAAACCCTACATGCCAGCCAGATCCCTCCGTTCTGCTACCTCAGGACGCCTAGCACCTCCCCCTCTTCGCACCTGCACTTCCAGAACACGTCTCCTGTCTGTTCTGGCCCCACGATGGTGGAATGACCTCCCTGTGGAGGTCAGAACAGCTGAGACTGTGAACAATTTCAAACGACGACTGAAGACCCACCTCTTCAGGCTGCACCTCTCCCCATCCCTCCCTTCCCCCCCTGTAAATGACTAAACTTAGGGGTGTAACTAGGCAGCTGTTTAATAGGTGACTTAGTTGATGCGCCAGTCTTAATGACTACTTGTATTTTTATTTATTTTTATTTTTCCATAGATTGCGTTGTTGCCGTTCTCGTTGTTAGTGTTAATCAGTTTAACCACCAGGGTCCAAGTTGAACTATGCGGTTGTTCCCTGTACTTGGACCGGTACTTCTCTCTAGGGGTTTCGTCATACTTGTTCCTGGTTATGGTTATACACTTTGTTGTACGTCGCTCTGGATAAGAGCGTCTGCCAAATGCCTGTAATGTAATGTAATGTAATGTTAGTATATTAATGAGGGTAGTACTTTACAATCTATAAATTAGTAAGGATTAGTAGAAATTAGTAAAACTAGATATAAGCAGGAAGTAAGTAAAACGAGACTGGAAAGAAAGGGGGAAACCACGAAAACCCGGAACCAGCCGAATAGTGAAATCACGCAAATACAGGGGAGTGAAGCAGCTCAGGGAACACAGACACAGAGACGGCACTGGGGAGACAAGAGACCGGGAGAACGAAAACACTGGGACGGAGGCTGTGAAAAACAATAAACCCACAGAAACACAAAACAAACACTAACAGCAAACAGATCCCAATACAGACTACAACAGAGGTGCAATACGTCATGGACCTGCGAGTAAAACTCCATACACTGGGTCAGTTGTCACGGGAGAATTTACTCGAGGCTCAGGAACGTCAGCAGAGGCACTACAATAGAGGGACGAAACTACGACAATTCTCGCCGGGAGATAAAGTCCTGGTATTACTTCCAACCTCCAGTACAAAATTACTTGCCAAGTGGCAAAGGCCCTTCGTGGTCACACGACGAGTTAGGGAGGTTGACTATGAGGTGGAGCGTGCTGATAGAGAGGGAGCGAAACAGATTTATCACCTCAATTTATTAAAAGCATGGAAAGAGGTGGTGGCTGTTTCTCTGGTAATGGTGGATCAGGAGAGGGACGAGCTGGGGCCGGAGGTATCAAATTCAATCAATCAGACCCCACCCCTTTCCGATAGCCACCTCTCACCAAGTCAGAGAGCAGACCTTGCCCTGTTGCAAAAACGGTTTGCGGATGTGTTTTCTCCCCTACCAGGGCGCACTAACCAGATACACTACCATATCGACACCCCCCCGGGAGTGACGGTACGTTCCCGTCCCTATAGACTTCCGGAGCACAAAAAGAAATTGGTGCAGGCAGAAATAAAGGCCATGCTGGAGTTGGGCGTAATAGAGGAGTCCCACAGTGCCTGGAATAGCCTCATCATGCTGGTAAGTAAGCCGGATGGCTCTATTCGGTTCTGTGTGGACTATAGGAAAGTGAATGCTGTGTCAAGTTTTGATGCTTATCCTATGCCTAGGGTCGACGAACTCATGGATCGGCTGGGCACGGCTCGTTTTTTCTCGACACTGGATTTGACTAAGGGCTATTGGCAGATTCCCTTGTCTGCAAAGTCCAAAGAGAAATCGTCTTTCTCTGCTCTGGACGGTTTGTGCCAATTCCGAACACTTCCGTTTGGGTTGTTTGGGGCCCCAGCCACCTTCCAGCGCCCAAATACCGTATCTCCGCATGCGGCTGCTGCGTCCGTATGCCGAGTATGCTGCTGCCTATCTGGATGACGTTATCATCCACAGTAGCAGCTGAGCACAGTATATGCGGCATGTGGGGGCGGTGCTCACGGCTAACCCAAAGAAGTGTGCGATTGGCCGAGCGGAGGTACGGTATTTGGGGTACCACTTGGGAAGTGGACAGGTGTGACCTCTAGTGGATAAAACCACGGCGATTGCAACCTGTCCACGACCCAAGACGAAAAAGAGGTGATGAGGTTCTTGGGCTTGGCCGGCTACTATAGGCGGTTTATTCCGGCGTTTTCACAGCTGACCAGCCCCTTGACTGATTTAACTCGCAAAGGTGCCTAAGATCCAGTCCAGTGGACGGAGCTGTGCCAGCGAGAGTTTGCGGGGAGCCGCTCCTGTTCACCCCTAATTTCTCTCTTTCTTTAATGCTGCAGACCGATGCGTCGGACAGAGGGCTGGGGGCTGTTTTGACCCAGCAGGTGGAGGGAGTCGATCGCCCGGTGCTGTACATCAGCCGCAAACTATCCCAGCGGGAGGCGAGGTACAGTACGGTAGAAAAGGAGTGCGGTCGGGTCCCTGCGCTACTACCTGCTGGGTCGCCCATTCACCCTCTGTTCGGACCACGCTCCCCTCCAATGGCTCTACCGCACAAAGGATACCACCCCGCGAATCACCCGTTGGTATCTGGATCTACAGCCCTTTAATTTCAAGGTGTTTCATAGGACGGGGGCGGACTTCCTCTCTCGCCCCAAAGGGGGGGCGGGGGGGGGGGGGGCGGGTCGGTCATCGGCCGGATGGCTCCCCGGCCTAAGTCGGGCGGTGGGGGTATGTGGTAGGGTGGGCGTGGTTTTGCGTTGGCTGCAGAGAGAGAGAGTGGGCGGGGCGGCTCTCGGACTCTGCGCCATAGCTGTTGGGGATTGCTAATCAGCACCGATGTTTAATTGTTTGATTGATTGACAATGTGCTGATTACCTTGACAGTGAGCCTGGGCACTTAAAAGGTGGTCTATGGAGGCAGATGGGGTGCTGACTGGACGTGCTGGACGGAGGAAGTGCTGCGAGAGTCTGTAGCACAAATTTTTGTTTGGTGCGAAACCGAAAACCACGTGGCGGCCGTAAAATTAAAAAAAGACGCATTCTCGTCCTGAAAATAAATCTCGTCTCTCTCTTGTCTGTTAAACTGAGCGGTGGCACTCAGCTTGCCACACATACCACACACGATGAAATCACACACACAGAATTTAACGAAATTAACCATCTTTGTAAGACTGGCATTTAGAAAGGAACGTTTTTAACATTTAAGAGACTGACAAGAGCATTTAAGACAGTGGTTCTCAGAATCGGACCTGGGGGCTCCTTGCGTATATTGGCTTTTCTCCATTGGTTTTGATGATCTACAAAAAAAAAAAGCCTAATAATAATTAGAAATTCAATGTACATTATTTTTGTCTTCATGCACCAGGTGGAAAACTTGCTGTACAAAGTGCGTTGTCATATTTACACGCCTGCAGATCAGTTATTAAAATACTTAGATTTGTTAATCACCGCTGACAGTGTTAATTTTTATTCGGTAAAAAGTGACTTGCGAACAATCGGTCAGCTAGCGTCACCCAGCAAGTGAACACCACAAACGGCGATGGAGTAGTAGCAGTTACTGGCTCATTAACTGACTGTGGCGAGAACCTACGACGATAACTTTCTCTGTTAACAGCAGGTCTACCAGACAGTTATATGAAAATTAGCCTAGTCAAATCACCAGTAGCCTACACATCTCTGATTGATTGACCATCAGTGTTGTCGATGTTCTTCCCCTGTGGTTCATATTGCTAATGCGTGAGCTAACCATGGATAACCTACCTAGCTCACTGGCAAGCTGATATGCTAGCTAAGCATATGTGACAGGTGCTGGTGTTTTGGTCCTCAAGTAGGGCAAGGTCATTTTTCAGTTTTTTACAGATTATGAAAGTGCAGATTATAAACTTTCAAATGATGTGTTATACTTTGAAATCTGAAAATAGTTGAAGATATGCTTATTTGAATGTTGGTACTCCTAAAATCAAGTAGCAGAGAAAATCCCCTTGAAAGATCTTGAACTTTTCACACTTCTCACAGGGAGATAATGGGTGGGAACAATAGCTAGTTAACTCCACCCCAACCACTCCCCCGCTAGAGTACCTGTAAATCCTTGCCCATTTAGGGGTTACCCTATTTAAATCTTTATAACTCCAGATGTGAACACCACAGAGACTAGAAAAATGTTTTAAATGAAGCAATACATTTGTACCATTTATAATACTAGCTTAGATTACTTTATATTCATAATTTTGTAAGAAATAAAGTGCCACAAATGCAATGGTCAAGGCAAAAAAATCTAAAATGAATTTGCTCCTTTTTTAGTTCGCAATGAAATACTGTGAGATTGCGGGTTGAAGTATACATCCTGGATCAAAAACTTCTTGACCACAAGTTCATAAAATCTAAGGGTGGATATGTAGAACTACTAAAGATCTATGAAGCAAAAACTAAGCAGTGTACCCAGAATCTCCAAATCTACCCAAAATGTCTAAATTATTAACACTGGTCTAAAATAGCTAAGGGTCCAGAAACAAATCCAAAATCTCTCCAAAAAGGAATATAATGCTTTTTGTCCATTGTAAAGCATATGAGCCCCTTATGAAGGTTTAAGATGAAACATAGATATAATTTAAACATTACAATACCACTAACCCATTTAAAGACACTCAATTTCTAAAATAACGTATATAACCGAAATATTTTGAGCAGTAAGACTTACATAGCAATGATGAAATCTTATCTATGTTCAGTAGATGGAGACACAGACAGTAAATCAATGACAGTTCTATCCGCTTCTGTTTTGCTCCAGAAAACGATGTCAGATAGGTCTATCAGCAAACATATGGCTGTGCCCAGAAGTCCTCAATAATAATGGTATTTTCCAAGGAATTACGAAAAATCGTTGACAACGTTTCGTTAGGTGCAACGTCTTTTAATGCTACCATATATAGAGCGAATGCCATGGTAAGAAAATGTTCGGTTACGCTAACCTATAAAACGCTATTCCAAAAGCAAAATTAGACATGTTATACATCGTTAGAAAGCTTATACTCTCACCTACTGATTGAGCGTCCGCCATTGTAGCAACCTCACAGAGTAAACAAACATAGGCTACTACCACACAGCTTTATTTATGGGCGGTGGCTTGACCGAAACAAAGTGACAACGAAATCAAACATGCTAATTAAACTGCACCCCCATCACGCCTCCAAAACCCGGCTGTAAGAATCACTAAAACAAGCCGACTATTTAATAATAAAGTATTTAATGACCCTAAAAATGTTGTTTATTCTATTGAGTGACTTCTTCAACACTTTAACTTTCGTAATATGAAAAAAAGGAAAACAGTAAAAAAAAAATTTAAAAACCTTTTTTGCCTCCTAGCGCGATTTCAAGATTTGCGACTTGCGGACCTTTTCTCCAGCACCCGTCACATATTTGTTTTGCTGAGAAACATAAATTGAAGATAACTGAACATAATTGTATTATTAATCTCATACATATAACGTGATTACATGACACAGTACAGTCACAGATGGAAATTAAACTCCGTAAACATTTGATAATATACTTTAAAACATAACTCAAGTTCGTTCTGCAATCGTTCGTTCAGGTTGATGGGCTTTTCCGCACCGGACTGTCAATCACATTGTAAAAATCACAGAGCCGCTTAACTCTATGGTTTTGGCTCCAAATCGACAACATGGCCATTGAGTTTCAAAACGTATTTTAGAGACCTACGGAGAGTCAATGGGTGACATCACAGTAGCTTTGTCCATATTTTTTACAGTCTCTGGTTATACCTCTCACGGGCCAAGCCCAAAGAGCTAATCGCTCCGGACAGGGTTGGTATATTTCCCCGTTCGCCTGAGACAGTAGGTCTGTGCATAACGGGAGTGCACATGGCTGTGCATAAAGGAGAGTGATAATCTCTGCCAGCTACGGCGATTTCGGATCAGTGTCAAGCTCTGTTCTCTCACTCTGGCTAGAGTGGGAGAGATAAGAGCGAGGGGAGGAAACGCATAAAGGAGCATATCGGGCAATGGGTGGGCCAGTGCATCCACGCTGAGAGGCGCGTTCTCATCCCGTAACGAGAAATACATAGGACAGTGGGCGTTGCCGTGCAAGGTGAAGAGATCTACGGCCGCACGGCTGAATCTCTGCCACAGCATTTCCACAATCTGGGGATCCAACCACTATTCCCCATAAAGTGGGTTTCCTCTTGACAACAGATCCGCGCCCGCGTTCAGAATGCCTGGAACATGGGTCGCGCATATCGACAGAAAGTGACGACTGCTCCAGACCAGCAGTCTGTGGGCTAGACAGTGGAGTTAAGAGGTGGAGGTAGCGCATTCCACCTTGCCGATTGACATATGCAACTGCGGTTGTGTTGTCGCAGCGGATTAGCACATGATGTCCCCTTAGGCGGGGGAGAAAATATCTTAGAACTATCCAAATGCTTAGTAGCTCTAAGATAATTGATGTGAGCTAAGCGTAGTTGGATTGGCCACGTCCCATTCACAATACGTCCCTCCTGAGTAGCACCCCACCTAGAGAGGGACGCGTCTGTTGTCACGACTTTCCACTTGAGAACGATCTCGAGAGGGGTTCCCTGAGTGTAAAAGTCCGTGCTTTCCCAGTGACGCAGATTTTGGTAGCACTCGCGTGTCACCTAGAGGCGGTGATGGAGATCGCCCACGGGGCTGAGGTGAAGGGATGATATCCACTTCATAAAGCCCCACATTCTTAATAGCCCCGGTGGGAGGACCTGAGAGGCTGAAGTCATCAGACCTTGCAGCCTGAGGCACGTGCGATACTGTACTCTTGAGCCCTGTTTGAACGGAGAGAGACAGACTCTGAGTGATACGATGCAATCTGTTGATAGCTAAGTTCGCATCGGCACAGAGTTTAGGTCCAGTCCCAAGAACGTTACATTCTGGGAGAGATTGCTCTTGGGGAGGTTCACTCTGAAACCAAGAGACGGCAGATGTGTCAGAACTAGCTGTGTGTCCTGCACAACTCTGACTTTCGAATTGGCGATGATGAGCCAATCGTCGATATGTCAGAATTCTGACTCCCATTAGTCTCAACGGAGCCAGACCCGCCTCTACACAAAGACAGAACACCTGTGGGCTTAGGGAGAAGCTGAAGGGTAGAACTGTGTATTCGTAGCAAACACCGAGATGGGCGAAGCGGAGAAATTTTGTGTGAGGGGGATAGATGCCCACATGGAAAAAGGCATCTTTCAGATCGATTGATGTGAACCATCGTTCTGACGTATTGAGCATAGAAGGGTGCTGTACGTTAACATTTTGAAATTGTATTGCCTCAAAGGTTTGTTCATCACCCTGAGATCCAAGATCGGACATAGGGAGCCTTCCTTCTTTGGAACCAGGAAGTGGCAAGAGTAAAAGCCGTGTTGGGCTTGATCTCGCTGAACCACACGGATCGCCCCTTTGTCTAAGAGAGAAGAGATTTCCTCCTCTAAAACATGGGCCATACTCTCTTTGGTTCGAGAGTAAATGACGTTGAAACGTGGTGGTTTCACTCTGAACTGGAGTCTGTAGCCTTTGGCTAATGTGCTCAGAACCCATTCTGGGGCTGATGCAGCCTGCCAAGCAATGATGTGGCTTGTGAGTGCCCCTACCGGTGTTGAGGACCGTGGGGAAATTTGGCCGGGTGAGGCCAAGTTGAATAATGGTGTCGGCGCTCCACCTAGTGGGAAAAACCAGGGGAGGCCTCGTGTTTTAAAGAGAATCTTTTCACACAGTTTTTTATTTTTATTTATTTATTCATTTGGCCTTTCTGGGCGGAAGCCTTTATTAGAAATGGCCTGTTGTTGTTCTGCACACTGAATGTGGGTAACACTACCTGTGTGGCTAGAAGAGAGTCTCCCTCTCGGGGCATTGAGAGGGGGGACTAAGGCTGGGGGGACACGGGAACTGGTGCCCTGACCACAGCGAACATAGGGGTGGGAACCCCTGGGGGGAGCGGGGCCGTCCCCCTAAACTTGAAGTCTCCTCTTCTTGGAGAGGGGAGACAAACATGTGTCCACAGGGCTGGTCACCTCAGAACATGGACTTAGCCCCCCCAGCAGGGAAGCCGGTCAGACAGGCCTTAGAAAGGCCTGTCGAACGGGCTTAGAAAGAGCCTTGTAGCGGGGAGCTAACAGGTTGGCTAAGTGAATAAAGGCAGCGTGTGTGACTGCCTTTAAGCACTAACAGGCTAGCGTGGTTGGCTAGCAGGGAGGTGTATCGAAGGCGTAGGCTGCCCGATACAGAAGGAAGCTAGTGAGTGAGTGCGGCAAACTAGCGGGCTTTATAGCACTGACTGAACTCTCCAACCTTTCACGTCCGGCGGAGGCCGATCCCCCTGCGGACAGTTAAGTGATAAGGTTCTTGTGAGATGCAAGGTCGAGGATGTGAGCTCAGTTTGGATGATCGCGAGAAGCGAATGTCAACTGATGAGTAGTAGCGCTGCAGCGTCCTATATGCTCTTACAGGAGGGCGGTGCCTCCTGTAGCATTGGACGCACTACTGTCTGTCAGAGCCAGACTTGGTGCAATTGGATGCTTCTGAGGAGTCATGACCGGATGTCATTCCCCCATATGTGGATCTCAAAACGAGATGATGACAGAGAATGCCCTTAGCAACGTTACTGTGGGTTCTTCACGAACCATGTTATGATGCTTATTTATGCCTTGAAAAGTAATGAAGCCCCATTTTTACATCACATTAGTCATTTCTGTTAGAGAAAAAGACTGCGATACAGAACCGTACTGTAACGTGCTTCATAGCAAGCTTTACTCGTCAGCTAAAAGCTATAATGTTTTCTTTGCAGTGCAAAAAAACTGCTGCTTTTCATTAAAATAGGTGGCACTGCAAGACTTGTCTCGTCATTCTGCATTCTGCGAGTGCGACATGTGTATGTCTCTCAGAGCCTACATTTATACATGAATTCTTATTATCACTTACTCATTTCAAACAATTTAGGAGACATTGGGAAGCTTTGGAATACAGCTTCTTTAATTTCTGTGACGCAAGATAGCCTATATTGTTTGTAGTACAGTAACTTGGCGTCATTTTGATATCAATACTTTTAATAGCAGGCCTAGATTTGAATGAATGACTTATAGACAGTACTTTGTAAGTTTTTAATGAGATTATATACAGTACAGACATGGTTCAAAGCTTGAAATAAAGAGCATATTTGTACCAAAATGATGGGAGTCTCTCTCTGTAAACATACAAGCATATTTATTCTGAAAAACAACAAAGAAATCCAATAATCATTTAGTATTTTTTTTTATGCTGTAGTGATTATATGTATTTCTCAGAGTGGACGAATCCAGATTTCCTTTTCCAATCGTATCTCAGGATGTATACACACCAGCATAAAAGTCTGGAGTGGATTGGACAAAGCAGTAAAATTTGACCCCCACAAAACAAATATTCTTTATTTACACATTCTCTTTTTTTTAACTAAGCCCTGTATTTCAGTCAAATGGTGTTCTTTTGGAATACTTCTATGTACAAAATGTGTTCATTATGGTTAATTATCACCTAAACTAAATTTGCTTAGAAACAATCAAACAACTTGGTTTTAACTTGCTGTGTACTCAGACCTACGCTCAGGTGTCAGGGTGCTGTACATCAGGCTTGTAGGCAGTAAGTAGGCTACTGTAATTTGCATACACAGACTGAGGCTGTAGCTCTATGTTGCATCCCTTTTATTAGTTATCAAAGCTTACAAAGGAATTTCAAGGGTAGTGTGAGGAAACTCTTTAACCAACATCTTCACACGCAGATTAGAGTGCGGTTCGGCCTGGATATTTGCATTCAAAATAGAGCCGAGCCCGAGAGAATAGTACCCGACTCGACATGAGCCCAACGAGCATTCTGTATTTTGGTGTCCGAACCGAACCAAACCCATTGCAATTTAAAATATACATAGCTCGCTGCCTAAAATCATTGATGTTAAGTAGATAAGTATGTAATGCTAGCTTTGTTGCAAACAATGGAGTGTGGGGGAAAGACGTCTGTCACTTTCCAACGCGCTGCTGCTGGCTGTAAACAGCAGACTCACTGATACAGTTGCTAAGTAACCACCATCAGCAAACCATTCTAGCCTTGCTTAGCTAGCTAGCTTCTATCGACAAGGTAAAAACGTTAGCCAAACATTGTTGCAAACGTTAGTTAAACATGCCATAAGTATGGTAATCGACACATTTGTCGATTATTTTGGATTTTGATTTTGAAGGTATTTGCTTTGAGGCAGTAATGAAGGCTGTGATTGCAGTTTGACTTGTACTTGCTATGGTGCACCCTCGGTCCAGATGACGCTGCAGGGACGAATTTCCTGTCTTTTTGCTGTCATATTTCATTACAACGCTGCATGTTTTGCATTTAACAAAACCAATTGGCTGTTTCGCTTCCACAGTTGCGACCAAGTGGAAGTGTTTCCATACTGGTGATTTGCCATGGTTTTCGGTAATAATTAGCTCTCCCGATGAGCTTTCGCTTGACTTCTTCCTTGGTCGATTGCTTTTTTTTGCACAGGCAAGATATCAAGTTATTTTATTGAATTAAATAAGCCATGCAATTCAAATTAATCTTAATTATCTTAATAAATATTCGGTCCAACCCGACCCAAACCCGTCGGGACCCGTCGGGTCCCGTCGGGTCCTGTTGGACCCGGGTCGGGTATCCACACTCTCATGCAGACACACATACACATACACACACGCACATATGTGAGCAGGCAGCACTCTCTACAATAACAGTTCATTTTACTGTGCTGACCTCTCACTTGGACCTCACATGCATTTATATGCATTACTGTTATCAATTTCTTATCAAAAACACAGTGAAAGGATGAATGATATCTGAACAAAAACAGATGGTGTTCAGATGGTAAGATGAAGAAACACAGGGCCAAGTTACTTGAAATAATTTAGGAAACATTGGATAGCAGCATTGTTTCATTTGTGTAAGCTAAGATAGCCAATATTGTTTCTTGTATCTGTACTTTCAATGGCAGGCCTAGATTTCAATAATGTATAGCGCTTTGTATGTGTGAGTAACTTGGCATTTTTGTATGTTGAAAATGTGTTTTTCTTAAGATAATATTTTTTGTGGGGGTGGGCAGGGGTAGGGGTTAGGGAACAAATGTGTCTCCCCCACAATGTCAAACTTACACCTACACCCCTGTACCCCTGCCTACAAATCCATAAAAGAGGGTTAATGACCAAAGAATCAATGTTCAAATATGATCGCAGTCCTATGACTTGAAAACCTGTGGGGAGAGCTGAAGAGGAGAGTCTACAAGCAAAGTCCAATGACAGATATGAAGAAATTATGCCTGGAGCAAGGTCTTGAATCCCATGCTACACTACACTTCCCCTTCTAATTAGGAGTTTCGACTCTTTCAGCCACACCCATTGTTAACAGGTGCATAAAATCAAGCATACAGCCATACAATGTCCATTGATAAACATTGGCAGTAGAATGGGTTGTCAGTGACTTTCGATGTGGCACTGTCATAGGATGCCACCTTTCAAACAAGTTTGTCAAATTTCTGCCTTGCTAGAGCTGTTCCAGTCAACTGTAAGTGATGTTATTGTGAAGTGAACATGTGGAGGAGCAACAGTAGCTCATCTGGGAAGCGGTAGACCACACAAGCTCACAGAATAGGACCGCTAAAAATCATCTGTCCTCGGTTGCAACACTCACTGCAGAGTTCCAAACTACCTCTGCAAAGAGGTAGTTCGGACTCTGAAGCAGTGGAAAAGCATTGTTTGCAGTGATGAATCACACTTCAATATCTGGAGGTTTCACAGACAAATCTGACTCTGGCAGAATGCTTAGTGCCATCTGAACTGGCCCACATAGTGCCAACTAGGCCCCTTTATTCCAATGAAGGGGAATCTTAATACTACAGCATACAATAACATTCTAGAGAATTGTGAGCTTCCAAATTTGTGGCAACAGTTTGGGGAAGGCCCTTTCCTGTTTCAGCATGACAATGCCCCCATGCACAAAACAAGGTCCATGGTTTGCTGAGTTTGGTGGGGAAGAACTTGACATTTGCTTTAGGAGTTTGAAATAATTTTAATATCAGAAATTAGCCAAATCCCAGTAGTCATTACAAAGTTTTTAAGCCAGAAATACTGCGCCCTCAAAATTAGAAAAGCTTATAAAGAAGCATTGTTCTTTGCATACTGCAGGTCACATCTTTCAGTGAAAGGTGTATTTCCAACGTGTAAATCTATGCTCAACCTTTCACTCACTCAAAAAAGCCTTTTGCCATTCATAATGAAGTATAGAAGAATGGTCTGAATTGTTTTTGCATAGGTGGATACAGTACTGTTCGGTGCTATAAAAAATCATGTCCTGATCCATTGAACTTGGCTTTAAATTACGTGACCTGTATTCTTTGACACCTAGACATGGCATTGCTGCTGGGCTAAGTTGTATAGTCTGTTCCAGTACAAGTATAGCTTGCAAATGCTCGTTTTTCATAGACTTTATGAAAATGGTTGACCTTGCTACCACATTTTCCAACAAAAATCCATTGGAATAATTTTGCTTTGGTAACTGGCTGCGATACTCAAAGATCTTGCAGATCTTCATGGATGTAGAGGCTCGAGATGACCAGTGACCCACTAGTTTGATCACGTTATAACATGACATAATGACAAGACAGGCCATTCATCTCAGGGCGAAATACAACCAAGTTGTATTTGGGATCATACAAATAACATTAGCAATTTAACAATGGTTATCTAATAACAGTTATGATTACTCCTGAGTGGGCAAAAAAACCCACAAAATCTCCTGTCAGAAAGAAGGTGGCCAAATTACCTAACCAGCAAGTGTGAAAAAAGTAATAAAAATGTGAGAAAAAGTGGAAAATTCGCTCTCTGTCCCCGAATAGCAATAAAGATTTTCACCCCAGGAGCAAAACCTATGGGGCCCCTGTGTGCCACCTTCTCAAATAGTAAATGGACACAAATAAATATTGTTTAAATTATTTAATTAGTACTTAATTTATTAGTTATATTTAGTATTTTGCTCACAAATCACAGATTTATTATTTTATTTTAATATTTATTTAATTTCACCACTTTTTTGTATTTTCCTTCTTATATTTCCTATTTTCTTGCTCCAATATTATATTTGTTGTATTTCTATTTAGTATTTTCCTTCTTCTATTTCCTCCGAGGACACAGCAGCGGTTTCTCCTCCACCACAGGCACAGGGCAAAAGACAGGCAGCTTTTGAGGAGGAGGACACACCAGTTAGGAAGTGCAAGGAGCCAGACTGGCTGGTGTTGCTCCGGGAGATGGAGAAGAGAGAGGAAGACAGGGGATAGAGATGAAGAGCGTGAGATGAAGGCATTATAGAGAGAGGAGAGGCTGGAGAGAGAGAGACGACAGAGGGAGAACAGACTGGCAGCGGAGCAGCGGGAGAGAGAGAGAATACAAGGAAAGAGAGGAGCGTAGAGAGAAAGAGAGTGCAGCGAGAGAGGAGAGACTGATGACTATTTTACTGGCCCTTTTGGCTAAGAAATAGCTAACACTAATTCCAAGTTCATCAGTCTGGTTTATTTATGTTCTCTTTACTATTTGATATATTTATATACACTCACCAGCCACTTCAACTGCATGTTAATGCAAATATCTAATCAGCCAATCACGTGGCAGCAACTCAATGCATTTAGGTATATAGACATGGTCAAGACGATCTGCTGAAGTTAAAACCAAGCATCAGAATGGGGAAGAAAGGTGATTTACGTGACTTTGAACGTGGCATGGTTGTTGGTGCCAGACGGGCTGGTTTGAGTATTTCAGAAACTGCTGATCTGCTGGGATTTTCAATCACAACCATCTCTAGGGTTTACAGAGAATGGTCCGAAAAAGAGAAAATATACAGTGAGCGCACAGCACGTCGAACCTTGAAGGAGATGGGCTACAGCAGCAGAAGCCAACCCGGTACTAGCAAGGTGTACCTAATAAAGTGGCCAGTGAGTGTACATTATTTATATACATATTTTTATGTTCACTTACCCCCCTGAGGGTCATGTTTTTGAGGTTCACCTCATCTTTACACGTGCCCAGACTGATTGCCCAGAAAAAAAAAAAAGGAAAAATAAGAAATAGCAGAAAAACAGTACATACATACCCTCACCATTAACAAGGTCAGCTCAATCTATATTGCTATGTACATATAGACATCACAATACACTTCGAACTGATACAACCACGTTATCACTTCTTTCCTCCCTTTTTAAAATTATTTATTTATTTATTTATTTATTTATTTATTTATTTAAAATGTGTGAAGCTAGTACAACATTGGTTTCTACGTCTTTCCCCTCTATCAGACAGTGCATATTGCGGGTTGGAACCTCCATGTTCCCGGTCCACACCATATAAGCCACACAACCAGCGCAGTATAGACTAAACCATATATTCTACACGGTGCACTATATACTATGTTCATGTTACCAACCACAGTACATATCAACATGCCATAGCAGCCAGACAGAGCAGGGACAAGGGCAAACTGCAGTCAGTCACTACATCCATACCAATATCCATACAACAGCTCCCATGCAAGATGACCCATGGGTTCACCCATAAAGCCCAGAGCCGAGTGGTACAGGAAGGCAGAAGATACAAAACCACACAAAACGATTAATAAAAGATAATAATCATTATAATAATAATATGTATGTTTCAACCTGCCCATGTATCCATTTCTACAGTATCATATCATCATCTTATGGGGTGGCCCACTTGTGTATCCCTCTGCTCCACTATGTTCTTAAAGATCCCATTCAATGCTGTATTATTTCAGTCATAAATTGTTCACTGAAATGTTAATGTCAGGAGTGTCATTTTTTCTACTTCAGATGTATCATTTGACATGTTATAATTGTTCTACTGCACTCTCTTTGGGCACAGCCAGCACCCAGCAGGGTGAGGGGGTAATTTTACATCAACATACCTACTGCTAAAACAGTGCAACAAGATTGAAAAACATGCTTTTCATTGTACTGAATCTTTAACCACTGAAATTGGCAATTATTTTAGTAATTTTCTCCCACATAGCTTTATCCTTAAACTGTGTTTCATTGCAACTAATTTTTTCTAACATTAACATTTCAAAGTATGTTTTAAGCCATAGTTGCTCTGACACAGCATCAATGTTTTTCCAATTAAGAGCAAGAAGGCGTTTAGCACACGTACATGCTATAGATATCAGTGTTTTTTGATATTTGTCTCCGGGTATGGTGTCCAAATAGTTCAAGATACAGATCTTGGGATCAAGTGGGACTATGATTCCTGCAATGGATGACACAATATTAATTATCATTGACCAGTACCTTACTAGTTTTGGAAACTTCCAGATCATATGCACAAAAGTGCACATGTCCACTTTCTTTTTTGCAATGCCAACATAAGTCAGAGTTATTAAGTTGCATTAGTTTTATTTTCCTGAGAGTTAAATACACTCTGTGTAGTAATTTGAAATTAATTCGTTTATTCTGGACGGAGTTGGACACTCTGTGCATATTTTCCCAGATTTTAGCCCAAGCTTCTGGTTGTAGTTGTTCACCTAGTTCCTTTTCCCAGGTCAACTCTAAAGCATGATAGATTGAAGTACCAGAATAATTTAGAATCTTGTATAACTGACTGGCGATATGTCTCTCAGAGTCAATTATGTTTCGTAGTTGTGTTTCTATTATACACTGCTTTGGGGAAGGGGTTGGGTTTCTTAAGTGTTTTAGGAGGTAAGATCTAATTTGTAAGTATACCAGGAAGCCCTTGTTTGATAAACCAAACTTGTCTTTTAGTTGTTGGAATGATCTCATTTGGTGGACATCATCAAGTAGATCCGAAAAAGTATTTATGCCTTTCGTTTCCCATTCTTTATTTGAGAAGTGTTTACCATTATTCAAAAATCTCCCATTATTCCAAAGGGGAGTTTGTGGTGATTTCATTCCGTCAAAGTCTAGTGTTTTATGCAGGATAGAAGCAATTTTGCATGAAAATTGTAAAATAGGATTCTTCATGTTCTACTGATATTTAGGAAAATACCATGAAGATTTTAAAGATAGTGGACATTTGTTCATCAATAGTATGTCCTGCTCTGTGTTTTCCCAGGCGGTGTGATTATGTTCTCTTTTATAGGCCCATGTAAGTGGAAACCTTGCATTAAATGCGATGTAATATTTATAAACATCCAGGAGGCCAAGGCCGCCTTTGTTTCTATCTAACATAAGCTTAGATCGGTTTATCCGAGGCGGTTTTTCGTTCCATTTCCAAGAACATTAAGTTTTTTAAAATGTTCTGTAGGGAAAGAAAGGGGTATAGCACTAAAGACATAGGTGATTCGAGGAAGGATATTCATTTTTATTGTGTCAGTTTTCCCCCATAGTGAGAGTGGGAGATGTTTCCAGTTCTCTAAGTCTTCTGTTATTTCTTTAATTAGGTTGGACACATTAAGTTCAGGAATTTGGTTCAGTTGTGTTTTTAGCATAATTCCTAAGTATTTGATACCTGCTGGAGACCATTTAAATGGGAGACATGTGATGCTTGAGATATTACAATGTACATTCAGGGGCAGTGCTCAGATTTTTCCCAATTTATTTTATACCCAAATATGATACTGAAATTAGAGATTGTCTGTAGGACATGGTAATGACTTTGGTAATGAGATTTGGGGATTTGTAACTATTTGAAGTATGTCATCTGCAAAAATATTTAGTTTGACCATTTCTTTGCCTATATGAATCCCTTGAATTTTTTAATCTGCTCTAATTAAGCATGCTAGGGGCTCTAATGATAAAACAAATAGTAAAGGGGATACAACACAACCTTGGCGGGTCCCTCGATAGAGCGGGAAAGCTACCGAGATATGGCCATTTGTACAGATTTTGGCACTAGGAGATTTATATAGTAATGATATGTTTTCAATAAATTGGGGTCCTATGCCAAACTCAGTAAGTGTTCTAAAAAGATATACCCATTCTATGCGGTGAAATGCTTTCTCCGTATCCAGGGACACCGCCAGTGTTGGAGATGGAGAATTGTTGGCATAATGAAAGGCATGTATGAGTTTCCTCATACCATCCGCCACCTGTCTTTTTTTAATAAAACCAATTTGATCAATGTGAATTAATTTATCTAACACTTTGTCTAGTCTTCCCATAAGAATTTTACCTAAAATTTTATTTTCTACATTTAAAAGTTGTATTGGTCTGAAGCTGCTACATTCTAGTGGGTCTTTGTGTGGTTTGGATATTAAAGTTATTGGGGAGGTATTGAATTAAGTAGAGAACGAGCCCTTTTTTTAGCTTCCTGATAAGTTTATCTTGGACATCCTCCATATAAGCTTTGTAAAAATTTACAGAGAATCCATCTTCACCTGGGGCTTTATTGCTATTAAGTGATTTGATCGCATTAGCAACTTCTAACATTGTAATGTCGGCTTCCAGGTATTCTCTGTCTTCCATTGAGAGTTTAGGAAGGTTAACGTTTTTGAAAAATATATCTAAAGGGTTGGGAGAGCAGAGGGATTGTATTCTGATCTATACAGTTCTGAGAAGTATTCCTTGAACCTTTCATTAATCAAATCTAAGTCAGTTAGTCTATCCTTATTGTGTGATGCTATTGCCGGAATCCGTTGTGAGGTTGTCAGTTTTTGAAGGCGGTGTGCAAGTAGTTAATCTGCTTTATCACCTGTGTCATAGTTGATGGATTTAAATTTGAATAAAGCAAATTCTAGTTTTTTTATTTAACAGGTCTCCCAGCTCTGTTTGGGTTTTTACCAGGTTTAAGTATATTTCATTGTTTTTTGGATTGGCTTTATGTTGTTGTTCAATTATATTCAATGCTACTGTTAATTCTTCGATTCTTTTCATTCCTTGCTTTTTTCCTGGGTCGCATAACTGATTACCCATCCCCGACAAGTTGCTTTGTGAGCTTCCCAGATCACAGAAAAGGAATTAACGCTTCCTGTGTTTATTTCAAAAAAAGCTTCTGTGTTAACTTTAACATTTTCAATAAACAAGGGGTTAAGTGATAAGGAATTATTACATTTCCAATTACTACTTCTAGGATAGCATTTGGAGTGAAAAAAACGATATTGAGATAGGCGCATGATCAGAGTGCATGATGTTGTGTATTTTAGTTTCCCATGTATTACTTAATATCTTTTGGTTAGTCCAAAAAGCATCAATCCTGGAGTAGCTTTTGTGAGGGTTACAATAAAATGTGTAATCTCTTTCCCCAGGGTGTGTGAGTCTCCAGGCATCAAATAACCCTGCTCCTTTCAGCATGTCTGTTAAGGTTTTTGAAGTTCTTATGTCTGTGTTAGATGGCACACTTGACTTATCTATGCGGAGATTCGGTACTGCATTGAAATCACCCCCTAAGATTAATGGCATATCTGTGAAATTACTCAAATGTATGATTGTTTCAAAACAGAATGGAATGGGGTCTTTATTTGGGGCATATATGTTTAGAAGTAAACTAAAGTAGAGTAAATTGGTTCATTGTGTAGGGTAGCTTTCAAAAGTATAAATCTACCGTTTTGGTCTTTTATTACTTCATCTAGTTTTAGGTCAAGGTTTTTATGAATCAGGATGGACACACCCCGACTCTTTCTGTTAAAGCATGAGGAGAAGACTTGTCCCACCCATTTTTGTTTTAATTTGATAGACTCCTCATTTAATAAATGTATTTCTTGAAGCATAGCTATGTCTGTTTTCAAATGTGCTAGATGAGACAGAATTCTTGTGCGTTTCATTGGGTTTTTAATGTCTCTAACGTTCCATGATGTCACCTTTATTTTATTTTTCCTTAACTGAAAGTCAACCATGGTTTTTGAATGAAAATGAGGATGTATACAGTGACGTGCATTCTGTTTGAGCCAATGCAGGTCATGTTGCATGTGTAAAATGTAAACGTGTGAGGGCGGTGAGTAGACTTTAAAACAATAACAAAATACATACAAAAGACTATGATGAACATACAATGAGACATGGCAGAACATCTAGGCTTGCTTGCCATATACATCCACATTCAAAAAAAGAAAAGCGAGCCCCCAGAACTTTGCAGAGGGAGTGTTCAGTGGTCCAGAAAAAGAGCAAACCCAAACGAAACAAAAAAAATACATATAAGTGAACAGATAAAGCAAGTAAAGAATCAAAAAGGAGAGAAAGACAGAAAAAAGAGGTTTAATATCTATATACACAATTGAGTCATAATAGTAATTATAATAATAGCAATAAATTCAACACATTTTACTTTATAACCTGCTTCCTTTTTTTATTCCCCCTTAAACCAGGAGATTGAAATTAAATTTGTCCTTAGTTAGTTGTGACAAAGTATAATTTTATAAAATTAAAATTAACTTTGTAAACTCCGTTCACACATTTTTTCTCCCTTAAATAAATAAGTAAAAATAGCAAACAAAACAGAAAAAAACAGAACAAAAAAGGAGAAATAGTTACTATGTAATTTATCTCTAGTTGCTATATGACCTGCTTTCCCCTACACTGACTTTTAATCAGTCAATTACGTTCTTCATAAATGTATGGCTATTAATACAAGTTATTTTAGGTCACATTTCATCATGAGCAAGTTTAACAGCCATATTCGTATAAATGTTACTTATAACCTGGAAGACTTCATAAACTGTCAAAAAAGATAAAGGTAATAATAATAATAATAATAATTAAAAAAGAATTCATGAAGACAAAAGGGTCTCTTTGTATACGAGTTGCCATTGCATTGTGTGTAGGGGTGGGGTCCTCATTGTATTTGTCACCCCATATAACTCAAAGAAATTCTTCAGGTACTGATATAGTTCTCAAAAAGTAGGTGGTAAGAGAAAGAAGAGCAAAATAAGAATGTACCTTATATCACATTATTCCCTATTTATTTATTTATTTATTTATCTATCCATTTACCCTTTTTTCCCCTTCTCTCTTTACTTTGTAAACATATAGGCTATTAACAATCATCCCATTATGGGGTGATATTAAATTTGTGATCTCCATTAGTAGGTTGACAAGCTACTCTTATACAGGAACCGACAAAGAAAAACGAAAAAAATAGATTTGTTACATTGTCTCCCTTTCAAGAGAGGCTGTTATTGTGTGCCCTGATCTCCCCTATTTGCTGGGCTATATCATTCGACTAATAGCCAGTGAGTTAGGAGCCTAATACGCATGCAAACCATACTTTAATGTGACAGTGAGTTAAAGTCATCTAGCGAACCTCAGGCTGGTAAAAAAGAGAAAAGGAGAAGGGATCGCAGAGATGCGCGGACTAGCCTTCCGGTGGGTAGGTGAGATACAGATCATTCTGTTCAGTCATTTTCCAAATAGTTTATCAGTTAGTGTTTTAATTGCAACTTACCCCCAGTCACCAAGTATACTGTGGGATGGATCCTCGTAGTGTGTGGATTCACATCACTTTGCAGGCTACTTGATGTCTGGGAAGTCAGATTTCATGGCGTCCGTGGCGTTCTTCACGTTATCAAACTTGTAGGGTTTGCCGTCAATCCATACCCATAGTATTGCTGGATCCCGAATCTTTGTTTGTAGTCCCTTTTCGTGTAGCTGTTGCCACAGTGGCCAGAATTCCCCACTCATTCTTCTCTGTTGGATTGACATGTCAGAGGTGATTATGATATATTGATCTCGGAATTGCTGTTCTTGTTTGTGTTAGTGTTAATCAGTTTAACCTACAGGGTCCAAGTTGAACTATGCGGTTGTTCCCTGCACTTGGAACGGTACTTCTCTCTAGGGTTTTCGACACACTTGTTCCTGGTTATGAACAAGAGCCACGGTCCAGACAAGAGTATGCACAGAAATGGGCTTCTCGCATGCAGGAGGCATACAAGATTGCCTGAAATAACAGTGGAAAGTGCTCATCTAACGGGAAGAAATACTATGAGCGGCGTGTTAAAGGCATTGTGCTGCAGCCTGGAGATCGGGTTCTTGTCAGAAATCTGTCGGAGAGGGGTGGCCCAGGCAAACTTTGTGCTAACTGGGAGAGGAGAATTCAACATGTTGTTGAAAAGATTGGAGATGGACCTGTGTACAGAGTTCAGCCAGAAACGGGAGATTGAACCCTCTGCGTCATGCATCGTTATATTCTGCTACCTGTTAATGATTTGCCCTTGGAACAAGATGAGCAGAGTCACCGTGCACCCAGGAAAAGACAAACACAGAGAGACACTCAGATAAACAACAGTGAGACAGTGGAGCAGGAGTCTGAACACTCTGATGAAGAGGAGGAATACACATATTGCCCCAATGCCTCGGTCTAAACCACACAGTGAACTCAGTGCTGTAGCTCCAGAGTTCCAGCCAATGAGACATGTAACAGAGACAGCTCAAATGCAGCAGCCACATGAACCTGACCCAGTTGCAGTGCCAGATTCAGTGCAGATGCCGGTACCGGCTGTTACACCACCAGCTGAGAAATTACCAGAGGAACCAGCGACGGATGACACTATGGAGGAGGCAGGTTCAGAAGAGCAGGTAGACAATAGTGAGATTGTCACACAGTCATCAGAGGAGGAAGTGCCACCTGTGGTGAGGTCAACCCGAGCAATGCAACCTCAAGAAATGCTCACATATAACCACCTTGGACAACCTTCATATCACCCCTGGAGGCCAGGAGCAAACCTGATGTTTGCCTGTGTCCCTTACCCTACTGCCATTTTACCCAGCTGTTCCGGAACCTTATTACTACCCTACACCAGTATGGACATGCTAGATCTGTGACAACCTACACAGTGACTTAAAAGACATTCAGTTGTACAAATGCAATAGACTGTACATTGACCATCAGACTTTTAAGACTCTTGACAGCTACACATTACTTGTGTTAGTTTGGTTCTAGATGTCCAGAGACATCTCTTGAAGCAAGGGAGAGCTTGTAGTAGGTTGGAAATGCTATATGTTTAGTTTTTATTTAAACAGACACCCCCCCCCCCCCCCATTCTTTTGTTAATAATGGAACTCTTCTAACATTCTTTACACAGTCTTTACATCAAGGTAATACACTTTCACGTTAGTAGATGGTGCTCTGGTGCTGCTGTGGATCCACTAGGTCGTAGCTACAGTGGTCACTGGTTTCAGATGACACATTGCCTCTGCGGTGGCAGTTCTGCCGGCCAAAAGGAAATGGATGTGGGTTTCTGACAGTAGAGGGCAGCAAAGTGTAATATTTCCTCATAAGGACAGCTTCCATTATTCTACATTGTACTTGACGTCACACCGCGTTGCATTTCGGGGTGAAATCTTAAAATGAGCTTAGCTCTGTGATTTTAAGATAACATTAGTACTTGGGAAAAATCAAGCCCTAATATCAGCTGATATTGGGCTGGTATCAGTCTAGAAGCCATTCAAATATTTTTATGGATCTGGTAACTCTCTTTTAAAAAACAAATATTAGGCTACGACAGTATGCAACATAAAACTCATAAGCCCCTAACAGAGACGTCAAACCAGTTTTGGTGATTTTTCAGCAAACAAACAGTTTATTTTTCACTATTTAATAAATGCTACTCAAATAGCAACATATACATACCTAACTTATCAGAAAATAACAGCTGTTTTCTTTAATATGATTTAATATGAACCGAAGTCAATTGGGTAATTATAAAAAAATCTAACCTTTTTGTTATAATAAAAACTGAACGTAATACCATAAACTTGATTTAAAGTCTTGATTTAAAAACGACAGCTAGTTCAGTTTATGTAATTGTATGTTTAATATCAGTTAGCAACAAGAATAACCAATTGATTCTCATTTTTCGATTTATGTTTTAAAATGAATATCGAACACCCATTAATTTCTTGCTTTTTAATTTCTGTTCCTGAAACGGAAAACGATTGACCAAAAAGTACACAGATTCTTTCTCCCCAATGATAGTTATTACTTGCCAAGGGAAGCAGCTAATTTTTTTAACATCATATTAAAGGAAACAACAATTTTTTAATGTTCTGGAAAGTCAGCGATTTATATATTATTATTTGATTATACTGTATAGCATTTATGCTATTATGGATTAAAAATAAACTGTCAAAAACTGTTTTCTGAAAAATCAGTTTGACCTCCCTAAGAATAGCCTATGCATCATCACACACTGGCAGCAGGTTGGTAATCTGTTGCAGAGATCTGTGGTCAGCTTGTCAGTCCAAAATGTCTCGATAGCCGATATGAGTTCTGCTTTAGTCGTAGGTTTGGCTTCACAGCGCACATACTCCTTCATCGCATGCCAAACCAACTTAATGGGATTCATATCAGGAGACCTGACATAGAGAGCGCAAATAGAAAATTTAGAATACATTAAGGGTTCCCGTGGGGTCTTAAAAAGTCTTAAATTTAATAATCCGAATTTTAGGCCTTAAAAAGTCTTAAAAAGGTCTTAAATATGATTTTGATAGGTCTTAACTTCTCTGTATCGCGTTTAAATGTGTTTGGGGGAAATGTAAGCAGTACGGTGATAGCCTATCAGTTCCTCCCCAACAATTTGTATGGAAATAAATCAACATGGAACCAATAATCACTAACTTTGCAGCCCCCGGTGAGAACTTATCGGAGAACACCCAGATAGCAACTGCCCCTAACAACCAAGCTTGAGCTAGTGTCAGTCAGAGCCTGAGGTAAAGAGAAATTCTGCTAGCGTGTCGCGATCATATGTCTTAAAATCTTTACTTTTGTAACTTTATGAGGAACTATGGGGAAGTGTAAGTTTAACAATACGTGGTTGGAGAAAAGCAGTGTAGTGCTTGGTTGAAACCAAGTGGAGGGGAACGTTTTTGAAGCCCGCTGCACCTTATGCAATAAAACGGTTAAACTAGGAACATTGGAGGTAAAGGCTTTATAATCGCATGGTCAGTCAGAGAAACACAAGACCCAAGTGAAAAACCAACAACAAACGCCTGCCATCTTTTTTCATGTTCGCCCCTGCTTTGAGAGTATCAAGTGTGTCCAATGCCACTACATCTGGCTCCCCATCACTCTGCAACTCCTTCCTAGAGTTCTTCCACACCAAAATCACCAACATACACCAAACTCTCACCTCATCCACACCCCCTTTAGATGAACCACTCCCTACTGCTGCCACCGCAACTTCTCCTCCCCCTGGTTTTACCTTCACCCAGATTGACCATGCTTTACTCACCAAACTAATTTCCTCTGCCAGAACCACCACCTGCTCATTAGATCCCGCCCCCACTGTCCTGATTAAAGCCTGCCTCCCTACTCTCTGCCCTTACTTCACCAAGCTCATTAACCTGTCCCTGACCCACTGTGCTGTCCCCTCCGTCTTCAAAACTGCTGCCGTCACCCCAATCCTTAAAAAACCTGGCCTGGACCCAAACACCCTCTCCAATTACCGCCCCATCTCCAACCTCCCATTCATGTCCAAACTCCTGGAAAAAGTTATTGCTTCCCAACTCCGTTACATGTCCGACAATAACCTCTTTGAGCCCCTTCAGTCCGGCTTCCAACCCCATCACAGCACAGAAACAGCCCTCACCAAAGTGGTAAATGACCTCCTCTTATACTCTGACTCTGGTGCATATAGCATACTCATCCTCCTGGACCTCTCTGCCGCTTTTGACACAGTAAACCACAACATCCTTCTCACCTGTCTGTCTCACCTAGGCATCACTGGCCCATCTCTCAACTGGTTTCACTCATACCTCACAAATAGGTCAGAATTCATATCTATCCATGGTCACACCTCAGATCTTGCTACTGTCACACAGGGTGTCCCACAAGGTTCTGTTTTTGGTCCCCTCCTCTTCATCATCTATATGCTTCCCCTTGGCCCCATCCTCCACAGCTTTGGTCTTAATTTCCACTTCTATGCAGACACCCAAATCTATATCAGCTCTACATCCACTAATCAGCCACCCACTGCCATCATTGAAAACTGTCTGACACACGTCAAATCCTGGATGCAACACAATTTTCTTAAACTCAACTGTGAAAAAACTGAAATCATTCTCATCAGACCAAAACCCCAGCTCACAAAACTACACAACTTCTCCCTCACCATTGACAGTACCCCTGTCTCCACCTCCCCCCTGGTCCGCAACCTCGGTGTCATACTCGATCCATCCTTCTCCTTTGGAAAGCACATCAACAACACTGTCAAGGTTTCATTTTTCCATCTACGCAATATCTCCAGACTCAGACCCTCTTTCACCCATCCTGATGCATAAAAACTCATTCACGCATTAATTTCCAGCAGACTGGACTACTGTAATCCTCACTGGTCTTCCCTCCCGCCTCCTACACAAACTGCAATTGGTTCAGAACTCGGCCGCAAGAACACTGTCCCGCATATCCTCCCGGTCTCACATCACCCCTATCTTGAAAGATTTACACTGGCTCCCAATCACATCACGCATCACCTTCAAACTCCTCCTCCTAGTTTACAAATCCCTAAATGGCCTCGCACCCACTTACCTCTCTGATCTCCTGCTCCCCTACCAGCCACCCAGACAGTTATGTTCATCCACTGCCGGCCTCCTCACCACCGTCCCCTCTCAGCGCCGTTTTTTTGGTGACCGCGCCTTCTCAGTTGCCGCCCCCAAACTCTGGAATGCCCTCCCCCCTGACATCCGTACCTCAGACTCACTCACTCCTTCAAATCTAGTCTTAAAACCCAGCTCTTTTCCTTAGCTTTCCCTTGATGTTTGTCTTCCCCCTCTCACACCCCCTCCTACCACCACTTTTCTCTGAATTGTATGATTCACTGTATGTATGTATGTACCATGTTTTGTAAAGCGTCTTTGAGACCATGAAAAGCGCTATAAAATAAATTTATTATTATGCCTCCTCCGATACATGTGGAGTTGCCCGCCGCTTCTTTTCACGTGACAGCGAGGAGTTTCACTGGGAGAGCGTAATGCGCTGGGAGAGGTTCACGCTCCCCCAGATCCCCTCCCAGCTGAACAGTCCTGACCAACCAGTAGGAGTTGCTAATGCAACGATCAGGACTCATACCGGCTTCCCACCCACGAACACTGCCAATTGTGTTCGTAGGAACGCCTGACCAAGCTGGAAGTACCGCTGCCAGGGATTGAACCCAGGTCTCTGCGGTGGTAGGTGAGTGCTTAAACCTCTACGCTACCCAGATGGCCCTTCGTCATTTTTGATTCAGACATAAGTTTTATGGGCACCGTGACTGCTTTCTTTCATTTAAGGAATATAGCTAAAGTGAGACCCTTTTTAACACAGCAAAAAGCTGAAAAGTTGATCCATACTTTTATTTAAAGTCGCCTGGAGTATTGTAATGCTTTACTGGTCTGCCTAAGAAAACAATTGAGAAACGACAAATTTTTCAGAAAACTGCAGCCAGAATTTTAACTAAAATAAAGAAGAGAGAGCATATTACTCCTTCTGACTTTTTAAATTAATTTTAAACTACTTGTTTTTGAAGCACTTAAGGGCTTAGCACCTACCTACATTTCTGATCTCCTATCCTTAATTGTTCCAACTCAAGCTCTTAGGTCCTCCACTGCTACTATTCTCAAGGTCCCAAGGGTAACGCAAAAAGAGTGGAGAAACTGCCTTCTGTTTTTATACACCATAACTATGGAACACTCTTCCAAAGAATATTAGAGACTCGGTTGGCATTTTTTAAAAGCAGCTTAAAACGTACCTGGTCACTCTGGCTTTTAATTGAAAATGTTATAATATGTCCTGTTCTCTGAATTTTATATTCCTTTTTATGTAAAATTTTATATAATTTATCTATTATCTATGCTTTATTATTATTATTATTATTATTATTATTATTATTATTAATAATAATAATAATAATAATAATAATAATAATAATAATTATAAGGAATACATAAAAAGGAATTATTATTATTATTATTAGTTTTTCAGTTTTATTAATTTATTATTTTTAATATCAGATTTTATTAATGTTTTCTTCAGTGCTATTGTCCAATACTTTGAGCTGAATTTCCTGTATGAAAGCTACAAGAACATGAAATGGTTGAAATGTACTGTATAGTATGCATACATAAAACTCTACAGTGATTAACTTTTTAATTTCAGTTTAGGGAGTTAGACCAACAGAACACAAGATCATACAATGATAAGAACATTAGTCAGCTCCTAACTGCCTTTCAACAGCTGCAGGCCTCACTGGATGGTGTCCTGGATGTCACTGGATGTGAATATGCACACATCAACACAAATGCAGTACATTGGGATGGCAGGTATGCCATCCAGCCAAGTTACGCCTTGACAGGGCATGCCCCATACCTATACAGTACTGAGAGTTTGACAGTTTTTACGGTTCCCCATAGAAATAACCGCAACAGCCACGGACTCTCAGCCCTTAAAAATATTAATTTTGGTACATTCTGACCCCATTTCAACAGACATAATTCATAAACAAGTTACATTAGATTACATTCCATTTATTTAGCAGACACGACATACAAAAAGTGCAAATCATGGTCATTGGATAACTACAAAACACAGGTTCAATAAGGTACAATACTAATTTGCTGTACAGCTACACTATTTATAGCCAAGAACACAGTTCAGTTCACGCAGTGAACATTATTCTGACCTAACGTCTGCCAAGCCAAACTAGGGAGAAGAACAAGCTATAATTTTAGGACAAATACAAATTACAAAAAGTGCTGGAATGGGGGGATTTAAAATGAAATGATACACAGAGTGGTGGCAGTTAATCCAGGTATAGTCTGAACAGATGCGTCTTCAGACCACGGCGGAAGATGGGTAGTGAGGGAGAGGTTTGAAGAGAGACAGGGAGTTCGTTCCACCACTGAGGAGCTAGGGTGGAGAAGCTCCATGATCCCTTTACTCGAGTGGGAGGGGGTGCAAGGCACCCTGCTACTGCAGAGCGGAGTGGTCAAGCAGGCATATAGAATCGAATCATTTCCTGCAAGTAGACAGGGGCCGTCTTGTTGGCTGCAGTGTAGGCGAGAGTCAGGACTTTGAATTTGATCCTGGCAGCGACCGGTAGCCAGTGGAGTGACCTCAGCAGAGGAGTGACGTGGGAGAATTTGGGAAGGTTGTAGATGGTTGTCAGGCAGCAGCATTTTGAATCAACTGTAGTGGCTGTATGGCACAAGCTGGCAGGCTTGCAAGGAGTGATTTGCAGTAATCAAGGTGGGAGGTCACCATAGCCTGGACAAGCAGTGGGTGGAGTGCATAGTCAGGAATGGAATGGAAAGGAATCTCAGGAAGGAATCTGCAGGACTGTGATGTTGCCATGATGTGCTCCTTCAGGTCCAGCTGGTCGTCCAGGACCACCGCCAGGCTCTTAGCAGAGCGAGAGGCAGTTACTGTGGCGCCATCAACCGTGATTGAGAGCTCACGCTTCAGGTGGTGGCTGGCCATCCAGGTTGAGATGTCAGCCAGGCAGGAAGATATTTTGTCATCAACCTGTGAGGCAGAGGGGGGGAAAGAGAAGAAGAGTTGTGTGTCATCTGCATAACAATGATAGGAGAAGCCGTGTGAATTAATGACTGAACTGAGAGATTTAGTGTATATGGAGAACAGCAGAGGGCCCAGTACAGATCCCTATGGTACTCCTGTAACAAGGGGATGAGGTGCAGAGGCAGACCCCATCCAGATGACCTGGTAGGACCTATCTGCAACATAGGAAGCAAACCAAGACAGGGCGGTCCCAGGAATGTCCATCTCAGCCAAGGTGGAGAGGAGTATTTTCTGGTTGACTGTGTCAAATGCAGCAGATAGGTCAAGGAGGATCAGGACAGAGGAGAGGCGTGAGGCTCTTGCAATGGCGAGTGCCTCCGTCACAGCCAGGAGGGCAATCTCTGTTGAGTGCCCGGATTGGAAGCCAGACACCAGTCTAGCAGGTTGTTCTGATGGAGAAAAGCGGTTAGTTGTTTAAGCTCTGCTCGCTCAAGGGTTTTGGACAGAAAAGGTAGAAGCGATACAGTCAATAATTCATTACATCAGAGAAGTCTGAGGTGGGTTTCTTGAGGAGTGGGGTAACACGAGCCATCTTAAAATCAGGGAACATGACAGGCAAGGGAGGAATGAACAATGGAGGACAGATAGGGAAGGATCTCGCCAGATATAGATTGGAGGACTATAGATGGGAAGGAGTCAAGTGGACAAGTGTTTGCACAATGAGAAGTGATGAGTTGGAGTACATTGGAGTCCTCCAGCCTCTTGAAGGAGGTCAGTGTGGCCGTGGCTATGTCCCAGGGGGTAGGGGGGCTCACTGGATGGGCAAAGGAGTCTCGGATTTTGGTTTCCTTTGAAGGCAGCTAGAAAGTCATCACATGTCCACACAATAAAGCCCCAAACTAAGGGGATTTCACATTTTCTCTTCATATTATTTTTCCTGCCACAAATGCTCCTAGCCCACAAGCCTCGTAGCCTAGTATCCTAGTGGGTAATGCCTTTGTCTTTTGGTTGGAACTGTTTTACAGGACTAAGAGACCAATTTCCCCCTCCAACTGCAGCAAATCCCTAAACTCAGTACACTAGCTTGCTGGCTAACTAAAAATACAACATTTAAACTATTGCTTTTGCATCTCTAAAATCTTTCTGAGACAGTTCCGCTTTCGGAATTTTCTGTGTGTTTAACGTTAGCTACCTTGTGTGTGAGTAACTTCCCATTCTTGTATGTTGAAAAATGTGTTTTTCATGAGATACATATTACATATTACGCCAGTAAAAGGCAGCGGCCACCAGTCAGTGTGAGGTTCGCAGGCACAGGACGTCTTGCTTGGTAGCAAAGCGAGCTGAGTGTGTCTGTGTATGTGGCCAGTTAAAATTTTTTGTGTTTTATTTGCAGGTAAGATCATATGAAGCTCGAATTTTCAATACTTTTAGTATGCGTACAAATTCCTGTTGACTTTTACGAACTTAAACACAACAGTGTTGTAAGATAATGTTGGCTAAACTGGTTAATAATATAACTAGCTTCTGTGCTAGCCGCAGCATGAATTTTCAATAGTTTTACCATGTGTATGAATTCCTGTTGAATTTCATATACTTATACACAAGAATGTTGTAAGATAATGTTGGCTAAAATGTTGTCCGCCGTAATCTCCGCTCCCTCTCTCCCTCCTCTCTCGCTTCCAGTGTCACTACTTCACTCCCCACTCTTGAATCCTTCTCCAACCTTCCCACTGACTCTACATCCTCCACTCTGTCTTCCTCGCTCTCCTCAGCACTTGACTCTCTCTGTCCTCTAGTCCCCAGGCAGGCACGCTCGTCCCCTCCCAGTCCGTGGATGTCTGACCCCCTCCGAACCAGCCGGGCCAGCCTACGTGCAGCGGAGAGGAAGTGGAGGAAATCCATGGCTCAATCCGACCTGTCTGCCTACCAGTCTATGCTAGCTACATTTTCTACCGCTGTAACCTCTGCCAAAATTAATTATTATCAAACAAAAATTCATAAATCTGCCTCTAACCCTCATCAGCTGTTCTCCATTTTCTCCTCTCTCCTCAGCACTCCTTCCCCACCTCAGTCCTCCCTCGCTGCAGATGACTTTGCAGTTTTCTTCGATGAGAAAATTGCAGACATCCGCAGCTCCTTCACGTCCACCACCACCCTTCCCCACTCCCCCAGCTCTGTTCCCTCCCCCTGTTTCTCCACTTTCTCTCCCCTCACTGACTCTGATGTTTCCCAGCTCCTACTCTCCCACCGCCCTACCACCTGTGCTCTTGACCCCATCCCTTCCTCTCTCCTCCAGACCATCACACCTGACATCCTCCCATATGTCACCTCCCTTGTGAACTCCTCCTTGTCTTCTGGATGTTTCCCCTCTTCTTTCAAGCTGGCCCACGTCACCCCACTGCTGAAAAAGCCCACTCTGGATCCCTCTGTCATCCAGAAATACCGTCCTGTCTCCCATCTCCCTTTCCTATCCAAAACAATTGAACGAGCTGCTTCTAATCAACTCTCCTCTTTTCTCTCCCTGAACAACCTCCTAGACCCCTACCAGTCTGGCTTCAGACCTGGCCACTCGACAGAGACCGCACTCCTCTCGGTCAATGAGTCGCTTCACGCCGCACAAGCAGCCTCCCATTCATCTGTCCTGATCCTCCTAGACCTTTCTGCTGCCTTTGACACCGTCAACCACCCCATCCTCCTGTCCTCCCTGGCAGCTATGGGGATCTGTGGCACAGCACTAGACTGGATTGAGTCCTACCTCTCCGGTCGCTCCTTCCAAGTCGCCTGGGCTGGTGCAGTATCAGCACCTCGCCCCCTTGCCACAGGAGTTCCCCAGGGCTCTGTCCTTGGTCCCCTCCTATTCTCCCTGTACACCCAATCTCTTGGTCCTGTAATCTCTGCCCATGGGTTGTCCTATCATTGTTATGCCGATGACACCCAACTCTTTCTCTCCTTCCTGCCCTCTGACACTCAGGTCTCTGCTCGCATCTCTGCTTGCCTGAGGGACATCCAGAGCTGGATGGATAACCACCATCTTAAGCTGAACCCAGGTAAGACGGAGATGATCTTCATCCCTGCTCCATCCTCTAACCTTCTCGACTTTTCTATTTCCCTAGGGGACAGTGTGGTGTCATCATCACCCACCGCAAAAAACCTTGGAGTGGTGATGGACAACAGACTGTCCCTCTCCCAGAACATCACGGCGGTGAGTCGAACGTGCAGGTTCTTCCTGTACAACATCCGGAGAATCCGCCCCTTCCTCACCACCTACGCAACCCAGCTCCTGGTTCAAGCGATGGTCCTGTCCCGCCTGGACTACTGCAACTCACTACTGGCTGGTCTGCCAGCATCCGCCATCAGACCCCTGCAGCTCATCCAGAATGCTGCAGCGCGTCTGGTCTACAACCTCCCCAGACATTCCCATGTCACCCCCCTGCTCACTGACCTCCACTGGCTGCCTGTTATGGCTCGCATCAAATTTAAGACCTTGGTGCTTGCATACCAGGCAGCTAAGGGGTCAGCACCAGGGTACATTCAGAGGATCATCAGACCATACACACCAGCCAGACCTCTCCGTTCTGCCACCTCTGGACGCTTGGCACCTCCCCCTCTTCGCGTCTGTACTTCCCGCTCCCGTCTGCTGTCTGTCCTGGCCCCTCGCTGGTGGAATGACCTCCCCGTGACGGTCAGAACAGCAGAGAATCTCACCACTTTCAAACGCAGACTGAAGACTCATCTCTTCAGGCTGCACCTCTCCCCAGCCCTCCCTAGCCTATAGTTCAGCTCACTGTACCTAGTTAGGATAATGATTATGTTAGTGTATCTGGCAGGATTGTTTTTTGTTTGATTAGGTGTGATTCCAGTGCTAGTTTGTACTTGGTAGGAGTCTTGCTTGCTGAACAAGCTTACTCTACAGGGTTGGAGTCCTGATCGATGTGGTCACTTCTGGCACTACGATCCTTACTTCACTCTAGTGTTTCTTTTGCACCTCTACATCATGAACCTATGCACTTGTTGTACGTCGCTCTGGATAAGAGCGTCTGCTAAATGCCTATAATGTAATGTAATGTAATGTAAACTGGTAAGTAGTATAATTAGCTTCTGTGCTGACCGCAGGCTATATTGTTGTTCACATGGTTAGTTAGCTATGTTACAGTGGGTTCTTCATGGGTTCTTATAATGCTTATTTATGTGTTGTAAAAATGTGGCTTCATTACTTTTCATGACAGTGAAGTGACAGAAAGTGACTTTAAACAATTTAGGAGACATTTGGTTAGCATTGCTTTGGAATACAGCTTCTTTAATTTCTGTGAACCAAGATTGCCTATATTGTTGGTAGTACAGTAACTTGGCATCATTTTTTGTTATCAATACTTTTAATGGCAGGCTTAGATTTAGCCAGTTTGAATGAATGACTTAAAGACAGTGCTTTGTATGTGCGAGTAACTTGGCCTTTGTGTATGTAGAAAACGTGTTTTAATGAGATTTGTATTTACAAAGCTATACTGTGTAAACTCCACCCATATCTGTGCTGTCTCCTGTCACTTACCGCTAGATGGCTGCTCTTCCAGGTACCCAGGATTATCTCAGAACCTGATAGAACAGCTTTCTCCTGTTTGCACCCTGGACATGGAATAACCTTCAGAACACCCTACAGCTTACTAACTTGTCTCTCTGGGTGAGTTCAAAGCCATGTTGAAAGAAGCTATAGCTGAAGAATGCAATTGCCTTTTATAAGATGAATTAATTATTATATTGTGTGTCTATTGTTTGCAATTACTGTCTGTTTTAACATGTTATCTTTTGTAACTTTTGTAATGATCTGCTATCTTGGTCAGGTCTCTCTTGAAAAAGAGATTTCCAATCTCAAGGCACTTCCTAGTTAAATAGGGTTAAATAAATGAAATAATGGTCTGCACAGACACAAAAGGCATCATAGCGGACCCTGAGCACAAGTTTGCCTCGGAGTCTTTTTTTCAGTCAGACCTCTTGTTTCACTACAAGCATAGCCTGTGTCACACAAATTATTAAATAATATTCTTCCACGAATGACACCATAGTTGTTTTAATTTTTGCACAAAAATTGTAGGAAATGTTGTCTATAAAGGGGGTTTGGTATGGTTTCAATATGCTTTGAGTACGCTCGACTACAAAAGGAAAAGATCTGCAGGCAGTCCACTGGACTGTCTGTCCATGTACTTGTCTGCTCCCTGTTATCAGCACTCTTTAGACATCTTTGAAAAGTCATAAATCTTCTGAATTGAAGGTTATTATTATTGTGCTCTTTGCTCAGGGATTTTTCTCTCCATAATACCAAAATGTACCTCTCTGTCCTGATCTAACTCGTTGTCCAGTTCCTATCAGCAGAGCTGTTGACATGTTTCTGGGAAGAGGTCAGAGGTCACTCTGAATGCAGAACAGAAGCATGGGATAGTAGAGGCAGTGGCCTTCAGTGGCCTCTCTGAGGTCTGCCAACTAAAGCGGTTTAATGATTGATGAATATGGGCTTTCCATGTGTAAAAATTCAGTGTTAGGCCTCTGCTGACATGTCACCAGTATGGTTGAAGAAAATTACTTCATAGGGTAGTCACGCAGGTACAGTAACAGCAGGGACCTTTCTGTGACATACATGGATCTATGTGTTTGGAAATTGGCATCATTTTGATATTAACATGGATGTCGACTAATTTTAACAAGTGTGTAAATAGAGAACATTGTTTTATATATTTGTGTAGCAAGACTCTTTTTTTGTTAAAAACATTTTTTTGAAATGGAACTATAGATCTCTATTATACACTGTACACTGATATAGACTCTGAAGGACAGAACCTAGAGGGAAGTTTACAGTTCAGCGATTATCACATTTTATAGTCGGTCACAATGACTTTTAGTTTATACTCAAGCGATGAACAATTTGCCATTGTCACGATCATAGTTGTGCTCATCGGCAAGACTTGTATTTAACTTTGACTCTGTTTGACTCTGTTGCAAGCTCAATTGTTGTGACAGAACGTTCTCATCTCCCGTAAAACAATTATCTTTTGTGTTAAGTGCAAGTGACTCCACTTCGGTGATGCTTTTTATTATAGTTTTTATACATTTTATGAGCAACAGTGTTCAATATCAAAGGCGAGCGTTGATGGATTGTTAATGATAATATTGCGATGTCCATTGGCTACAACAGGCTATTGTCAGCTTTTCAGTTTGCATCAGTATACAAAGGCTCAGAAGAAAGGCTGTGGTGGGAGACTGTTGAGCAGATTCTTCCTGCCAGTGTGATCTGATGTCATGCCGTTCTCCCCAGCCTCACTACCCACTGTACCAAGGTTATACCCCACCGGCACCACATGTAAACCCCCCACCCCCTGCAGGACTACCCAACTGTCTAGACTTCTCACATAGACCCTCCCCCTCCTTGGGTGTTCTGTAACTCCCTATAAATAGTTGCTAGGCAACACCAGCTCCCCTTTTTCTAGAATTCCAGTTTGAGTGTGTGTGTGTATGTTAGTTTGTGAGCTTTAGGAAAAAAAAGGATTTTAGGAGAAAGTTAAGGATAGTAGATGATCATGACAGTGGAAGTAGATTGAGTAGGCAACAGAATTCATATTAGGTTCATAATAGGATTCTTTGAGTTATATTTGTGAGAATATGAGTTGTGGAGTTATTGAAGTGGCAAATGTCCTTTAGCAATGGTGTGGCCAGCAAACATACCACCACGTATCTTGCTCCTGCTGAATGGTTGTAGCTGAGCAGATGTGGGCTTGGTTATTACTTGGATGGGAGACCTCCTGGGAAAACTTAAGTTGCTGCAGGAATTGGTGTGATCTTCCCTCTTATCAAATAAACCCCAAAGTCCTAGTGTAGTGATGGGGACACTGCTGTAGATGATTTAGACAGCTAAACCAAGGTCCTGACTCGCCGTGGTCATTAAATGTCCAATGACACTTTTCACAAAGAGTAGGGGGCTTCCCTGGTGTCCTGGCTATATTCTCAACCTGTCACCCAATCATTCCTTGATTTAATTGGGAAAAGAATGTTCTCTCTGTCTCCACCTCCACTTCCTGCTGATGTGTGGTGAGCGTTCTGGTGCAAAATGACTGCAGTGCATCACCAAGGTGGGTGGTACACATTGGTGGTGGTTGAGGCGAGTTTCTCTCTCATCACAGTATTGAGCTTTGCGTCAGTGAGAAAAGTGCTATATGAATGCAACAAATTATAATAACATTCGGCTCATTTCATTGCAGCCTCAGCTCTTGAGAGCGAGAGTGACAGTTTAAATGTGTCACAAGTACCTTGTTTCAGAACAGTCAATGTATGACCTTTGCGTCCTGTCTGCAGGCAAGACAGCGGAGGAGTGTGCTGGTAGAAATGGGGGAAACACAGGGTGGTCTCATCAGTAGGGAGGACAGAAGGGCTCAGGAGAGGAAGGAAGCAGAGGAGTCTGTACTGAACCTACTGGGCCTCATCGGAACTATCCTCAACCTCATTGTCATCCTTATTGTGTACATCTACAATGCTCTGTGAATGTCTGTATCTTTCTGTGATCCACAACACAGCCCTGAAAATGTCCATACGGCTGGATTACTGTTTTCAGCTTCTTTTTTCTCTCTGAGATCACTGACGCCTCCCTGTGATCTATATCACTCTCTAACCATCTATATGTCCCCTGTGATTTACATTAATAAACACACTGCACTGATGGTCTTCAATACACCATGAAACATACATGCCTGTGTTTTCCTAGCCTATGTACTGAGCATGACAGGTGTCACGATTAAAGAGTGCATTTTACCATCTGTCATTCTGATCAGTCATAGCGTACTGCAGCTATGGAGATCAACAAGGTTGCTTTCCATTTAATATCTTTTTCAAAAGGATATATGGTCTGGCTGGCTTAGACATTCTGTGAACTAGTTTTTTTTATTAACTGTGCCTTTTACTACACATTTGCAGAAGTTCTATTGTATGACATCATACTGCTCTACCAGAATGGGACTAGAAAGACTTATGAATCTTCAAGAAATGCTAGGAACACTGTAGTGTACAAAATAGACTAACCATATGTAGAGCATCTGTTTTTAATCTGTTTTTAACTGTATTTTCAGAAATACTACTATTTTCTTCCAGTTTTTTCTCTTGTCAGTCTCAGCAGAAAGGTGGGGCTTGATGTCTGTGATCACCTACATTCACAACAGGCTTCCAACCATATTCTGAGCTGCTCCTTTTCATACTCCTACAGCAAAAAGGGCATGACTGCGTGAGCATGATTTTATTATTGAATGATCTTCAAAACTGGTAATTGAATAATAAAAGAGGAGTAGCCTGGTAGTCCGGTTTCTTGAGGCATAAGGTCACACACATATTGATTGTTTTATAGAAATCATGGGTGGATTGAAAATAAAAAGCCATGCTAATATGTGAAAACGATACTAATATGTCCCTTATGTACCCTGCCTCTGCCCTCTAGTGAGAGACGTTGCAATAACACCTGCTTTTGGTGACTACGTGAAGTATTTGTAAAATGGCCAAAACTGTTTATCCTTCAAACTATTCACATTCAAAATGCACCCTCTCACTGAAGACCTTGTGCCAGATTCAGCAGCTCCCGATCAAGGCATGTGGTGTGAGTGTTAAATACACAGAAGCTCTCGGTTTCTTTCCTCTCTATAAATGCTTAAATGATGGGTGAATTATTTGGCTGTCTTTGTTAAACAGTCAATTTCAACAGAATCAAATGTCCCATTGTCTGCAAGAAATGTTGTCAAGGTAACGGCACACAATGGATTACCTATGATGTGATTCAGACTGCAGGTGCCTTGGTTATTCTGGAGAGTTAAATACTGCAAATAAACATCAAGCCATGAAACACACCTGGCCATAACAGTTATTCTGGGAATGATTGATACACATTTACAACACAAATCATCCCTGTGGTCATAAACACACCTTATGTCCCACCTTTATGAATGGCCCTTGTGCTTACTATGTAGTTATATTTCAGAGTTACATTTCAGATATATAAAAGACCATGTAAACATCACTGTATCACCACTAGCCATGTGCTATTACATAACACTGTGGTCATGTTTGGGATTAGTTTGAGAGTATACGGTTGGGCCCATCATTCACTTGAGTGGAGTCTGCTTGATTTGGGGAAATATTAGATAGGAATGAAAGATTCAGCTATGAGCTTTGTAGTACCATTACTATAACATCTGACTCAAACATTATCGGGTTAAAATATTTTTGAAAGAATAGTTTAATCTCTGTTGGTACTATCTTCAATCATATTGTGTGGTATGGGCAGAACAAGTACACAATAGGTCTGTTTTAGATTATTCTATTTTGGAGGAGGGATGAGGTGGAGAGGGCTCACCAAAAGTGGGTCAGAATGCACACAGACATGAGACACACTGAATTCTGCCCAAACATTTGATTCTGCACAGACATACACAAGTCCTGTCAGGTGAATATCATTTTCATCAGTTTTGTTGAAGCTTTAATGCACAAGGCACAAGCTATGTCCCAGCAACATGCTGCATACCTAAGATGAATGAAACAGAGACATATCTTCTCATTATAATAATTACAGCCAGAATTCTAATATACCTTCAGATAATAAGACTTAATGACAAAATAATGAAGTCAGTAATGAGATCTGAATATTGGCGAGAAAAAGAGAATGGTGTCAGTAATGAGAAAATTGTGTCAGTAATGAGATAACTGGTTTCATGATGATATAGTGTTATAAGTCAGGTTAATGTGTAAGCACTGAGATAATTTGTTGGTAATGAGATAGCTCTGTCAGCAGTGCCAGTGCTTGGGAGGTGGTGTCAGCACTGGGATAGGCACTTTGTTAATGTGAGGGCAGTATTGGTACCAAGTTATCTTTGGCATTGATAATATTGAGATTTAAGTGTTGAGATTTTGTCAGTGACAATATCAGCTATGAAATAACAATTGTGATATTAAGATAAAAGTGTCAGTAATTGAATGGCACTGTTATAAATGGCATGGTGGTGCTCCAAATTAGATAATAGGTTCAGTCATGGGAGTGTAGTCAAGAAAATAGTGTTGGAGATGGCGGTTCTTTAATGCGGGGCGCTGGGGTGCCGCCCCCCTAAATGCGAAATAATTATAAAATAAAAATTGTTTACTCGTACAATGCGCCTGGTAGTCTGTCAGTGCCTGTCAGCATTCATTAAAAATTGGTTCCAAAATCAAATTGTATTTGGTTAATTTCTGTGTGAATACATATACTTCCTGGGTGAAGGGTGCCGGCCAAATGAGTGTGTATGTAATCGTGCATTCGGACGGTCCTCGTCATTTCGTAAAGTCGGAAATTTATCACCTGACCAAATCGTATTTACGAGGTGTTTGCGTTTGGGCGGCTATGGCAACTGGTAAATTTATCACATGAACAATACGTATGTCTGCTGGGGATGTAAAGGAGATGGACCAATGAGATCACCCACTGTTGGTCTGGTCACATGATAAATTTCCAGTTTAAAAAAAAAAAAAAATTATTGATCATATTTCAATGTTACAATACATTGCATAGAACATATATATTGCAGTTGATCACATTGAAAGATCATTTTAACATCTTATATTCATACATGAAACAGTATCAGAATACATTTCCAGTTGTTTACCATGTGTTGAAAGCAAGGTGAGGTCAGTGAAACGTCACAACTCGTAAACTCGGGTATCATGGAACTTGCCCGAGTTTACCACTGGTATTTACCACTTGGTCGGCCGTTCGAGTGCAACTTCCTGGTGGTAAACTTGGAAATAACCGACTTTACGAGTTGACGAGGACCGACCGACTGCACTATTAGTCTTTCAACTTTTGGCAAGCAGGTAACCTGAGGCTGCTCTCTAAATGGTTGCTTCAGATTTTCCACGGGGCGCACCTCTTTTATGTTTTTTGATCTAATGTGATTGGACAATTCTCAACGCTATCTTTCATGTTCACGCCCGCCATTAATATAACTATGGATGCGCGACTGTCACTCCTGCTCCTTAGCAAGCTGGCCGGTACTTTCAGGAAATGGCAACTTCAAGTGGAACCACGGAAATCAAAAAAATTTTGGTTATTTATTTACAAAAACGCCCTTTCACAAGGCATTCACTGGAAGAAAAAAAGAGGATAAAGGTGCTTGGACCGGACCGACCCATTTTACAGCAGGCAAGTGATCGAGGATGAGCATACACCCGGGGCTTCTCCCACTCTTGTTATGACAAACAGAGTTGGCTAGCTGGATGTGGTGTAAGTAATGCCTTTTATTGCATTCCCTGTTTGCTATTTCAAAGTGTCGGCACCGAAGCATTGTGGACAATGACGGGGGTACAAGACCTATAACATCTTTCTGAAAAATGCAAATGGCACAAAAGTAGCCACAGATTTTTTTAGCAGGCTTAGCATTGCTGAACAGCTCGATGAAGGCTACAGGGTTGGCATTAGAAGGCACAACGAAGAGATGACAAAATCGACACATCCTGTCCAGAATAATAGACTGTGTGAAATTTTGTGGAGCCTTTGAGTTGGCTTTGCGTGGCCACGATGAGAGTGAGAGCTCCGATAATCCCGGGATATTCCGTGGGTTGGGTGAATTTTGTTGCCTCCTTTAAACTTCAGCATCCACATATTCACATTTTGTCCAGCAGATGGCAGCAGAAGGCTCTATAAATGACATTGGCGTTAGCTAATATTTTCCTACTCTTTTTATGACTTCATAGAATGTAACAGTGGCAGTAAAAATGACTTTAGTAGTTCCATAATTAGAAATTGAGCTGTTGCCTGTTGGTAACTTTAGGTGATGTAGGTGAAATGGGCATTTTGTCATCTCTACATATTATTTTATATTATTAAGGAGGGCAAAATATGTTCAAGTAGTGCTACTGGCCAGTGTTTTGGCAACATTACAGTGTGTTGTGTTGTTTTTAGATTTATTTATTTGTTCATTTATTTTTATTTTATTTTATTTGCTGAACTATGAAGTGCTGCTTCAGTTTGTTTGTCCCCCCCAAAACTGCACCACCCCAAAATAATTCATCACCAGCCACCACTGGAGATGACAGTGTTTGCATATGGAAAATGTTTATCTCCAATATTAGACTGAGGATTTATGTGAATTAGTAGATTAGGTAGTGGTTGATGTGTATGCAGTCCACATGTGAAAAAAAGTTGCGTAAGTTGCTCTGGATAATAGTGTCTGCTAAATGGCTGTAATGTAATGTATGTTTAATGGATGTTAATTAGTTTTAGTACACTAGGTAGTGGATGATGTGTATTTTTAGATTGAGATGGATGTGAATTAGTAGTGGAGGGTATATCAATCCCCCAGGTGCCCTGCGCAGCAGAGTAGCAAAGTTCACAAGCATGACCCTCTTTGTCAGCAGGATATTTTCAAAGCAGCACTGGAGGGGCCAAAGAGAATCACTGACCATGTTTGTTATGCGCTATGCCATCTTAGCCTTGCTTTATAGGCCCAGGGGGCTAGGGATGAGTGCACAGGAGTGTGGGGGGAGGACGACCTTTTCAGGCATTTGACTGAGAACTGATGTTGCCAGCATCCAGAGAGCACTTCCATTTCCAGAAAAACACACCACTCCTAGGCTAAATCCCTCTACTGTATTAAAAATCCAGGCATTGAAAAAAATCAGTATTTAACTTTTTAAGGATTTATATTTCATAAATCGCAGTGCTACAATAGCAAAGAGAAAAAAGTCCCCCACTGCATCTGAGAAATGGAACAGGCCCCCACTGCATCTGAGAAATGGAACAGGAATCAAAGTAGCCAGGCAAGTGAGGGGAGTTAACATTTGCTTAGTTTTATGGGTTGCTTTCTCATCAGCAATGTGCATTTGGCCATTGGAAAAAGGAGAGCTAGCTCTGACTCGCATCAGACATTTCAGCCAATAGGATTTTGTAACAGTTGCTGAATTGTAATAGCAACATGCCTTCATTCGTTGAAAATGTAGAGGTGCAGAGTGATTAGCTAAGATAGATAAGACCCAAACCATTGGCTATGGGATGAATACCTGGAGAAGTCAGAGCAAATGAAGTAAGAGCTTGCATGTTGACAGAATACAAGCCTGAGCTATCTTCCGCTCAACCTTCAATCATTCACTTACACAGGCCAGAGCAGCTCTGAGGCACGGCGGTTAACCCAAATGGCTTCAAAATTATATTAAGAATACTAAGCTGCATTAATTGCTAATATGTAAATAACGTATAGATGGGTGACAAATTAAAAGGCAAGACCAACACAAAGTCTTAGTAAGGTGTTGGGCCACCACACCTTTTTTTTTGCACCTATTTCACCTATTTATTAATATAGTGTCTGACCACAAGCTGCCAGAACAGCTTTAATGCACCTTGGCATATATTCTACAAGTCTCTGAACTCTACTAGAGGGATGGAACATCATTCTTCCAAAAGATATTCCCTCATTTGGTGTTTTGATGATGGTGGTGGAGAGTACTGTCTAACGTGTCGGTTCAAAATATCCCACAGGTGTTCAATTGGGTTGAGATCTGGTGACTGCCAAGCCCATAGCATATGATTCAGATCATTTTCATATTCATCAAACCATTCACTGTCATCCTGAAAGAGACCACTCCCATTGGGATAAATGTTTCATCACAGGATAAAGGTGATCACTCAGAATAACTGTGTATTGATTTGCAATGACCCTTACCTCTAAGGGGACAAGTGGACCCAAATCAAGCCAGGAAAATGCCACAGGATAACAGAGTCACTGGACCCCCTCACTGTAAGGGTAAAGCATTCAGGCCTGTACCATTCTCAAGGTGTACGCCATACATGCACTTGCCAACTTGTCGAGAGTATGGTGAAGGATGACTCATCTGACCACATTCGTTTTTTTCGACATCTCTGTAGACCAGTGCCTATGGTTTTGCACCACTGAACTCTCAAATGTGCACTCGTCTTTGTAATGAGGAGTTTATGCACTGCAGCCCTATTATAATATCCCTTTATATGTAGCTGTCGACAGACTGTTCTTGCTGACACTGATCATCTCCTGCATTGACGTTCTCAGCACATATCGCACTAATGCATAATTAATTTGTCACCAGTCTCCGACAAATTAAAATACAATATCGCCCAAAAAGGTATAGTATCCACTACATTCATGCCTGGTTCCAATTTGTGTCCACACATAATACTATGGTTAGGTAATTTTCACAATGAAAACAATAAATTACTTTTTCTACCCCTTCATGAGATGGACATGCAACTCATTTTTTTTAGCTCTGTGAGGTCCAGCGTGATGTTAAATTGTTCTTAATTAATGTGCTTCAGTGAAATGATGAATATGACTTCAGATGAGTAAACAAGTACTCAGGCATTACTGACACTGAACATTTGCATTCAAGCAAGATCCTCCTCCTGTTTCCCTCCACCTCAGATTAAATGATTGTTTTATTTAAAAAAGGAATCTCAATATCCTCGCCAGGTTCATCTGGCTATTTATCCACATGGAACGTTTGACGCTAAAGCAGTTTCACCACCTCTGCAGTACATCATGTTGCTGTCTAGCAATAGACAGAAATTAGACGGAATGTGCTGTGATTGGCAGACGGGCGGTTGTTTTCTGGTCGGTGTGGTTGCTTGACAGGCCCCTTCGTTCTTTATGACTGTTAATCATTCCTCCTGCTTACCTTATTTACAGCCCTATTCAGTCAGCTGTGGTGTGTCTGAGACAGAAAAACCACTCTCCATATGCCACCGTAGACATTAAATCGTATGCGGCCCACCTCACTCCCCTGCTCTTCAGAATGACGCAGCCTTCGGCGCTTCATAGTGCAATTATCAATTAAAACCATGTAATGAAAAAATAATACTTGCAGCCTGTTTGCCATTATGTGTAATCAGCTACCTGCATCAGTTTCGCATTCGCTGGAAGATTAGAGAAGGCTAAATGGATGAGCCCATTGCATGATTGATATTCTCACATCTCTCCGTCGCATACTTCTATGCACTTGACATGGGGCTACACCCTCTCTCTCTCCCAAATCAAATTCAAATGCATTATTGGCATGGCATATTTAAAAAAAATACATATTGCCAAAGCGTAGCTATAAAAACAATCCATCATAGGAAGAATATATAAAACAAGCAGCGACAGTATAATTGAAAGCAACCTAACATTTCTTGACTATTAGCTACTAAATACTATTACTATACTATACTATCACTATCACTATCACTATCATACTATACTCTGTTAATTCAATTTATTATGTTCCCAAAAAGTCTTTACTCACTGTCCCTCAGGTTGTGACCGGCCAAAACATATTTTGCTGTGAGTGAGGCTGTAGGTCCATCCCCACGTTCTGCTTTGGGCAGCCATATTTTTTGTTCGTTTAATTATTTGGTTTACTCTAATTTCTGATTGCAAAGCAGTGCTGGTCTGAGTTTGTCAGTGTTAGGTATTAGTTGGTTGGTGAGTTTTATGACCACCTGACTGAGAGGACTCTTTTTGTGGTTCAGATCTTAGGTCTATTGAAATTTTCTTCTAATAGCATAAAAGGTTCTGCAGGCCTTTTCCTTCTGTGTATTCACTGCCACACCAAAGTTCCCTGAGGCTTTTTTTTAGCCCCAGAGAATTTGATTAATTCTAGTTATTTTAATCCTTTGAATTGAACAATGCTTTATTAGCCTGACTGCAAAAAGGAGACTATGGGACGATTTGATTGAGGCTTTTCATTCTCTAGTAGTTCACTTTTTCAAGTGAACTACTAGAGATTCTTATAGTTGAGTTCTGTTTGTAGAACAAGGGGACATAAATGGAAATTTGCAAAAAGGTAAATTCCATACGGACATTAGGAACTTAAGAATTTTTTCACAAAGAGAGTAGTCGGTAATCAGAGCACTAATTTAGTCAGGAAAATGGTGAGCATTGTTGGGCTGAATGGCCTGTTCTTGTCATTATGTTATGTTATGTTATGCATATGAACAATATTGCCAAAGCAATTAACAATGAAACAATTCACAATGACACACAAGACACATAATCCACACAGTGGAATGCATAGAATAAATGTAAAAATTAAGGAATGATAAACACTAATGAAGACAGCAATAAGAACAAAACTACTAACGGCACAAATAATGGAGATGGTCTCTCTCTCTCTCTCTCAATTCAATTTAATTTCCTTTATTGGCATGACAAAACAGTACATTTCGTATTGCCAAAGCATACATTGTTATAAAAAATATACATTTGACATAGAACATACTTATATCCTTTGACGTAAACATCCAAGACTAAAAACACATGAACAGTAACCATACATTAAAACAAGAACTTTCCTCTGATTGGGGGATTGAGAAATAAGAATGGGGGAATAAAATACATATATATATAAATAAATAATGATCATAATAAATAAATAAAAGTACATAACAAAAATCAATATAAATGGTAATTATAATAATGCTGATGATGTTATGGCAAATAATCATATAATAATCATATAATAATACATAAAAGTGAATAGAATAGAATGGAGAAAAAAATAAAAGTAATAATGTATGGGCGATGCATATTTTTTTTATTTCCATGTCACTCACTGTCCCTAAGATGGAGGCAGGCAGCTATATATTGTGCCGCCAGTTCATGGCATGTCTTCTCCTCTCCTAAGAGGATGGGGAGTTTCTTGTTGTCTTGCAGGTTTTTAAATTGAGGGTATCTCTGATTTATTTTTGGAAAATATTTATTTCTAATTTCGATGTATTTTTCACATTTTGTGATAAAATGCAGCTCTGATTCGACCTCATTGAGGTGGCAGTGCTTGCACAGCTTTTCATCCTTGGGACGCCATGTTTGCCGGTGTCGGTCTTTTTCAATGGCCAGGCTGTGCTCACTGAGCCTGTACTTCGTCAAAATAGTTCGTAGTTTTTTGTCAGTCACCGTGGTCATCCATTCTTTTGTTTCCAATTTTGATGGAGCAATTATAATTATTGTCTGTGTACATTGTTTTGATAATGTCATATATTTTACCCCCTACATCACTGTCAATAATAAGTAAACTTTCATGCCAGATTGAATCAAAAGCTTTCTGGAAGTCTATAAAGCAAGCAAATATTTTGTTTTTATCTTGGTTAACATGTTTGTCAATTAGGGTGTGTAGGGTGTAAATATGGTCAGACGTGCAGTGATTTGGTAAGAATCCAATATTGGGATGGCAGGTATGCCATCCCGCCAAGTTACGCCTTGGCGGGGGCATGCCCCATACCTATACAGCACAGAGAGTTTGGCACTTTTCAGGATTCCCCACAGAAATAACCACAACAGCCACAGACACTCAGCCCTTAAAAACATTAAATTCTGTACATTCTGACCCCATTTCAACAGACAGATTTCATAAACAACTTCACATGTCCATACAATAAAGCCCCAAACTAAGGGGATTTTGCGTTTTCTTCTTCTTCTCTTTCTTCTTCTTCTTCTTCTTCTTCTTCTCATTCTTATTTTTCCTGCCGCCTACCCCACTAATAACATGTCTCCCCATTGGACATTTTACCGACACCCGCCAAATCTTCACCTACACGACCCAATGAAAAACTCGCATACACACGCAAAATACCCATACCTTTTTACTCTGAAACATTTTCAGTACAAACAGCTAGTCCGCCTGTGGCCTAGTGGGTAAGGTTACAGTCTTGGGAACACAGGGTCCGAGGTTCAAGCCCAGCTAGGAACGCGTTTCTTTAACCTGCTTTTACCCTCACTAATAATTGTCTACTACTTCTCAATTATTGCTTTTGCACCATATCTACCAGCCGTTCCCCGAACTGTATTATGACGTACCGTCTGCACGTTCAATTGTTAACCGGCTACAATATTGCAAAGCCATATGGATTCAACGGGAGCTCTTCTGTGCTAACTCGCCTGTGTTCTTCTTTAAAACCACGGACAGGTTTGCTAATGATATTTCACGCATTGCATAGCTATGTCATGGTGCTGCCCTAACAAAGTGACAGACTGGTAAACCTCCGGTTGAACTCACTCATGGCCACCCATATGCATTTCATGACGGCAAATATATTCCTTTAATTAAAAAGTTACACCAGTTCACAGCTGTGCCATGTCTACTAACTACATTTCTTCACTTGGCTACTGTACAAAACCTTCTTATCAGCAAACGCCACGTTTCTACATTCATGTTACCTCGCCCTGTTCTCTATCTAGCCACATACAAACAATTACTACGTATGTACGTTCTGCAACTCCCCATTAAAACATTACATTTAAAAACATGATTCACTCATAATTATAACTACTAGTACTGAACATGAAAAAAACACAGCAGTGCAATAGATTTCACACGTTACTTAACCCTCCACTTTAACAGCTGGTGCTTCATAGCGACTGTTATATATACCGTTCGATAAGGAATGTAAGCTCGCTCATGGTCACTCCATTTACTTCGCACTATACTCCGTGATCATGTCAACCTTCACCTACATGCCCATTCTGCTAAAAACATATTGTTTCAACTACACAATTTCATAATTTCATCCTAATTTCTCTCACACTGTTGTTATTTTCTCATATGTAAAGCCTGCTGGGACATATGCGTCTGCTCCTATTCTCCACTATCATTGTTTTCCGGTTCTAGTTTAGCAAAACAGCGAAGAGGATTCCTACCTGCAGATAAGCCTATCAAAATGCCTTATAAACCTTACAAACACTAAAAGTGCAACTCCACGAAATAACAGACAACGGAGCAGGACAGAAGGCTACACAAATTGCGACCTAGGGAGTTATAATTCTACGGGCTTGCTGATTCTTTTGTCAGTCAAGGCTCGTTGGATGGACGTCAAATCCGTGAGTACATACACTGGCCATATTTCATATGTGTTTCTGATACGTTTTACACTTATACGCCACCGCACCCTTTGTCACAGCCACTGTTCTACATATATAGCAAACCAAAACTGCTAAACAGTACACGCTCACCAGACTGTACAAATTCACACAAGGATAGCCATAATCCACAACCGTTTCTTACAGGGTCACTTTGCATTTCTCACTCTCATAATAAAACGCTTCGCAAAAAGAAATGATATCTCATAAAAAACACGTTTTCAACGTACAAAAATGCCAAGTTACTCAAAAGTATTGATATCAAAATGACACCAAGTTACGGTACTACAAACAATATAGGCTATCTTGCCTCACCGAAATGACATAAGATGTATTTCAAAGCAATGCTACCCAATATTTCCTCAATTCTTTCAAGTCACTTGGCCCTGTGTGTATAAGCATGCACTACATGGACAGGCCAAACATATGTGTGGATGGCTCTCTCACAGTCAAGATTGATTGAATAGGCGTGTATATATTATGTCCAATTTGTATTGATACGTATGTATTTCGCTTTGAAGCAAAATATGCATTGCTTTGAAATACATCTTATGTCATTTCGGTGAGGCAAGATAGCCTATATTGTTTGTAGTACCGTAACTTGGCGTCATTTTGATATCAATACTTTTGAGTAACTTGGCATTTTTGTACGTTGAAAACATGTTTTTTATGAGATGACTTTTACTCAAGACATTGTGCTTATTAAGGAAGTCTTGAAGTCTTGTATTAATAATGCTACAGAGAACCTTCTCCAGATTATTGTTCACACAAATGCCTCGGTAGTTGTTGGGGTCAAATTTATCTCCACTTTTAAAGATTGGGGTTATGAGTCCTTGATTCCAGATGTCAGGGAAGAAACCTACCCTCAGAACCAAATTGAATAATTTAAGAATGGCCAAATGGAATTGTGTGCCACTGTGTTTCAGCATCTCATTTAAAATACTATCAGGACCACTTGCTTTTTTGATTTGAGGACCTGAAGTTCCTCACTTAGCTCCTGCTCAATAATGGGGGAGTCCAAAGGGTTCTGGTTGTCTTTTATTGCCGATTCCAATTTATTTATTTTTTCCTTTATGTGGTTTTTATCTGATTGTATACCTGGTGTTATTGTCTCATGCAGTGTTTTGAAATGGCTAGTCCATATTTCTCCATTTTGTATGGCCAATTCTTCATTATTTGTTTTTTTGAGATTATTCCCATTTTCCCAGAATTTCTTTGTGTTTATGGACTCCTCAATTAGTGTCAGTTGCTTGCAGGTGTGTTGTGCCTTTTTGGTTCTGAGCATACGTTTATAGTACTTGAGAGTCTCACAGTAATTAAGGCGTAAATCTGTATTTTTTGGGTCTCTATGTGTTTGATTAGATAATTTCCGAAATTCTTTCCTTGTATTTTGACAATCTGTATCAAACCGTTTTGATCTTTGGGATTTTTTTGTCTGTTTTTTGACAATTTCAAATTGTCAAATTGATCAATCAATTTCATCAATTTCATCAATCAATTTCAAATTGATTTTTTTGCAGTTTTTGTAAATATATAATTGATATTTTGTACTGCCAGATTGACTCCTTCTTTACTGTGAGTGTATGTTTTTTCCAGAAAGGTGTCTAATAATGTTTGAATTTATTGGGTGCCAATTGCTTTCTGGAACTGTTCTGTACTGATTTCGGCCCATCTGTATGATTTTGGAATGCTCAACATCTTACTGGGCTGTGTATGTGTGATGATGTTAGTATCTGTCCTTTTGAGAAAAAGTAATTTGGCTGTGATCAGACAGAGGGGTTAGTGGCTTGACAGTGAATGCTCTGAAAGAGAAAGGGTCCATATCTGTGACCATGTAATCAACTGTACTGCTGCCAAGAGGTGAGCAATAGGTGTATCTCCCTATAGAGTCCCCTCGTATCCTACCGTTGACGATGTACAGGCCCAGACTTTGGCAGAGCTGCAGTAGGTCTTTGCTGTTTTTGTTGACCTGTAAGTCAGAGCTTGTTCTTGGGTGGTTAGTTACATTTTGTGGAAAGTTTTGTCCAAATACATGAACGTTACCTTTTTCATTTATGATATCAGGCAGAGAGCCTGTCCGAGCATTCAAATCTCAACAGATCAGCACGTTCTCCGGGGCCTGGAAGTTGCTGATTTCGCTGTGGAGATTGGGGAATATATCCGCATCATAATATGGGGATTCACTGGGGGTAATGTAGACTGCACACAGGAAAATGTCTCTTTGAGTGCTAGTTATACCTCTCTTAATTTTGAGCCAAATATGTGAATTTTTTTGTTCAATTTTGGTAATGAATTTTGCAAGCTCTGACTTTTGCAAGACTCTACCAAATTATAATTCCTCCAGAATCTCTACCATGTTTTATTGTGGAGTGTTTTGTGGATGACACAATTTTCTCTTTATAGTCTGGGGGACAGTGAGTGACAAAATCTGGTCTATACCAGGTTTCCTGAAGGATGATGATTTCTAATTTTTCTGTGTTTTCTCTAAATACCAGGGATTTGCTTTTGTAACCGAATGTAGAAGATTTCATGCCCTGGATATTCCACATTGCAATTGTGAGAGATGACATTTTGAATAAATGACAAGATTTGAGCACCTACAAATTTCTTGTTATTTTAAAAATGAGACAAACATATATATAAATATATGAAAGGTAATTACAGTAGTTATCTTTGAACATACATATGATCAAGAGTATTGCAGATTAAACATTTAAAATTAAATTTATAATAAGTACAGAAAGGGGGGAATATAAGAACTCCCTCCCCTCTTTTTTTATTTTTTATTTTTTATTTTTTTAAATAATGTACCCTGCATGACCTGTGCAGTACTTAGCTTAGGAGCAGGGGTGGGTAGTAACGCGTTACAAGTAACGCAAATGAGTAAATGAGTTCGTTTTTTGAGGAACGGGCACTTCTCACGTTATTTTCTATCGGCTGTACTCATAACTCTTACTAGAGTATTTTTTTTGAACGAGTAACCTACTCTTTACTTTGTTACGTTTAACCAACTCGTTTGGTTTTAGTGTCTGGTATGTAGGCTACCAGATCAGCCTGTCGAACTCCGAGTGCTCATCGGACTCTCCAAAACTGCTGCCTGCTACTACGTACGTACGGTAGGTGCAGCGCTCAAAGCATAGCAAGCGGAACAACCAATGAATGAGCGAGATCGAATGAACCCTCAATGGGACAACCAATGAATGAGCGAGTTGAATCGGACTTGTCTCGAGACAGACAGCCTGCACTGACACAGTACACACTCACTGAACAAGAACGAGAACGAGATTGAATGTTCTCTCTCGAACTATCAGACCTCAGACGTCCGAACAGTTCTCTCTAACTATCGGACGTCGGGTTGAATCAAACTGAGTCGAGACAGGCACGCAGCCTGCACTCACTGAACGAGATAGAATTAACTGCTCTCATAAAACTAGAACGTCTGCTACTTGCCCCTCAAAAGAAATTGTTGGTATGTCACATTTCTGTAACATCGTATTGAGCTTACATAGCCTACCTACATACAAGTAGGATGCAGAATAAATGTATTAACCCGTTCTCATAAAACTAGAACATCTGCTACTTACCCCTCAAAAAGAAATCGTTGGTCTGTCACATTTCTGTAACATCGTATTGAGCTTACATAGCCTACCTAAGAAGGATGCAGAATCTATGTATTAAACCGTTCTCATAAAACTAGGACGTCTGCTACTTGCCTCTCAAAAAGAAATCGTTAGTCTGTCACATTTCTGTAACTTTGTATTGAGCTTACATAGCCTACCTACATACAAGTAGGATGCAGAATCAATGTATTAAAATGAATATTTTATCTTTATTAATGTAAACGTATACATGATGAATGGTAATGCATTGAAGAGAAGTTTGGTGGGGCATGCAGCACTAGTTGTCGAACTATAAATGTACCAATTTCACGGGGGCTCGACCTCACAATCCTGATTGCCTGGCAAATTCGTAACAGTCTAGTGCGTTGTGCGTTAGCCCGCTACGCTAAAGACTGAAACTTTAGTTTAGGCAATATTTCTACACATCCGCTAAGACTGCCACTATAACAATGAAATGATCAGGTCCAGTTAGTAATGCCATATAGGTCATTGTTCAAATATCACTTTTATGCCCCAAAAAAGGAAAAAGATTTGCTTTTGTGCTTGGTAAAATAAATTTAAGTAAATAATAATAATAAATAAATAAATAAATAATAAATAAAATAAATTTTATTTATTTGATTTGTCATTTAATTAGGTGAATTTTATTATTGTCACGTATAATTTATTTCATTTAAATAATTTGACTTTAAATGTGTGCCAAGCTTAAGAGAGAGTCTGATTTGTTTTTTTTCACAATATTTACATAAAATAACATCTCCAAAGAATATTTTTCCCCCATTGGAAGCTGTTCTAGGCACTGTTGTACCTGGCAAAGGCATTCATTAACTTCATTATATGTTATTTAAATATCAATCAAATCAATCACTCAAATTTTATTTGTATAGTGTATTTTACAGCAGTTGTCACGATACGCTTTACAGATAACCCTGGCCTAAACCCCCACAGGAGCAAGCCTAAGGCAACAGTGGCAAGGAAAAACTCCCTGTGGCAGATGGGAAGAAACCTTAGAAGGAACCAGGCTCAAGGGGGAAACCCATCCTCCTCTGGTCGGCTCAGGGTGCCGACTGGTGACCAACATGTCAGTCAGTTTTATAAGGTTTATGATGTGGCTTTTAAAGCTCTGCATGTCCATGCAGAGCTTTAAAAGTCAGGAGCAAAACCTTGAAATCTATCCTATGCTTAATGGGTAGCCAGTGAAGCGACGCTAGTACTGGTGTAATGTGCTCATACTTCTTAGTTCTGGTCAAGATCCGAGCAGCTGCATTCTGCACAAGCTGGAGACTCTTTAACGAGTTATTAGGGCAGCCAGATAGCAGGGCATTACAGTAATCTAACCTAGACGTAACAAACGCATGAAGCAATTTTTCAGCATCCCCAACTGACAGGAAATGTCTAATTATAGCTATGTTGCGTAGCTGAAAGAAGGCAATTCTGGCAATGTTTTTTATATGGGTGTCAAAAGATAGATCAGGATCAATGGTGACACCAAGGTCTTTAATGACCATATTAGGTTCAGCCAAACAACCATCACAGTTTAAGGTGAGAGTAGACAATTTCTCCCTTAATATTTTGGGACCTAAAACCAACATTTCAGTCTTATCTGAATTTAGGAGCAGAAAATTTGAAACAATCCAAACCTTGATATCTACAATACAGGCCTATGACCGTGAAAGCGGCAGTGCTTCACCAGGTTTCATTGAAATATAAATCTGAGTATCGTCCGCATAACAGTGGAACTCTACGCCATGTGTCCAGATAATAGTGCCAAGTGGTAGCATATATAGCTAGAAGAGTACTGGTCCTAGTACTGATCCTTGTGGAATACTGTATTTCATTATTGAGGAGCTGGACTCTTCTTCTTTTAATATGACAAACTGTTTCCTATCACATAGGTATGATCCAAACCATGCGAGTGCCTGTCCATGAAGTACAACACAGGCCTGGAATCTGTCCAGTAGAATTCCATGATAAATTGTGTCAAAAGCTGCACTCAGGTCGAGGAGTACAAGAACCAACACAAAGTTACGGTCGGCTGACAGTAGTAAATCATTTGTAACCTTGATAAGTGCGGTTTCTGTGCTGTGGTGGGGTCTAAACCCTGATTGGAATACTTCAAGGATACCGTTAGAGCTCAGGTATGCACTTAGTTGCTTAGCAACAGTTTTCTCCAATAATTTTGATAGAAATGGAAGGTTTGAAATAGGTCTATAATTTTCCATTTTATCAGGTTCTAGGTTTGGTTTCTTCAATAACTTATTAACTGCCACTTTTGGTGACTCTGGTACGTATCCTGTGACTAGGGATGTTTTAATGATTTTTAGTATGTGCTGGCCTAGTACCGGAAATAGTTTTTTAATCCAATTTGAAGGAATGGGATCGAGTAGACAGGTCGTCGGTTTTGAGGACATAACTTATTCGGATAACTCAACCATGCTAATGGGCGTAAAACAGTTTAGTACCGCTGTCTGTAAATCTTCCTGTTGTAACCAGGCGCGGGGCTGTTTATTAACATGAACAGGAATAGTGCATGATGGAGACAGTTTGGAAATCTGGTCTCTAATAGCCTCAATTTTCTGATCGAAAAAGTTCATAAAGTCATTGCTGCTAAGATTGGAGGGATAAGTTGAAAACTCTGATGATTGTTTTTTAGTTAATTTATCCACAGCACTAAATAGAAATTTTGGGTTATGTCTGTTTTGTTCAATTAGTTTTGAGAAAAGGGAAGATCTAGCAGAAGCAAGAGCTTGCTTATACTGAAGAAAGCTGTTTTTCCATGCAAGATGAAATACTTCTAGCTTTGTTGACCACCATTTTCACTCTAATTTTCTAGTAGACTGCTTCAGGGCCCGGGTGGTATCGTTGTACCATGGAGTGTGGTTTTTCCGACTAGGGTTTCTTCTTTTAAGGGGGGCAACAACATCAAGAGTGTTCCTGAGGGTTAGCTGGTTGGTCAATTGGTCCAGTGCAGCTTCATCAGCATTTTCATCAGCCTTTTCTTCAGTGGAGAGGAATGACTCTGGAAGCATATTTATAAACTTTGGAATAACCTCAGGGTTTACTGATTGGCTGTAGTAATGTCTAGGCTCTGATACAGGAGGATTGGATGCCTTAATATTAAACGTAATGAGGAAATGATCTGATAGTATAGGGTTATGAGATTAGATAAGATTTACCACACTAATACCATGGGACAGAACTAAGTCTAAGGTATGGCCATGGTAGTGAGTAGGCTCACAAATATTCTGTACAAAACCAATGGAATCAATAATAGAGGCAAAAGCTGTTCCTAGGGGGTCACCGTTTTTATCCACATGTTGCTCCTACGAGCTGGAAGCGGGCCAGAGCAAATTACTTCCCGACATATCTTTTTAGCCACTGCACACACCGATATAAAATTATTTTTGGTGACCTACGCTTGCCTCAGTCGGATGTCGTTTGTTCCGACGTGGATAACAATCCTAGAGTATTTACGTTTACTTTTAGCCAGCACTTTTAAATTTGCCTCAATGTTGGTGGCTCTGGCACCAGGAATACACTGTACTATGGTCCCTGGTGTCTCTAATCTCACGTTTCTCAAAATACTATCCCCTATGATCAGGGCTTTCTCAGTAGGTGTGTTACTGAGTGGGGAATATCGGTTGGACACGCAAGTTGGGTGGTGCTCGGTGGCCCTGGGGTACCGTGATAAAATCGTCCTGCAGCGAGGACATTGGCGGCGGAGAAACACTCGCATCTAAACTAGCAACTGGCTCGGGTAAAAGGGAGTCTAAGAAAGTCTCACTCTCCTGAATCTGATATAATGTCCGGATGCGGGTCTCTAACTCAGCTATTTTCTATGCCAATTCTAAATTAAGCTGACACTTAGCACGAGCACCATTACTCGTAAAATTGGCAGCAGAGCTAAGGCTAAACATGCAACAAACAGGGAATGGAAGCCATGATGCGCTCTTACCGTATTTTCTTTAGTTGTTCGCTTCGTTCGATTTACAATTTACTTTGGCGAGTAATCCGGAGAAAGTAGTATATGATACTTACTTGTAATGCTTACTTGGGTTTTGTTTAAACACAAAAGCCCAAGATAGTGTCTGTACACACTTGAAAGCACGATATTAGCCTGTAACAAACTTTTTCAAACTCCTCACTCTTTCAACCACAAACAGGAAGCAATAACGTAAGATGAAATGTGTGCCAAGTTTAAATAAAAATGTGGTTAAATTGCAACCTTTTGAATTACAGTTCCTATTTTATTACATATGGGGTGTGATTTTCTTGTGCAGTGTCCTGTGCCCTAAAACATGTGCTATAGCATGAAATGTGGCTTGGAATTGAATGCAGACTCAGGGCATTCCCATGCCACATACCACATGCTTTAGGGCACAGGATACTGCACAAGAGCCTGAAAATCGTGCCCGTGGTGTGAAAATGTACCAAACTAGATTTGTAACTAAATTTAGTACTCAGGTAGTTTTTTGACTGGATACCTTTTTACTCTTACTTGAGTAGTTTTCTTAAAGGGTAACTTTTACTTATACTTGAGTAAATTTTTGTATGAGTAACTTTACTCTTACTCAAGTACAATTTTTCAGTACTCTACCCACCCCTGCTTAGGAGACGTGTGCAGATGAGGCTGAGCAGGTGTTGGATTTCTCCCAGATCTGCGTTGCGGTTGTTGGCTGGGCCTTTCAGCGCTGCAGCCTAGCTGAGCTGCTCCTGGTGCTGGCCAGGCCTCTGGGGGGGTGGTCTGTGGTGTCTGGGCTGGGGGGGCGCATGTCCTGCTAGCGCTGCTCTGGGTCTGGGGTGGCTGTGCTGGGGGTGGGGCTGTAACTGGTGTGTGTTGGGGCCTCTCGCAGGTGGAGAGAAGGGAGGGTCAGTTGGGTGGAAGCTGATGGGCTGTCTGCTGCTGCTGGGGGGGCTGTCTGGGCTTCGGCCGAATGCAATGTCCTTTAGCTTTTTGGCGAAGTTGCTAATGGCATCTTTACGGAGGTGTATGTGATCATGGAGGTTGTGGATCCCAAGGGTGGGGTGGTGCGCCAGGTGGACATTTGGCATGAGGGCACATCCTCTGGATATTTCTGCATTTATCTTTTGGATGGTGAGAGGGTGGAAGTCTCTTCTGTGCAGAATTGTTGAGATGGTGACCTTGGCATTTTTGAAAGTGTGTGTTGCTTTTTCTGCGACCCTCCTGACAGACTCTGCCACCCTCTCTTGCTGTGCCCTAAGGTCGTTGGTACCTGTATGTACGATGATCTTCAAACCCTACATGCCAGCCAGACCCCTCCCTTCCACTACCTCAGGACGCCTGGCACCTCCCCCTCTTTGCACTTGCGCTTCCCGGTCATGTCTCCTGTCTGTTTTGGCTCCACGATGGTGGAATGACCTTCCCGTGGAAGTCAGAACAGCTGAGACCCTGACCACCTTCAAACGACGACTGAAGACTCACCTCTTCAGGTTGCACCTCTCCCCATCCCTCCCTACCTCCCTGTAGTCTCTAATTGACTATGTAGTCTTAGGGTTGTAGCTAGGTAAGCTGTTTATCTTAGTTGACTTCGTTATTGCACTTGTGCCCACTCAACTATTGCTTGTTTTAATTTGCATAGACTGCTTTGTTGCTGTTTTTGTTGTGTTAATTAGATTAACCTACAGGGTCCAAGTTAAACTATGCGGTCGTTCCCTGCACTTGGAACTGTACTTCCCTCTAGGGTTTTCAACACACTTGTTCCTGGTTTTGGGTATACACTTTGTTGTACGTCGCTCTGGATAAGAGCGTCTGCCAAATGCCTGTAATGTAATGTAATATAATGATGTGGCTGGGCTCACCAAGGCTGGATTGTGTGAGCAGCTGGAGGGCACTGTCGGTTTCTGGGCACCAAATGTTTGCGAGTTTGCGGACAGGAAAGAGTCGTTCTTCATTTAGAAATTTCCCATTTGAATCTATCAGAATAACAATTTCTGCATCTCTATGTGTGACACTGTTGCTTCCTGATGCTGTTGGGGTTGTGGTAGTGTCAGACTCTGTTTGTGATGCTGTTTGTTTGTGTTTTTGTTCATGCGTGTCAGCTGAGTGTGTTTCAGTAGTCGAGGTGCTGTGTGTGTTCCCTGTGCTGCTTTGTGGGGCGGGAGTGACTGGGGCTACCTGGCTGTCCTGTCTTAGGCCCGTCTCACTCAGAGTGGATGTGGGGGGTTGTGGATCAGGTCTCTGGGGCGGGTGGCTGGTGTTGGCTCTGCAGGCTCTGTCCCTCAGGTGCAACTCCTCTCTCACTGCAGCGAGCTCCCTCCTCAGCACCTCCCTGTCCTGCTGCTGCTCCTCTCTCACTGCAGCGAGCTCCCTCCTCAGCACCTCCCTGTCCTGCTGCTCCTCTCTCACTGCAGTGAGCTCCCTCCTCAGCACCTCCCTGTCCTGCTGCTCCTCTCTCACTGCAGTGAGCTCTCTCCTCAGCACCTCCCTGTCCTGCTGCTGCTCCTCTCTCACTGCAGTGAGCTCTCTCATCAGCACCTCCCTGTCCTGCTGCTCCTCTCTCACTGCAGTGAGCTCCCTCCTCAGTGCCTCCCTGTCCTTTTGCAGCTCCTGTACCTCTCCTCTCAGTTCCTGTAGTGAGGCTTTCAGCTCATTTTTTAATTAGCTGTGCTGGTCTTTTAGGTGTTGTGAGGAATCAGTGGTTGTAAAACGACTAAGTACCAGCTCTTTCAGTGCCACCTGTTATACCACTTGTAGATAGAGGTTCTCTCTCATTTGGGAAATTGTACTCTCTAGCTGCTTGTCCTGGTCTGTACAATCCTCGGGGGGTGCTTATCCTCCCCTGTCTTTGTCTCTAACTCCAAGTCCTGAGTTTCCCTGTTCCCTTTCTCCTGAGGAGTCTCAGACTCTGCCAGTGCTTAAAGTACTAAAGTCCCCCTGGACAGAGCTGAGACTGGCCTCACTTCCCTGGAACATTACGGTGCCATTGTGGTATATGTTCACTGTGAGCACTGTGCAGTTACTGTCCCCTTCCTCATGGATGAAAATCTGCCTGCCATTACATATTCCTCTCTTTATGACATGCCTGTAGTGCTTACAGATGGCCGTGTGCCAGGCATTAGTACAGACTGTATAGAGGAGCAGATTTGTTGTAACAGACCTGTCTCCTGTTTGGGAACAGTCTGCAATCAGAGTCTCTGGATTTTCTCTGAGTAGTTTTAGTTTATCCACTTGTTAAGTCTGATGTCACACGTGACGTTTTACCATTTCCGGGTCCAAACGCTCTTTCAGATCCCGAACCTGTGAACCTTTTCACGATCACTTCCTTTTTAACCCTCAGTGGTGCCTCACTAAAGAAGGGTCTAAATTCTTTCAACTCCAATAAAATCAATACGTTACAAAATCCAACATTCTAAAAGCAGTTAAAACAGCAACATTATTCTTTTGATTTTGAATTGTTGGCTTGGCTTGGACCCGGAAACAGCATTATTGGAAGGTCGATACGTCACAGCTTAACAAGCGGATAGGCCTTTTTTGCCTGTGTGCTTGTCAGCTCCTTTGGATAGTTTACAGCAGGGATAACCAACAGATTTATCGCGATCGACAGGTCGATCTTCAAAGCCTTCACTGTCGATCCCTAGCATTTTCGCATTTTCTAAATAAATAAATAAATAAAAGTTTTTTCATGCTCTGGTTGGTTGGTTGTTTTAACAAGCTTTTTAGACCTAGATCTGGCTTGTTGATTTGAATCACGCATAGGTCATATGTTATCTTACAATCTCTAATTAGTTATTTGATATGCTGAGGTCTATGATGGCTGCATGCAATTGTGGGTGGGGGTAAAAAAAAAAGTCACATAACAAGGGTCAAGGAAGTAATAACCTTAGCGCTAACAGTTTATACAGCAGGAGTTCCGAGCGGTGCCAACCTTAATTAACATAACAACATCGATATGGCTGAGGGTCCAGCGAAAAAGAAATCAAAAACGTATTATTTCCACCCGGAATGGAAGCATGAATTTCTTTTCACGTCGGCGAATGAGAAGACTATATGCCTCATATGCCAACAGGTGGTAGCCTTGCCAAATTGTGGAAACCTGGAGCATCATCATGCTTCCACCCATGCTAAATTCAAAGACTCATATCCCCTCAACAGTGCATTAAGATCAAAAAGATTTGATTAACTGAAAAGAGGGATGAAAGCACGGCAGTCGCTTTTCATTGTGCCTATAGCAATAAGCAAGGCAGCTACAGTAACGTCCAGGTTGCCACGTTTTGGCAAGGCTACCACCTGTTGGCATCTGAGGCATATAGTCTTCTCATACGCTGACGGGAAAATAAATTCATGCTCCCATTCCGGGTGGAAATTTGATTTCTTTTTCACCGAACCCTCAGCCATATCGATGTTGTTATGTTAGTTAAGGTGCATTCAGCGTCAATATGTTTATTTTGGCTTCCAAAAGTAAAAATAAAACTACAGGACTAACAAGACAAGGTATCTGTAAATTTGAATATTATTCATTGAATTGAGAAACTAAATATTGTGCATTGAACAGATACTGTAAATATGAATATTATTCATTGGACTGAGAAACTAAATATGAATATTTTGCATTGAACAGATAACTGTGCATAACAGTGTCTTTCTTTGTGTGTATGTATGCACGTACATGGAGCCTGTCGTAACAGAAATAAAATAAAAGCAAAAATAAATATGACAGAGAACAGTCTTACTCATGGTAAGTGGGTTTTAATTGGAAGATATCGGAGTGGTAGATCTCGGCTTACGTTTTGGAATAAAAAGTGATCTTGGGCTTGAAAAGGTTGGTTGCCACTAGTTTACAGCGAGAGCGAGGGGCATCACCATGGCAACCTCAGACAATGTATCCATTTTTAACTGTCTCTGTAGCCTGCCCTCTGGTTGACGGTAGCTACAAAGAGATTTGAATACCAAGAGGCGACACCATTGGTTGTGCAATGCAACATCTATGCCCAGCTGCTGAGCCAGGCCGTCGCCACTTTGGACTGAAAGTTGAATGTTTACGTTGCAGTGCAACGACCACAACCTGTGCTGCGCTGTTGGATTCTAGCAGTCAGCGTCATACGCTTACCATTTCATGTTGACACTTGAGTTTATTAAATAATAAATCATCAGTAATTCCCACTATTACGATCTCACTTTTATGACATTGCAATTATTGAACCACAGACTGGACAGGAGAAACAGATCTAGAAAATCACCCAAATAGTAAGGTGGCCAGATTTCTTAAGCGCCATGTCCACGGCCCCATAGAAAAAATCGAGGATTTTTTGCCGCTGCTGTAAAGTTAACGTTACGTCTTGCTGAAAATAAAAATGCATCGCCAATTTGAAATTTATTCACCAAAATCTATATACAGGTAATGGCAAGAGCAGAGTTTGATCTCAGCTGAAACGTGTAACTGGTCAGAATATTTACTTTGCCCGTTGTCATTTTGAGAGTAGAAGGAATAGATTTAGGCTATCATCACTGTACGAGTCTATGTAATACATTTTCAGTGGCTATTAAAGGTGGCAATGTGAGTCTAAATACAAATAAATATAATTTTGTTATCATTCATATCATATTCATAAAATGTCATATTTTTGCTTTTGTACCTATTAGTCAAAGTTCTTGAGAAGAATGACAGTATTTGTATTGACTTATTTCATCAGGGAGAACATGAGCAGGGTCTCTTTTTAAGACCGTGGCAACGTTTACATCATGTATTAATCAGGTTGTCTTAACATTAACGTTAGTTGGATTTTTTCTGCAATACTATTATAATCTAGTCCATAGCCAACCCTTTGTGAATGGACAGACACAAGCCAGGAATAAATGTTTGTTAGCTAACGTTAGCATGTAATTTACAAGAACAGCTAACGTATACCATATAATCAAGGGAGTTTTGGCAGGCCTCGTTTACCTGAATAATTATATGTAGTCTAATAGGGAGCCGGTGAAAGGCAATCACTGTCTTATTCTGATTTTTTTTCTACAAAAACCTATACTGATTTATTACTAACTTTGTTTGTGAAAAGACAGACAAGGAATTGTTATTAACGTTAGCGTGTAAATAACAGTATTTCTGCCACTGCCATGTCGATAACTAGCTAGCACTTTGACAGGCCCAGTCAAACTTCAATTTCTACACTTTTGTGAATAAATTTTAAAAAACCTGTCATGATCTTTGGGGAACCGGTGAAAGGCAAGCTCTAGACTTGTACTTGGATAGTTCTGACAATTTATTGCTGCTTTCTCCAAGCCTGCAGCCAGTTGATATAGTGAGAATTCGGCAGATTCAGTCCATAATGGCGGCACCGCTACGTGAGCGCCCTCTTCAGGCGGTTACAGAACAATGACCTGACTGTCGCCTCTTGGTATTAAAATCTCTTTGGTAGCTAGTTAGCTGTAATGCTACTGTTTAGATTTTTATTTTTATTTTATTTTATTTTATTTTATTTTATTTAAATGAATCCAAATTCTACTTTTCTAGATGTGAAAAGGCTTACCTTTCTACACTCATTTTGTGTATGAGTGGGCTGGCTTTGGGATGGTTTTTTTGATCCTTATTCTTTTTATGAAATACTGTTAATTTGGTAGTTGGTAGTTAACATTTATAATGTCCCTGTATGCTCTTTTTCCTTCTGGTTAGGTTTTCTTGTTTTATCTCATTTTAAAAATAACAAAATTTGTGGAAGATTCAGGAGCTCAACTGAAGCATGCCTTCTCTATAACAAACTCTCTCTCTCTCTCTCTCTCTCGCACACACATACACACGCACACACACACACACACACAGTATTCTCTGGCTCTGGTGAATGATTCTGCAAGAATGAAATTGAAATCGAACAACATCACCAAAGGGCTAATGTTGAGTAATACAGTTATGCGTAACCACAGGCACCAATTAATGTGAGTGCCTCACCCCCATTGATCATTTGAATGTCCACCACCACTGCTACTCATAAACTTTCACAGGCATAACAGCTGAATGTTCCACCTGTATGGCTGCTGATCATCTCTACGTGACATGCTTAGTGCCCCTGATCACCTGGTGCCCCAGATACATGCTGCTACTGATAAATTGATGGCCCCACCCCCATTGCTTCAGATAACCTTTCACTGGTATAATAGATTCTGTAGTATTTTAAGTTTATTACGAAACATTGTGTCATGGTTCTGTGTTTCTGTCTCTGTTTTTCCTTGTTGGGCGGCACTTCAGTTTTGTGTTTCAGTTCGTTCTCCCTCCCTGTGTTAATTGTATTATTAGTTTTAATTATTCTATCATTGTTCCCACCTGTGTCTTGTTATCCCCTCCTTTTTCCGGTTCGATTGGTCTTTGAGTTCACCAGTGTCTTGGTCCCCTTGTCTATTTAAGTTCTTTGTTTCCTGACTCTGGTGCTGGTTCCTTGCGTTTCATGTGTGTTTCTGCCTGCCTGTGGTTTGACATGCTTGTTTCCGACTTTGTTTCTGCTTGTCTTGCTGCCCGTGCTTTTCTGCCTGTCTGTGTCTGTGTGGAGTGACCCAGAGGACTCTCCGCCTAGCGATTGGGAGCTCGGTGTTCGCCCTTGAGCCTCCCAGAGCCCGCGGCGGGCGGTCACGGAAGCGAGGTGGTCGGGCTGCCTCCTGGTCGGCCAGACCTCCAGCCCCTCAGCCAGTAAAACCCTTGCCTGCTTCCTTGGAGGGGTCTCGGCTGGTCATTTTTCAAGGGTCTGGCCCATGGGCGTCCCGCTAGTCCCGTCCGGCTGCCCAGCCGGGTTCCCTACGGCTGGGGTCCGTGTTCCTGTCCCCTGCCCAGCCCAGACTGCAGTGGGGTCTGCCTGCTCCGCCCCGCACCCAGGAGAAGCCTTCTGCTCTGCCCCACGTCCAGCAGGAGCTGCCTGCTCGGCCCGCCATTCCACAGGAGCTGCACAGGGACCGCTGTAGGCTGCTCTGCTCGTTGTCCCGCAGTGGCCGTCTGCTCTGCCCGTTGTCCTGCAGGGGCCGCTTGCTCTGCCCTTTGTCCCGCAGGGGCTGCCGCTTTGTTCTGCTCTGCCTGGTGTCCCGTAGGGGCTGCCGCTGCCTGCTCTGCCCAGTCTCCCGCAGGGGCCTCATCCGCCTGCGCTGCCCAGTCTCCAGCAGGGGCCGCCGCAGCCCAGTCTCCAGCAGGGGCCGCCGTAGCCTGCTCTGCCTGTTGTCTCACAGGGGCAACCACCGCCTGCTCAGCTCGCTGTCCCGCAGGAGAAGCTTCCGCCACCTGCCCAGCCTGTTGTCCCACAGGAGAAGCCGCCTGCCCGGCCCGCTGTCCCGCAGGAGAAGCTACCTACCCGGCCCGCTGTCCCGCAGGAGAAGCCCCCTGCCCGGCCTGCTGTCCCGGAGGGGCCGCCTGCTCCGCCCGTTGTCCCGGATGGGTCGCCTGGTCTGCCCAGTGTTCCCGGGTGTTCCAGTGTGCCCGCATCCTCCAGCATGCCAACGTCCCCTATTGCTCCCGAGCCATCGCTGCCCCAGCCCAGGACCCAGAGACCTCATCCATCCAACAGCCCTGGAGCTTTCCCGCTGCCACACCTTGGAGGGCGTTTCCCCCTGGGGATGGGGCCTGTCCGTTCCCCTAACTGTTCACCTGCCCTCTTATCTGTTTGTCTGCCTGCCTGCCTGTCTGCATGTCTGCCCGCGTGTTTGTCATCCAGTGTGTTGGCCTGTCTGTCTGCCCCCCTGGCCATCGGCCCATTAGCCAGTGTGTTTACCCGCCTGTCTACCGGTCTGTCTGTTTGTCAGTCTGCCTGTTTATTGTCCTGTCTGCCCGTCTATCAGTCCTTGTGCCTGTTTTTGGGTTCGCCCCTCCTGTTTCATGTCTGTTTGTCTTGCTGTGTGTCTCCCTGCCTGTCAGTCTGTCTGCCTATTTGTTAGGTCTCCTAGTTGAGTTTGGTGTCTGTGTCTTGGCCCGTTCCCTGTCTGTGTCTCAGTCCGTTTCAGTGTCTGTCTCAGTCCGTTTCAGTGTCTGTCTCAGTCCGTTTCCGTGTTGTCTGTGAGTCCAGTCCAGTGTCGTGTCTGAGTCCAGTCTAGTGTCTTGTTGTTTGAGTCCCGTTCCGTGTTGTTTGAGTCCCATTCCTGTCTAGTCCAGTCCTGTTCCATTCTGCCCGGTTCCCCTCCTGTGCCCGGCTCCCGTCCGGCTTTCGTTCTCGTGCCCAGACCCCGTCCAGCTTTCGTTCCCGTGCCCGGACCCCATCCGGCTTCTGTTCCAGTGCCCGGACCCCGTCCAGCTTCCGTTCCTGTGCCCGGACCCCGTCCGGCTTCCATTCTCGTGCCCGGACCCCATCCCAAGTCTTGTTCCTGTCTTGTCCAGTCCCAAGTGTTGTTCCTGTCTTGTCCAGTCCTGAGTTCCCCTTCTCTCCTGTCCAGTCCCGAGTCCTGTCTCATCTCATCTCAGTCCTGAGTCCTGTCTTGTCTCGTCCCAGTCACGAGTCCTGTCTGTGTCTGCCCTGCCTGTTCTGTTCTACATGTTTTTGGACTTTTGGATTTTCTTCTGTTTTTGGTTTTTTGTTTAAACTTTCCTTTTGAGTTCCTTGTTTTTTCCACTCCGCGTCTGGGTCTTACCCTCCCATACGTGACACATTGATATTTACACCCTCAACAACTGTGGTCATTAAAGAAGCAGTTTAACAGTGTGGCTGTATGTACGATTACTCTGTTCACTGTGCACTGTACATTAGGATAACTAATGATCCACTGCCATCAAAGCCTTGAGTCTGTCTCTGTTCATATTCACATATTTTGTACAAACAGCCAGCAGTAGGCTCTAACATATAGAACAAATACAATGACACCACTTTTTAATTAGATAGGAGAACTGAAAGACTAAAGATGATGAGGTATGTGTGTTCAATTTACATTTGTCAATCATTAAAAAGTTGATATCCATACAATGAGCTTTTCTTCAAGTTAGCTACATATAATATATTTTATACAATGTTGCTGTTTACTTTTAATAAGATTTATGTGTCATGCTGGGGTTGTTCTGTTTGTGTGCTTAAAAAGTGCATCAGCACATGTGTAGGTACCATGGATTACAAAAGGCACAGAACTACAATGCCCATATGTCCACCTCCAAGGGACTCATTTAACCACACCTCTTACCACAGCTTTCCTGTTACAGTTTTGGCTTACTGTAAATTAGAAATGCGCAACCTCCAATAAAACGGAGGTTGACGTTATTTGGGCCTCTGTTCCATTTTCCTCTCCCTGGACTCGCCACCCTTCTCCCATCTCCCTCTTGAATCCACATGCCAGGAAAGTTTGCAAGGCCTACGGAGCAAGGCGTGTATACCCTCAGTATGCGCCATTGTTTTTTCACTAGCTTTGTCTAGTTTCAAAAAACCCTCCATTCACACACTCCACATTGTTCTTCGTGAACACGTATCCGCGGTACACAGCCCCCATGCAGGAGAACATACACATATATGCAAGCACGCGCACAGACAACATCCTACACACACACGTGCACTCACATAGTTTGTAGTGGCTTTGTTTATCAAAACTCAAATTTAATTTCCAATTTTGAATAGCCACTGATAGACGCATTCGCTGTAGGTTTTTGACGCACTTCCCATGAATAAGCAAGCTGAATCAAGCAAGTTCAAGCCACAGATAGTACATTTGAGTTTTGTAGCCAGGTAGTGGACCGGGTACAGGTGAGCAGATGGGTACAGGTGAGCAGGCAGGCAGGCAAGCAGGCAGCATCCAAGGCAATTAATTAGTGTAAATAGTTCCGTGCAAAGTATCAAAATAAATGTGTAGGTACTCTGTGTCTGAGCACCTTCAAACGGAAACTCAAGACGCACCTCTTCTCTGTGTACCTCTCTCCTCTTCCCTAAACCCCCTCCCATAACTATTAAAAAAAAAAAAAAAAAAAAAAATTTTTGGTTCAGACTATCTTGTTTCTCCTTAATGTATGCTATCATAGTAAAGGCTTTTTATCTGCATTTTGTTCAATGGACTTAAGTGGACTTGATCCTGAGTTTGGTTACACTGTTGTAAGTCGCTCTGGATAAGAGCGTCAGCTAAATGCCTATAATGTAATAATGTAATGTAATGTAATGTCTGCATTGATATTACTCTTGTGTTGAATTGAGTCCGCCGCTGCTAACCAAAAGAACTTCCTTCACGTCTTAGCTTAATCATTTATATTAATTTAGTATTACCTGAATTAATATTGTGATTTGGTTAAGATTGACTATTAATGTGTAATTTTAATAATAATAAATTTAATTATTAATTTAAGTTGCCAATTTATAGTTTGTATATTTAATTAATGAGACTGATTATAAAATGCTGGCACCACCTGCGAGGATATTGATGTATATCATCTACATGTTGGTGCCCCACTATGAGAAGTAGCAGCATGTCCCCTACACGTGTGTATTCAGCACATTGTTTCACAAAATCTCATACAATATACACAAGCCAATCCAAGACAGGAAGCATGAATTATGAATGTTAAAAAACAGTTCTGTACATGCAAAGATCATTAAGAAGTGAAAGCTGGAATCCTGAGTGCAGGACTGGCTATGGGGAACATATCTACAGCACATATATAGATGAGTATTAACATACAGTAATGTATTATAATAATGTAATGTTTAAATATTCCAACAATTTGTGATATTGAATGCTTAGTTCCAATAGCTATATTTGTGGCCTTGGGTTGCAGCATAATGGCAAAAGATAAGGCCTCTGTATCACATCAGTTGTTCTCTGCCTGACAGATTTCTTCTGGTGACAATACTGTGGATGATGGTGATTGTGAAGTGATTTGTTAATGTGTTTATATTCATTTCATATGTATATTCATTAAAAAAATTCCTAGAGGCTGCTGCAAAGGACCTTGACATCAAAGCATAAAAATACTGGGCACTATCGAGGTGACCTTTTTGGTGATTTTTATGATGCAGTGACCCACTTTCGATTGCATCTAGCGCTTCCTGCAGAGCCATCTTTTATACTCAAACATTATTTAGACACTAATCCATTTTAATCTAAGGCCATTTAAATGCTCACCCAAGAGTCAGAAATACAAGCACGGGTCACCCTACGGCCACCTCTCAGCATAGCAGTAGGGCTAGTACATGGGAACCTGAATAAATTCATTCATTAGGAGGCCGCTGATGTCTCTCCTGTTTCGTTGAAACTGAATGCTCTTTGCTTTGTTCTTATTTCAATGAGGTATGAAAGTTGGGAATGATAACTGTATAAATAAGATAAAACAAGAGCAATTGTACAGATCACTCTAAGGCAAATTTTTAGAGCATGTCTCCGAGTGGATGTGTAATTTGGGGAACCGCTGAAGCCTACACTCCATACATGACAGATGCTAAGAGCAGAGAAAGAAACACAAAGACAATGTTAGAGTAATGATAACTTTGTCACCTTCAGAGCTCTATAGCCTCACACTGTTACTGATTGCATTATGATGGCATAGATGCAAGGGAAAAAAGGGCAGGACTAATGAAAGCAAAGTACACTATATGACCAAAAGTATCTGGACAACCTTTGGTCCGGGGCTGTTTTTCATGGTTTATTTGGCAGGATTGTTGTTGTTGTTTTTGTCTGATTAGGCAAATGTGATTCCAGTGCTAGTTTGTTGTTTGCTGAACAGGTTGCTCTACAGGGTTGGAGTCCTGATCGATGTGGTCACTTCTGGCACTACGATCCTTACTTCACTCTAGTGTGTTTCTTTTGCACCTCTACACCGTGAACCAATGCACTTGTTGTACGTCGCTCTGGATAAGAGCGTCTGCTAAATGCCTGTAATGTAATGGTTTGTGCTGGGCCCAGTGGCAGATTAGGGTGGGCATGGGCCCCAAGGCTATTCTTTGTGTGCCCCCCCCCCCTTACTCATCATGCTTTACCAGAAAAAAAGTAATTTAGTGCCATGTGTAAAAGCTTGCTAGGAATATTACACGGCCCACACGTACACACTCGGGGTGTGCGGCTGCATTTTTCCAGTCACAATAGCCTGCTGTGAGTACAGACTGAAGATCACTGTCCCCAAATAATTTACATGCAAAACAGTGCTTTTTGAAGGGGAATAAAGCAAACATTCTCTTGGCACCGTTTCACCATTTGCCAGTTTCCTTTTAAACAGGGTTTTGGAAAAGTACCTCTTTTGGTGTTTGTGTTGTCTTTCTGAGGCAGCAACATCTGTGTCTTTGTTCTGACAAGTTTCAGGTCCCATTTTAACCTAGTATATCCCCATATGTTCATCAATTTTATCCCAGCATGCAGGATCCGAGCTATAGGTAGCGAGATTTGCGGCCTATTGTGCCCTCCCCGCAGCAACAGGTGAGGCCATCATGGAGGGATTTGTGGCGGCTGGGAGGTGGCTAATTCCCGGAATGTTGGTGGTACAACATGCTGGTGTTTCGGGTGGTTGAAGTGTCGGTCCCTCTGTCTCAGACTCCTTATCTTAGTGAGATGGTTGTGAGGCATGGTCGTGGTCAGCTTGGCTGGTGTCTTTGCCATGACTAGAGCTAGCTGCGGCTACAGCTAAGGATCTTTTTGCAGTTGTTTCAACCACGCCAATGTTAGCTCTTATCTGGCAGTCCCTCCTGCTGTGGATCTTCATTATGTAGTTGACTAGATGAAGATTCGGCAGCCTTGAAATATCCAGTCAATTTAGGGATTTTCATTAGTAGATCTTGGTCACGGTGTTCTTTCAGCTGTTGTGCTTTTCGTTTTTGTGCTCCGCTATCATATTTTCTTTCTGACATTTTGCCACTATGCTGTCCAGTAGCAGTGACGTATTATTTGAAAACCAAATTGACCTTATGAACCTGGCCACATCTACCCAATCAGCTGCTAATTTTTAAAAATGTTTCTTATGGGCCAATTTTTCTCTGAGGTAAATTTAAATAATTAAAAATACTCTGGCCAATCTGGGGCCCTTGCACACGTGGGGCCCCTAGGCTACAGCCTACGCCAGCCTGTGCATTAATCCGCACCTGGCTAGGCCCCTTAGTTCCAGTGAAGACAATAGTGTACAATCACATTCTAGACTATTTTGTGCTTGCCCATATAGCTGCATGTCATCTGCATAGCTGTGAAAGTTGACACCATATGTATAAATGATTTTGTCTAATAGAAGCATACATGAGGAGAACAGCAGTGGGGCAAGAATGGATCGCAGTGAAACACCACATGTACTTCCATGTACTTTTGACACAGTCACCTAAAGTAACAAAATATTTTCTCCTACTTGTATGATTCAAACCATTACATTACATTACATTTATTTGGCAGAAGCTTTTATCCAAAGCAATGTAGGGGAGATTGGGTTTGGTTGGAACACGGGTTGGTTGGCACAGTTAATTTCCAGGCCACTAAAGGGTGCTGCCACAAAAATCTAACATTAAAATGATTGCCTTCTTGACCTGAACACATCCATTCTGTCAAAACATCTGAAGGTCAATAACTGTTGAGGTGAGGACAACTTTTTAATTTTGCAGTGTCAAAACAAAAATAAAAAATGGCCCCCCCACTAAATACATTATAGAACTGTATTAGATAGCGATATAGAAAATATATTAATTTCAGTTGATAGAGATAGGAATCAGCTATATTTTGATATGAAATTTGAAAGCCTGTGGTGAGTGATGTTAGCTGGCTAACATAATTTTACTACAGAGGTGTGTCCTAATGTGGGTGGGGTTGGTTGGCACACTGATTTTGGGGTTGGTTGGCAACATGTGTCAACCGACCTTGGTATAGTCATTTGGTTACAAATGTATTAACTTATGCATTTTACATTTATGTTAAACATAATTAATATTATATAATACTATTATATGTTGTAGGTTATATTATTATAAATTATGCATAATATTTTTATCGGGATTGAAGATTAATTGCTCATGAACATAAACTTATTATTTATTAAGTATGAGTTTTGTATTTGGAAACATTTTTAAACATTTAAAAATTTCTTGTAGGGGTCAAAATGGTCAGAAAATTTTTAAGAAAAACATACAGGGAAAAGACACCAGCACACATTATGCTAGAGGAAGTCAGACAGGTGAAGACTCTTATTCAAAATATTGCAAAAAGTGGGCACACGAGTTATGCACTCCAGGTCTACCAACCTACATCTGCCAGAACGGTGATTCATGTGACTCTGATTGAGACACTGACACATTGACACGCTAGTTAGTCTAATCTAACAGCATACTGCATTAATGCTGTCACTCCTAACACCACACACAGACACACACTCATACATACACACCACACACATATACACACAAATCCACACACACACTCATACATGCACACACACACACACACACACACTGACATGCACAAGTGAGAGAAAGGAAGAGTAGAATCACAAGACTGAGGTTATTGGCTGTTCAATTTAATTTGAAAAGGTTCATTTTAATTTTGATTCCAGAGGGGAAATTCTCTTATGAAATATAAACCTGTCATAGTTGTCAATATATAACTATTTGTGTTTTTCATTTTAAATGAGAGAATTAAAGATCATAACTATTATTAAGTGATCAAATGTTATTTTCTTTAAATATTAATATAAAGGCCAATTACGAAAACTGTTATTTGGTTAAAAATGGGCTAGAATTCTGTTGAATGTTTATGTTTTCTGGTTCTGGTTTGAATTAAATGCTCAAATTATTTCTATGTGTCACTTCATTCTTTGTAACTATAGGATTTTAACTTTGTGCCAACCAGCCCCATTGCATGTGCCAACCAACCCCCTTGTTGGGGCTGGTTGGCACAAGTGCACAACTTGACTTTAATCATGAATAAAATCATTTTAGGAATCATTTGTGAACATTAAATGTATCTGTTTTTTTAGCTGAGATCTTAATCTTTCAGTTGGTACTGGTTAGACTACTTTAACATATGGCACGCCTGATAAATATGACAGAGAGTGAAAAGTGTGCCAACCAACCCCAACTACAATAAGTGCATACCTTAATGTGCACTTTTAATGCATTACCAGTGTTTTTAATGCATTTAATGTATTACCAGTGATACCAACCCAGTGATTAAGATGATGAATAAGAATATTATGGTCTATAGTGTCAAAAGCTGCAGGAAAGTAGAGACGGACAATTTCTCTCATTGACTACACAAACGCGTGTGTCATTTATTTTAGCACACAAAGCTAGTGAGCTCAAAATGGCGCTCTAAAACAATAACAAACATAGAGCTCACGTTACCCAGAAAGCACTCTTTCTTAAAGGGACCGTGTCTACCTAACACAGAAGAGCACACAATATAACTGCGTGTGTAGAACCTACATCAAACTGCCAATTATGGTGAATTATGTCCATAGAGTCCACTACACATCCACATTTGATCTCAGATCATTCATGACATTCACCAAAGCAGTCTCTGAATGATTTGCTCTACTGTAAATCTAGACTGGAATTGTCCCTGAATGCGGTTATTACTTAAGTAATTAATAATTTGTTCCAAGGCTGCCTTTTCTAGAATTTTGCTCGTAATAGGTAAATGGAAGATGGGTCCATAATTAATGATTACCAAATGGTCCAGGTTGTTTTTCTGAAGAAGAGCTTTAACTTCAGCCTGTTTTAATTATTCTGGAAAAATGCCTAATAAAGTAAATTAGATGATAATAAAGAATAATTGGCATTGTCACCTAAACAATCAAAAACTTATTTCAAAAAGCAGTTTGGAATTGGGAACACATAGAAGATTTCAATTTTACTACAAGGAGGTCATGTTCTTAAGCGGTTTACAAGAGGGTAAATCAGGTTGTGCTTTGGGAGGATGGGAAATACAGGATCGAATATTACAAGAAGCATCCAGGTAAGTTTTCTTTGAGTTGCCTTAGAAATATCAAGCTCTTTAGTATCACTGTTGCAAAAAAGGTGAGTATAAAACTGAAATGAGTCATACTTTCATTTTAAAATAAGGGAAATAGTTTAGGACTATTAGCAAGACTATCGCAAGAATAATAAAACGTGGGGACATTTTCAGTGCCTGATATACAGAGGGGCTAGAACAGTCAAACAGTTTGCCATTGTTTCCACAAGAAAAAAAACTCTATGGAAGTATAAAATCATGTAGAAGCTGCCTTGGAGTTACTTAGCATATTTTGTTCAGACCACAAATCCCTAAATGCAAATGATTGTAAAGCCAGCATCCTTTATTGAACACAGAAACTCTCTAGGCGAATCAAAAAATGTTCACTGAAACTGAAATGATATATTTTTTATAAGTCTTCAGTCTTCTTCCTGAAGTGTTTGTATCTTGGAGGCTGTACTGTACTTAACTTGGAAAACTCCAGGGACAATCATTGGTGAGCCAACAGATGCAGGCCTCTCCTTGGACCAAATATCCCAGTGCCTTAATGGGAACACTGTATTGTAGGAGTTGAAGAATTTAAGATGCTAATTGTAGTTATGTTTCTTAGGACCATATTTGCCAAGCATGCCGCAAATTACTGACATTGCTGCCAAATTCTGCATCGCTGTGTTTTCAATTTAGTGGGGTATTTATTAAAACTACATTACATTACATTACATTACAGGCATTTGGCAGACGCTCTTATCCAGAGCGACGTACAACAAAGTGTATAACCATAACCAGGAACAAGTATGACGAAACCCCTAGAGAGAAACTAGTTACGTAAATGAGCACAGCTGCAGGGAGTTAATTTAAATGCACTGCCGGTATTTTAGATGCATCTTCGCATGGCAGGAAAGTAATATTGTTATAGCATAAAATGTTAACATGGCTCATTAGTAGAAAAAAAAAACTTCAGAACAGTTTTAATATTTAAAATTGTTTAATTCTATATTGAATAGTCAACCATCTCAAGAGTCACAGTCTCTAAATTTCAAGAACGTGGTTGTTTTAAGCCCAAATATTTAGAAAAGCCTTTGCATTTACAGTGTTGGAGTAATTAAAATTTAAATTTTAAGTCTAAACACCGCCCAAAAATGTCTACCCAAAATGTCTAAATTATTAACACTGGTCTAAAATAGCTAAGGGTCCAGAAACAAATCCAAAATCTCTCCAAAAAGGAATATAATGCTTTTTGTCCATTGAGCAATGATGAAATCTTATCTATGTTCAGTAGATGGAGACACAGACAGTAAATCAATGACAGTTCTATCCGCTTCTGTTTTGCTCCAGAAAACGATGTCAGATAGGTCTATCAGCAAACATATGGCTTAGCTATGCCCAGAAGTCCTCAATAATAATGGTATTTTCCAAGGAATTATGAAAAATCGTTGACAATGTTTCGTTAGGTGCAACGTCTTTTAATGCTACCATATAGAGCGAATGCCATGGTAAGAAAATGTTCGGTTACGCTAACCTATAAAACGTTATTCCAAAAGCAAAATTAGACATGTTATACATCGTTAGAAAGCTTATACTCTCACCTACTGATTGAGCGTCCGCCATTGTAGCAACCTCACACAGTAAACAAACATAGGCTACTACCACACGGCTTTATTTATGGGCGGTGGCTTGACCGAAACAAAATGACAATAGCCAACGAAATCAAACATGCTAATTAAACTGCACCCCCATCACGCCTCCAAAACCCAGCTGTAAGAATCACTAAAACAAGCCGACTTTGCTGACAAATTATAAGTATTTAGTGACCCTAAAAATGTTGTTTATTCTATTGAGTGGCTTCTTCAACACTTTAACTTTCGTAATATGAAAAAAAGGAAAACAGTAAAATTTTAAAAACCCTTTTTGCCTCCTAGCGCGATTTCAAGATTTGCGACTTGCGGACCTTTTCTCCAGCACCCATCGCAAAGTATTACATGTGGGTACATATGTATTTACATGTGGGTAAATAAGGATGATATGATAAATGTAGGGAAGAGTGGTGTATGAAGGATGAAAAGGATGAAAACCTATGGAAAGAATATGAGTGAGAATGTATGTATGAGATGGGGTTTCATGACAATACAAAGTCAGGCATATTCATATGTGGTGTCATTTTAATTGTCTTTGTGTGACTGGTGGAATGGTCCAATTTCCATAACAGTAGACCTAGGGCTAAATTATGTTTAAGAACCTAGAAGAAAACTGCATTAGTGTGGAAATTCTCCCTCAGTAAAACCAGTTGTCTTCCCCCTTAGGAGGGGGAACAGACATTCCAAATTCTAAAATGACAACCTTCAGATTAGTTTATAACTTTATGGCCCTTTTATGGCAAGATCAAACACATGGTTTGGGCTCTTAAGGAGAAGAAGAGCCATCTAGGAAATCTGTAGACAGACTTCCCGCGCATTATTGTGTAGATTGTTGCCAGGTAAGACCAATGTAATATACACTCAGTACCCTGTTTTAATATTTTATGAATTATGATTGACTGTTTTAAGCGAATGACCTACCTGGCAAATAAATGGTTAAAACTTGATCTGTGTGGTTTCTCTGGAAATTGTATAACTGCCTTTTAACAGGCAATGAGTTTAATTGATTCCTCAGTCTTTTTCCCCCTCAGCCGGTCTAGGGATGGCTGTGTATTTAAGCTTATTGTATCACAGAGTATTGCACCCGTAGAACTATGCCTTAAATTAAATCACCTCTGCGAGACAGTAAATCCATGTTGAGAACGGGGATCGCCCATGTTAATCTTCTTGGGTACCTGAACCTTTTAGATAGGATATACTTATAGAAGTGGGGTCCTACGCAACCTCTGAGATACCGCAGATATCTAGCCAGCTCGTGAGACGTGCACATAACGGCCGATGTGACACGTAGTGGAATCAGCATATCCGGTTAAGAGAACAGTTTCAAAAGAACAGAATTCCATTAGCAATCAAGTGTAAATTTCATTTGGGGATTAACGTTTAAATTGGAGTCGGATGAATGGGAACAGAATCGGCAACAGCTGACAGTAAGAGTAATATCCAGAGGCTTGTCTTGGACAGTCTGGGTCAGCCCCAACCAGAGAAAAGCGGAAGCCAGAGTGGTACTACTGTCTTTGAAACGTGCTTTACCTATTGGCTGATCTAGTCTCTCCAAATCGCAGTCTCACACAGGCCTCTTTTCCACCAACGCGAACCTAGTTCTGGTTCTGGGCTGGTGCTAGTGCCAGTTCGCAGTTGGTTCAACTTGTGAACCTTCTAAGAACCGGTTTGCTTTTCCACGGGTTAGAGAGCCACGTCATTATGTCACTGTATACATCTGTATATGTCTCCGCTTTCCCAGCAACATCGTTACCTATTAAAATGTATGTCCTGTAAAAATACACAAACTGTCTAAATGTAAAAAAAAAAAAAAAAAAACTTCATACATATACATTTAGTTATATTATTACACCCTTATTTAGTCGCTCCAGTTTTACGCAATTCAGAATTTTCGGAATTCAACACATCAAAATGCCGCATTTTCCCCAATGCTACATAATTCGTAAAAATAATTCGCCGTTTCACAAACTATGCAGCGTCGGGAAAAATGCAGCATTTTGTTTAAGTTGTTGAATTCCGAAAATTCTGAATTGCGAAAAACTGGAGGGGGACCTCTTATTTACTATATCAACTTTTAGACAAGCAACACGCTCAAATGATCTCATCACGACCCATTAAATCCAATGGCACAGACGTTGCTTCATAATTTCAAACTGCTTTCCTAACGGCTATTTTGCATCCTGCAACTTGGGTTACAACAGTGAATATCAGATTCCTAGATGTACTGATAGCGACCACATCGCAAGACGGGACACTTAAACTGTATGCTAGCAAATTTATGTAAAGTTCCATTAATTTATATGGGGAGGTCGATACACATCCCCATAGCAACCAAAAGCTATAGTACTGGACCACCTCTGACTTGAAAGTACTGAAAAAATAATCACTGGAGGGTAACAAGGACATTTTTTCATACATAACTAGGTACAGGTTGTTACCGATATTTCGCCTATTTCATATATAGTTGCAAATCAGTTTACGTTTTCCTGTCTGTCGAACGAAGGTGGTCTCACTCTACCTGGCGGTCACAAAGTTTTAGTTGGTCTTGGTTGGTCATGATAATACCGCCCCCAGCCCCTGGCGTAAGCGGTTCTTGGTTCTAGACCAGCTAAGAGTTGGTGCCACTTTTGGAACCAGTTTTCCCGGCTGAGAGCCGGTTCTTTTGCTGTCGAAAACGGAAGAACTGGTTCGCGATTAGGCACCAGTTCCGAACCGGCTCTCGAAATGCCTTGGTGGAAAAGGGGCAATAGTTTACAAGAACTAATAAATCATTGAATAACACCTACCTCTTTCCAGCAGCACCAGAGGGAAAACCCACGCAGATACCTTCCCCCTACTCAGCTAATTTCTGTCCTTGGGTTAGTGGAGGGCTTACAAATATATATTCCAGTCTTCGCTAACCAAAATGTTAGGTCTTCAGCAAAAAATTAAAATAACAAAAAAACGGTTGATCTTACCCAAGTCTTTATCACTGGAAGGGTCCCATGATGAGAGTTAAGCAAATAAAAAACAGATCCAAACAATCATGGTAAATTTTGGAATTGTTGGATTACCATCAGTTTACACGAGCAAAGTTATTCAAATCCTGTGATTACTATCTTTTGTCAAGACTTTTTAGCAATCAGTTACTTGAGACAGAGATAAAAAATAAAAAAAGGCCTCTAAGCACCAGCTTCCTAGTCAGCTCACACCTATGGGCAATTTTAGAGTCTCCAATTAGCCAACCTGCAAGTCTTTGGACTGACTGTGGGAGGAAACTGGAGTACCATCCAAACTCCACACACAAAGGCCCAGGCTGGGATTCGAAGCCAGGGACTTCTTGCTGTGACACAACAGTGCTACCAACTGCTCCACTCTGCCACCCACATGAAATAAATGAAAATGAAATGAAAGGTTTAATTAATGTGGCAATACCCTATTTATTCCACATTAATTAACTCTAGCCCTAACACAAAACCAAATAGCAAATACCCTATACAGATCAATCTGGTGTGTGCTTACTGTAAATGCATGTGACCAGGTGGCTGTTTCTTTTCCATAAATCTTTTGGTAGAGGACTGAATTGTGTGTGTACAATCCTGAAATAACTACTATAGCAACAGTGTACAAAAGGTTATTGACCATATTACACTTATGATGCATTACATTTATACCAACTTTCCCCTATATCCTAAGTGAAACTAACATAGATGAATGACATCAGCCTATACTGTGCTAAAAACTGTCTGACTTAAGTTTCAGTCTGATCACGAAGGTCTAAGAATAACTTTATAAATGTAAAATTTCACTGAAATACACACAAAAATGTCATGAGTAAAAGAGCAGCCTGTCCCTATTTACAGCTACATCATTAAAATTTATTTTACTCTCTTTTCACATTAAAATAAGAGCAGTGGTAATCTGACCACAAGCCACTGTTCTAGTTTGCTTATGAGTCCCGCGGTCGATGTGTTAACAGTCAGATATGGATTTGGATTTATGGTTTATGCAACTTTGCCTCTACCAGGAAGATCTCTCAGGGTGGCAGCGCCAGATCAAAGCTTAAGCCACTGTATGTACCTGTACCTGTGGGATTGGTTTGACATTCATCTGAAAAAAAAAAACTGACACAGGGGTGACACAGTGAAAAGTCAGTTTTACCAAACCTATGGCAGAGGACAACAACCAGAAAGTGCCATGACTCTCATTTCTCATGCCTTGACATGTTTCTCTCTCTGTGTCTCTCTCTCACAAAATCAAATTCTAGTTCAAGTTGCATTATTGCCAGGAAATACTTATGTAAATACTACCAAAGTATCAGAAATGAATGAAAATTTCAGTCAGGACAACACACAAATTTAGATTAAATATTTGAATGAATATGCAAGTACATTTTTTGGTTTGGCACGGAATGGATCTGCTTCAAGTACCCTAAGAAGGAGCACAATACATATACCCTACTAAACAGAAACCCCCAAACAGCAGATCATCCAACTGTTGAACCCTAAAACTATGTGTACAGCAAAGCACCTGTTGTTTCCTAAATGATCAGGAAGACCATGCTGGTATCCCTCCAGTACAGAGAAGGAACACAATCTATGATTTTGGATCAGACGTTGGCCATGCTAACATTATGATAAACTACACTACATTTCATTTCACTTCTCCATCAACACACACACCAAGCTTCCATTTATTAAAAGCAGATGCGGTTTCTTTATTTAAACAAAACGGTTTCCATAAACTGAAATAAAGTATTTAAATAAAGACAAAATCCAAAAATGAAAACAGAGAAACAAAAAAGAAACAGTCAAAAAAATGTGTCGCTACCTGCATACTTCCCTGCTTCCCCCTGAACTCCCCATAACTCGGAAAGTTATTGCCTTGTAGCCCTCTGCAGTGACCGATATGCAAATTGGGCATATCCAGGTAGGTATATTCATTTAGGCAACCAGGAATCAGCCAGTATATTGTAAAAAGCAGGTAAACAGATGCATATTAAATTAAAGTTAGAAATAATTCAAATTAAATCTAAGAATTTGGCTCCAACAGGCAGAGTCTGTGGTTGAATGTGGTTATTTGTGTTGGAAACCATCAATGAGATGTGAGGAATGCTAACCTCTATATTATTGTTATTTATCGTCCCCCGGGGCCCCTGGGAAGCTTCCTGGATGAGCTAGACAACTTGCTCAGCTCCTTCCCTGAGGACGGCACCCCGCTGATCCTCCTGGGAGATTTTAACATCCACCTAGAGGCCTCCCAGTCTGCTGCCTTCCTACCACTACTCCACTCCTTCGACCTCTCCCTACAACACTCTCCCCCAACCCACAAGGCAGGCAACCTCCTAGACATGATCTTCCTGAGGACCTGCTCCAGCTCCAATCTTACGGTTACCCCCTGCATACGTCTGACCATCACTTCATCTCCTTCTCCCTCCCCCTCTCTCCACATCCTCCCTCTCCTCCTCCCATCCCCACTGTCACTGTCCGCCGTAACCTCCGCTCCCTATCACCCTCTTCTCTTGCTCCCAGAGTGACTGCTTCCCTCCCCACTCTTCAATCATTTTCCAAGCTCCCCACTAACTCTGCATCCTCCACCCTAACCTCATCTCTCTCCTCAGCACTCGACTCCCTATGCCCCTTCGTTCCTAGGCCAGCACGTTCATCCCCTCCCAGTCCATGGATGTCTGACATCCTACGCACCTCCAGGGCCAGCCTCCGCACTGCTGAGAGGAAGTGGGCCAAATCCAGGGACCCATCTGACCTCTCAGCCTATCAGTCTCTCCTGACAGAATTTTCTTCCGCTGTCACTGCCGCTAAGGCAAAATTCTACCAAACTAAAATTCATAACTCCATTTCTAACCCTCGTCAACTTTTCTCTATTTTCTCTTCTCTCCTCAGCGTGCCACCTCCTCCACCCCAGTCTTCCTTCATTGCAGATGACTTTGCAGCATTCTTTGACGAAAAGATTGCTGACATCCGCAGCTCCTTTGCCTCCTCTGCGCCCTCCGCCCTACCACCTGTGCCCTCGACCCTATCCCCTCATCTCTCCTCCAGGCAATCACACCTGACATCCTCCCTTTTGTCACCTCCCTTGTGAACTCCTCCCTATCTTCTGGATGTTTCCCCTCATCCTTCAAGAGGGCCCACATCACCCCGCTGCTGAAGAAACCCACACTAGATCCTTCAGTCATTCAGAACTACCGCCCGGTATCTCTCCTCCCTTTCCTATCCAAAACACTTGAACGTGCCGCATCTAACCAACTCTCTGCTTTCTTCTCTCACAACAACCTGCTTGATCCCCACCAGTCTGGCTTCAGGCCTGGCCACTCGACCGAGACTGCACTCCTCTCGGTCAGTGAGTCACTCCATACCGCACGAGCAGCCTCCCTCTCCTCTGTCCTGATTCTTCTAGATCTCTCCGCTGCATTTGACACTGTGGAGCACTCTATCCTACTGTCCTCCCTGGCAGCGACAGGGATCTGCGGCACAGTCCTTGACTGGATTGAGTCTTACCTCTCTGACCGTTCCTTCCAGGTCGCCTGGGCGGGTAAGGTATCACCACCCCGTCCCCTCGCCACCGGAGTTCCCCAGGGCTCAGTCCTCGGTCCCCTTCTCTTCTCCTTGTACACCAGATCCCTTGGCCCTGTAATATCTGCCCATGGCTTGTCCTATCACTCTTATGCCGACGACACGCAACTCTTTCTCTCCTTCTCCCCATCAGACACACAGGTCCCTGCCCGCATTGCCTGAGGGACATACAGAGCTGGATGGACAATCACCACCTGAAGCTCAACCCGGGAAAGACGGAGCTAACCTTTATTCCTGCTCTATCCTCTCCCCTCCTCGACTTTTCCATTTCCCTAGGGGACACCTTAGTGACATCATCACCCTGTGCCAAAAATCTCAGAGTGGTGACGGACAACAGGCTGTCCCTCTCCAAGAACATCGCAGCAGTAAGCCGGGCATGCATATTTTTCCTATATAACATCCGCAGAATCCGCCCCTTTCTCACCACCTACTCAACCCAGCTCCTGGTCCAAGCAATGGTTCTATCCTACCTGGACTACTGCAACTCTCTTCTGGCTGGACTACCGGCATCTGCCACCAGACCCCTGCAACTCATTCAGAATGCTGCGGCTCGTCTGGTCTTCAACCTCCCCAGACACTCCCACGTCACTCCCCTGCTCACTACCCTCCACTGGCTGCCTGTTATAGCTCGCATCAAATTTAAAACATTGGTCCTAGCATACCAGGCAGTCAAGGGATCAGCCCCAGCATACCTCCACAAGATATTCAAACCCTACATGCCAGCCAGATCCCTCCGTTCTGCTACCTCAGGACGCCTAGCACCTCCCCCTCTTCGCACCTGCACTTCCAGAACAGGTCTCCTGTCTGATCTGGCCCCACGATGGTGGAATGACCTCCCTGTGGAGGTCAGAACAGCTGAGACACTGACCCATTTCAAACGACGACTGAAGACTCACCTCTTCAGGCTGCACCTCTCCCCATCCCTCCCTACCCCCCTGTAAATGACTGTAAGCTTAGGGTTGTAACTAGGCAGCTGTTTCGTAGGTGACTTAGGTGCATTAACTGTCTTAACTACTGCTTGTATTTTTTCCATAGATTGCGTTGTTGCCGTTCTCGTTGTGTTAGTGTTAATCAGTTTAACCTTCAGGGTCCAAGTTGAACTATGCGGTTGTTCCCTGCACTTGGACCGGTACTTCTCTCTAGGGGTTTCGTCATACTTGTTCCTGGTTATGGTTATACACTTTGTTGTACGTCGCTCTGGATAAGAGCATCTGCCAAATGCCTGTAATGTAATGTAATGTGTGCCAGGTGCACATTTGGCAGTTGTGGCACAATCTCTGAGTTTATCTCCTAGAAGATGTGGGGAGGTATATCTGCTCTGGGCAGAAGTGAGGACGTGACAACGTGTGTCAGGATACTTGCTGCACTGTCTGTGACCTTCCACACTGCTCTGGCAGTTCTGTGGTGTATGTTGCACAGGTCATTGGACCTCTTGACCAGGGAACAGCCTCTTTGCTTCAAGGAATTTTGCATTTTAGTCTATGGTCAGGAGCCAGGACCTGTGCTTGGGCTTTTCAGCCTTGTTACTAGAAGGAGACTGTCTGTCCAAGGGAAGCCGTTGTCTGGACAGGGCTGTGTGTTGGGAACAGCAGGGGTGTCTGCTGGGGTGTCTATCAGGTGTATCTTGACTGTCCTGTGTGACAGGTAGTGTGGCAGTGTCAGAGTGCTCAGGTAGGCTGTGACGGAGGCTGTGTGTCAGGGTCAGGGGGAGGACTGTGTTTTTGGGGGGAGTACAGTGTGTGTCTGAGTTTGGGCAGGTGAAGGTTGGGCAGGGGGTTGTAGCATGTTTCCGGAGGTATTCCCTCTGGTCCTGCAGCTCTCTGGAGAAGGCTCCCTCCCTCTGCAGCATGTCTTCCTTTATTTTGGCCAGCTCAGCTCTCAAGGCCTGGTTGTCTTGCTGTAGCTTAGTCATTTCTGCACTCAGCTCCTTAAGGGCAAGGAGGCATTCACTCCTCATCTGGGTGACATGTCTCGTAGTTGAATGGAGCTCGTTTCAGACAGTTTGGACAGGGTATGCTCTCTGAATTCAACATCTATATTTCCATTTTATATATATTAATGAGAGATATGGACACCACTCACTAGAATATTATAAACTATTATTTTATTGCATCATTGTATGAAGGCACAACATGTACAAACGTTTTTGTCTAAGCCGTCTTCAGTGTGCTGAATGTGACAAAAATGAAGAAGTCCAACCCCACATCCAATGCTTAAATGGATCAACCATACACCATGTGACATACACATTGACAACCTGGAAACCGATGGCATTGTTAGGCTAATTGGATATCCATCACATCTTGCAATATTACAATGTCTCAATTCTATATCTATTATTCTATTGTACATCCCACCTGATGCTATGAAGACAAAACAAAAAAAAATTAATAAAATCCGCAATCGGCATTGGGAGGGGTACAAGCATTGGCACTATCGCGCCCCCTATGGAGCAATTTTTGTCCTCATGATCATATACCTTCACCAAACATATCTACTGAATATCATGATGATTGTATAAAATATTTATGACTTATGGCCAATTTTGTGCTAAGAGACGCTGTCGGATGACTTAGTTGTGTCGCCATGGATGTGTCCTGGCCGCTTGCCGTAAAGGCCTTTACTATGTCGTAACACTTAGATGGCATGTCATAATATAGCCTGGCGTGTATGTAGAGCTGCAGCGCTTCCGTGCCGCAACTAAAAAAGGCATCAGACTAGTGTTGTCACGATACCAAAATTTTGACTGTGATACCGATACCAGGTTTAGTATCACGATACTCGATACTGAAATGATACTTGAAACTAAAACGATACTGATTCGATACTCTGTACCTAAAAATACTGAAATTACCTTAATAGATCAGATACGTAATGTCCACAAGGGTTGACCTTATTTTCGAATTCACGGTTTATTAACAACCTGGTTTATTAACCATCTTTAAGTTGAAGCCTGTTCAAAATATTAATAAGCATAGGCCTATAGTGTTACAACCCTAAACAATAGAAAAATATATTAAATACATTTCAAAAATTAAACAATTGTAAACTAAATAATCTTTAAACAGGTCTTTCACTTTTAAATAGATCTAAAAACAGCATATTTTAATAATACAGCATCTTCCTATAATAAAATATTTCCAAATTAGAACACCTATCCGCTTGCTAAGCGTGACGTTTTGCCATTTTCGGGTCCAAACACTTCAGGTCCTTCAGAACCCGAACCTGAGAACCTTTTCACGATCACTTCCTTCTTTAGTGAGGCACCATTGAGGGTTAACACCAGGAGCGCCGGACCATTTCCTGGCATTGAAATAACTTTTTGCGCAGCCTGGGTCATATGACACATTAGCCCTCAAACGGGAAATATTCACATTGTTCGCTAGATGGTGCTTATTAGACACGAGTTGACAAAGGTTGCCAGCCCATTGTCCTAATGAAATATTTGCGAGATTTTAGACTGTCAGAGTAAGTTATGTTTTAGTTATGGCTCGGCATTCTAGTCAACACATTGTTGCAATATAAATGTATTTAGAATAAACAGTATGTCTGTATGAAGAGAATGAGTCATGAAAAGCTAACAATAAACAGATAGTAGGGAGGTCAAACCTGTTTTGGCAATCTTTCAAAAAACAAATTTGACAGTTTATTCTTCATGCATAATGTCATAAATGCTAATAATCAAATAGGCTAACAACATATAAATCGCCAATTTGCCAGAATATAACTGTAATACGATTTTTAAAATTAGCCGCTTCCCTCCGCATGTGATCACTGATCACTGTCGTTGGAGGGAAACGCATCATCACCCGTGCAAATTTTAGGGTCGGGTTTTCTGTTTTATAAAAATACATGTAAAAAATACTGTCGTTCAAACGAGTTTTTTTCCGGTGACCAGAAAACATGTAGGCTACACTGGCAAGCAGGTCATAGCTAGCTGTGACTATTCGACTGGGGATTCGAAATCCAAAGACGGCGCGTCTCTTATTCATCGTAGGCTAATTACAAAAAACACCCATTCGTAACACTGAATAATACCGCACTGTACATAAGATCTTAGCAAACAACGAAACAACAAGTTTCGTTGTATAGGAATACAAACGAAACTCACAGGCATTTTAGAGAAATGATAACGAAACAATCGCAATATTTTAAATATTTTAAAAGAATATAAATAATGATACATTTATTCCTGGTTATTTGACGTAGTTCTTGCTTGGGCTGTCAATCCTATGATAGTGTAAGAAAATTGTTTATTACATGTGCCGATCATTAGTAACATTAGTGGTAGCGACCTGTTTCTCCGATTGGTAACTGTAAATGTATTGCTGAAATTGGAATAGTAATTATGTGGACAATTAGTTTCATAAACTCCATAAACTCTATCAATGGTTGCGTGGACATGGTAAAGCACAGAGACGCCTATATTCCCACGCAACGCATCCCGATAGTTTATGCATGTGCTGTTGCATCTACGCAGACAGCGTGAGCAGTCTTCTAACACAGTTCCTAACGTGCAAGGCTCTAATTTTTGAATATGAAACAAGGTCCGAACCTATTATGACTAGAAATAAAACAAGTAAATGTGACACTTGTATCTTTGTTTTGGTCATTTATCTTTTTACGACTCAGTAGGCCTAAAAGGCCTACTCATGATAATAACTTCAAAAAAACTACCAGCTATTCACGCACGATCGTTCACGCTCATCCATTGAATCGCCCCTCACCCCTCCCCCAGCACCAGAATACTGAATTCTTTAGCTGCCTTTAGCGAAACCAGAGCTGATAGTTTTTTTCTCTATGGCCCCGAGTCAAACTCAGTAGGTGTGAATGTTCAGCTTCGCAGAGGGGTGTGATTTTCTTCCTCTCCACGACACCAGTGATGGCGATTGGAGACTTCACCTCAATAGACCTAACTTATATTTTCAAAACCTACATTTTCAACTGTGAAAACAATATTTAAAAATTTCCATTCAATCTATGGATAAGCAAATGTATTTATTGATATCATATCAAAAAGAAAATCAAGTAGGCTAAATGTTAATAGTAAACATAAAACATCAGTAATAACAAGCCCAAATCCGCAATAGCTGCGACCGCGCATCCACAGGAGGACACTTTTGTGGACCAACTGACCAACAAACTAAAGAGCTGCTGGTCGCCTCTATGCCGCGGAGTTTGTAAGCTTAGCTGCCTTTGCCATCATGTGATTTGACATTGCAAGTTTGGTCGATAGCACATTGCTCAAGATACCGTCTCATCTTTATACGTGCATGCATGAATATGTGCTTTCGTTTCTAAGTAAGTGAAAAATTACGGTCAGCATAACCATGTTGTGCCATGCTTCGCTAAAGCATCTGAAGTTTTCTGTGTTCTCGGGTGGGGGAGGGGTGAGCGTTGAATGTCCCATACAGATCAGTGGTCTTACCCTTACCCTTAGATTGACATGTGAATGTCCCACTTGAGAATGGTTCACTTATGCCATGTGTGAATGGTTGATAGTTGATATCTCTCCAGGGAGAGATAAAATGTTCTATTTGTCCGGCACATAATATTATTATGTTATGTTAGCCTACTCGCTTCAAAAATAATAAAAGTAATTTGCTTAGCCGTAATTCGTTATGCTACAAAGTATGCCTTGTATTACTTTTAGTTACGCAGCAATCTCTCGCTCTTGCTTATACTTTTTTCTACATTTTTATTCTTTTTTTCTATTTAGTTTACTGTTTTTTTAAAAGATTTTTATTACTAGTTTACTCAACGGAATAACAGCATACACCACACGAACACATCACAAGACACTTCACATTTGAGAAATCATTTTTGATTGTAGGCTATGTAATAGTTACATGTATTGTTCTCTCAAGTAGCCTAAAGGTTAATACTATGTTTTAAAAAAATTATGGAGTTATACATAATAGCAACTGCAAAGCCTAGCCTAACCGGACATTGTGTCACCACTCGCGTGCGACTCACTCACAGGATGTGATGGATGTTTCCCCCCCCCCCCTCCCCCCAAAACCTTTACTCCCTGAAACGAATGTCCCCTCCTTCCTGGTCCCTCAAAAGCAAAATGTGTCACATCACATTTTTACCTCACAGAAAATAGGATATGATACAGCTATAATTTTTTAGCATATTTTGAAAAGTAGCCTACGTTCACTATCATCTGTAATCACTTCATCTCTTCAGGCTGCACCTCTCCCCACCCCTCCCTAGCCTATAGTTTAGCTCAATGTACCTAGTTAGGATAATATGATTACGTTAGTTTATTTGGCAGGATTGTTTTTGTCTGATTAGGCAAATGTGATTTCAGTGCTAGTTTGTACTTGGTAGGATTGTTGTTTGCTGAAAGTGTTACTCTACAGGGTTGGAGTCCTGATCGATGTGGTCACTTCTGGCACTACGATCTTTACTCACTCTAGTGTGTTTCTTTTGCACCTCTGCACCTTGACCTAATGCACTTGTTGTACGTCGCTCTGGATAAGAGCGTCTGCTAAATGCCTGTAATGTAATGTAATGTAATGTAATTTGGCATATATATATATATATATATATATATATATATATATATACACACATACATCAACGAGCAAGGTATGCTTGATCAGCGCTCACAGAAAGTCCACTGATAACAAGTGCACTAAATAAACGTAATCCGTCTGGGATAAATGCATAGGAAATTTGCCGAGGGAACCGATGGCAGAAGAAACGTCCAAGCTGGTGTACAAAAAGACGTCTTCACTGAAACACTCTATAAATAAACAAATTAACAGCCGAAACAAACTATGACTAACTATAAACTAACAAACCACCCTATGATTCAAATATATTTTTATCATGCTGTATTGTAGTGGTTTCTTTATTTTAGATTGTTTTTGCAATAGTGTTACAGTTTGTAGTCCTAAAACCCGGAAGTAAGTTGGCATTGGGTTCTCTTGTCAGATTTCCAATGCATTTTTCCCGTGGGGATTTAGTTTTCTGCCGAAAGTAAGGTTTGTGGTGAACGTAAGCCTAAATGAGCTTCACGTTTGTTCTACGAGATAAAATACACCCATTAATAGCCTAGGCTATGTCAACCGTGGATTTCTAAGCTGTCATGTGCTTTTGAAAACTAGGCTAAGTTTCTATATTGAAACTACAACAGCGGTCACATTTTTGCAATAACCACTCTTGTTTTACTAGCTCACATGCACGCTGAGCGTCGAACGCTAAGCGTGAATGAGCGGTGAACCCCTAGAACTCGTAAAACAAAACGTGAAACTGTTTTAGGCATAAATTAACCATAGGCCTTATTTTCGGAAGAAAACTAAATCCCTATTGGAAAAATGCATTGGCAATCTGCCGAGGGAACCCATGGCGGAAGAAACGTCCGGGTTGGCCTACAAAAAGACGTATTCACTGTAACATTCTATGAATAAACAAATTAACAGCCGAAACAAATAGCGCTTCAAATATATTTTTATCTTGTTATATTGTAGTCGTTTCTTTAGCTTAGATTTAGTTTTTTCAATATCCTACGCAGCATTGTTGTTGTTCGTGAACGTGTCGCATGCAGCCATTGTGCACGAGCATGATAATGCATAAAATTGAAAAAAACAAATTTGTTTTTTGCATTTGAAGATGGATCAATTTTATTTTAACCTTTATTTAGAAATTTCCAGTTGCATAATAACTGTAAAAATAAAATGTAGGGCTATGATTTCAGAACACAAGGGAAAGGCATAGGCATAAACAAATGACCACAAAACGAACGCAATTAGCCTATAAAAATATTTTTTAAGATCACATATTTAAAACATTATATAATGTATTATTCAAAATAAACATAAACAAATATTTCTAATAACAAAATAAATAAAACATTCGTACAAATAAAAATGCGTGTCCACCGCGATGAAAAGTATATCCTTGCGCCTCCTGGTGTGGTGAAGGAAAACTGACTCCTTAGTCTGAAGACGGCCGTAATTTAACAACACTGTTATAACACACACGGAAGTGAAATAAGGTGCTTTTAAAATTTTCCAAACGTGACTTTGACATTCCTACTACGCTGGTACGTAAAGAACAAATATTTAGGAAAAGTCAGTGAATGCGGATGATGTAGCTTGCTAGATGAAAAAAAAAAAATAAAAAAAAATTCTAAACTCCGAAATATCTCAGTTCGGGTCAAACTGACCCGTCACGGCGCTTCTAGTGTTAAAAAGGGTCTAAATTCTTGCAACTCCAATAAAATAAATACGCTACAAAATCCAGCATTCTAAAGCAGTTAAAACAGCAACATTAGTCTTTCGATTTTGAATTGTTGTTACGTCCCCTCCCCTTTTCAATGTCCAATTTCGCAATAGATGACATTGTTGAATCACGGTCAGTTACTTCATTTAGGGATGCCAACCATCCCACAAAATACAGAATCGTCCCTTATTTGACCAGTAGAATAGGCGTTCCATATTTAACTCATGGCTACGGGACACATTTTCATCCGTATCTTTGTGAACGATTCCGTTTGTAGTAACCGCTGTTTTGAATACTATTCAATAGTTAGCTAGCTAGCCGGCATAACAAGCATGCTGTGAGATCATTCTGACCTAAAACCCAGAATTTTAATATTGGCTAGGTGACAAGTGACGGCGAACCTATAATAAAGCTAAGTGGCATTCAAACCCGGTTTCAGAGTGTCTTGGAAAAACGTAATGTCTACACTACTAGACCGCAACATTTTAAAAAAGCAAGACAGAGCTAGGGAGATTAAGTTGATTGAGTTATGGTTTCATGTAGTTTTCTTAAATAATGTAATGGCAAAAATGACCAAAATTGGTGCTAGTTGTATGGTATAAAACAAGAAGGAACATAGTTAAAGGGCAAAATAGAATCGTTGGTTTCATAGAATTAACAACCAGAGGTTTTTGCTTAACAACGGTGCAAATAGTAGAACTACCGTTATTTTCCAATAACGGGACAGCCCATTGTGGTTTATTCCTTACATATAGGCCTAATACAGTGGTAAGAATATATGGTAGCAGGTGTACAGTAATGAGAAACTGTAATGTAGACAGGTTTTGCACTAATGTATATGCATAATGAGAACTGATAAGGACAGGTAAGAACAGGATGTAAACAGCTACCTAACGTTAGCACCCACTGGCGTCAGACTTCATTCTTTATTTGTTTAAGAATTGTAACTTAATTATCAACTGCAGCCATTTCCTCTTCTCTTTCTCATTGCAAGGAAAGTGGTAGAATTACAACTGAATATTTTTTTTGGACTCTATTCAGACAACAAGGGACACAGCACTGCGGCACGTTGAAAAGACGAGAGCCTCAGCCAACGCAGCAGAGGCTTGGACCCGGAAACAGTATTATCGGAAGGTCTATACGTCACGGCTTAACAAGCGGATTGCTACTGAAGTAAACTGAGTCGAAGCTTGCGCTGTATCAAGGAGGGGAATGCAAAGGCGCACGTCACCTGACTTGGCTACCTTAGTTGCTACTGCCATCTAGCAAAGATTCTGACAAATTACACCTTTCATCCTCTCAATCAGTAATGCCGGAGACACATTTCACTGGTTTTTACACTTGACCTAAAAGTACCGAACGTTGGAAAATTCTAATACCGAACCGTTTTTTTTAAGTACCGAAAAGGTGCTGAAGTTTCGGTATACCGTGCAACACTACATCAGACACATATTCCAATCCATTGCTTAGCTTAGCAGAGAATGCACATTTCAGAGCGCCTCAGAGACAGATAGAATAATAATACATATTTCAAATAATAAATACGACATTGAAAAAAAGAAACAAAAAACGAAATATCAACTTGCCATACCTGCTACCTGCGTGCCGCCCGCAGAGTACCGTATTATTCATTTTGACATTGGCAGCCTACAGCATAAATTGCGTCTTTTGTTTATATTCAATATTAGTAATTGCAGCGAGAAACTGCAGCTGTAGACACAAGAAAGTTTGTTATATTATGGTAGCAACAGAACGGCCCGAAATGTTATGAGCAGTAATACTTACATAGCAATAATGAAATTTTATGTGTTCCGTAAATAGAGACAGAGACAGAGACAGTAAAGCAATGATACTATCCACTTCTGTTTTGCTCCAGAAAACGATGTCAGATAGGTCTATCAGCAAACATATGGCTTAATTATGCCCAGAAGTCCTCAGTAATTACAGTATTTTCCAAGAAACTATGAAAAATCATTGACAACGTTTCGTCAGGTGCAGCGTCTTTACTGCTACTCCAGAGTGAATACGTAAGTGAATGCGACAATAAGAAAATTTTTGGTTACGCTGACCGATAAAACGCTATTCCAAAAGAAAAATCAGACGTTATAGTTAGATAGATAGATAGTTATAGTATCGTTAGAAAGCTTACACTCTCATTTACTGAATAAATGAACTGTCAATCAAGCCAGGCTGTACTAAAAAGGGCGACAACGCCGTAAACAACAGGTGTGGTATTACGCACAGCTATTTCTGAAGGTACCCAGGCATCACAGATGAGCGTATATTTCCCAAACGGATTGTCCAAGACAATATATGACCACACAGTCTCAAAAGGGACATCTCTACACGTAAAACCAACAGTAAGGTTTTGTATTTATTCAATATTTAGTCCCAGATATTGACTGTAGAATGGCATGGTATCATTTTTAAAAACTTTTTCTTGTTTATTTCGTTATTCAGTGAGCAGTGTTTTCACTGCTGTATAGGGCTATTGTCGGGTTTATCTTGTTGCTATGACGGAATATGATTTTTTAGTGGTGAAAGAATATTTTTATGAATGCCAAGATAGACAATATTGTCCATTATGTCAAGGGTGGGGGGTGTTTTTTAGATGAGACTGCAGGGAGGGGGTGCGTGTTAAATGAACGACCAGAGCGACAATGGTGGGGCATAGTTGTCGTGTATCGTCTACTAATGAAACTAAAATAACGTGTTTCTGTTTTTAACTCACACTTTGGTTGCAGTAGCACCAAATTTTTGAGTTTAGTAATCTCGGCACGCCAGCGTGCCAACCACTAGGGGCTTTGCGCTAAGAGGTTACCCGAAAATAACGTTCACATTACAGCGTTTGCCTTGTCCTTTTTTGCCATTTTGTCTTATTGTGGTTCTGTTCCTTGGATTCTCTTTTTATTCTTTCCCAATTTTTCTAATTTGAAGAGAGTTCTCTATTCTTGTGGTTAAAATACAGTTCAATTAAAGGTTCAATTACAGTAATAGCTTTTTATATTTGTGTTATATAAGCATTTCATTCTACCTAGAAAAATATTTTTGTTCAGCATGTTTAGCAGGAGCACATAGTTCCAGCTGCCATATAATCAGTGGTCTTCTCTCTCTCTCTCATGCAAACACACACACTCACACAAATGCAAATACACACCTGCACTCACCCATTCAAATAGTAGAGATTCTTATATTCACAATGTAACTATGATATTTTTAAATAGGTAAACAAAATAACCTTCACTTTATGGATATAACAGATATAAAATTTTGTATAACCATAAAACAAAAATGAAGAAAGACCTAGCTGTTGTGTTAAATGTCACAGCCCGGCTCCTAGGCTGCGACAAAAATGGGAGACCAGACGAATTTACAAGTGATGAACAAACATATTTATTTACAAAAAGAATAATAAAAAACAGAAAACGTGGAAGTCAGCAATCAGTAATGTAAGCATGTATGGATGCGTGAAAATGTCCACAGCAAACAAAACAGAACAATATGGGAGCCCGCGATGGGAGAGGGGATCTCCTTGTGGGGGGTTGGTGGTGAGCTTTTATCAAAAAACCACACCGGGCCCAGGTGTGGCTTGTGAAGTTGATGACGACCCTCCGCCTTGACCTGGATCCTGCAAAACAAAGGAGAACCAGCAAAACAAAGGACACATGGACACCTAGTGGAGCGGTGGGGTCGTTACACCCCCCCCCCCCCCCCCCCCCCCCCACCCATTAAAACGGGGTTCCCACCAGGAATACCGGCAGACCACAACTATTTCAAAATTCAAGATAGGCAACTACATAGCCTAACAATATAACTATGTTTTCGAATATATACATGTTTCATACTGACCGGTTCTGTAGAAACTCCCCCAGCCAACCAACCAATCTTCACCCTGCAACCCAGTAACTCCGGCGCCTGGAGAAACATTTAAGAGTGACAACGAAGAAAGAGATAGAAGACCAGAAAGATTAAACAGTAAACGGTACAGACACAAAACTTGAGAGCATGGTGCTCTTGACAAAGCATCTGCCACAGTATTTTAAGCTCTGATGGACAGGTTGAGAGCACCATCTACTGGAAACCGACGCAACACAGTGCTTCATGGCTGAAGTAACCATCCAAAACATCTGAAAACAAATAAACCTAAGGGTCAATTTTTGTGATTGAGGCGAAACTGTTCGAACATACTGGACTTTGAATATAAAGCAGAGGACATGAAAACTTGCTTGAAAAAAAAAAACTATCTATCTGAAGTAATAACCAAAGCTTACCAGCATGCTTTGAGCGTCTCCAGATCTGATCTACTCATGTCAGAAGTAAGACCCCCAAAAGCAAACCGAATATGTTTTATTACAGAATTCAATCACTGGGACTTCTGGTTAGTTGATGTAGGAAGAAGATGCGTGTCAAGAGAGTCTCTCGATTATTCGTTTATTTCCTACTCTTTGAACGTCGAAAACTTTATCTAAATAACCTGAAAGTTAATTTTAACACTTTATAGTAGTTAGAAGCACAGAATGAGCAAACAGAAACAATCCAGCGCTCAAGTACCACTGCAGACGAGGGCTGCTAGCATGAGCAGTAAGTTAGCCGCAATGGCCGCGACTGCTCCCAGCAACAGCAACCTGCATGCCGACACCTTCGACTCCGAGGCGCTCTCCATGAGCAATATAATTTCTGCGCTGGACAATCAGCGGGCTAGTCTCAGGGAAGACATGCATACTCTGATTCAAGAGTCGATCAATCCCCTGCAAGCTTTGGTGGATGCGCTACGTGCTATGGTCAACACCTTTCAGAGGCGCCTAGCCTTCGCTGAGTCCCTTGCAGGCCAAAATTTCGAGCAACTCAGTTGGGCCAAGACGTCCATTAATAAGCTACAAGCCGAGAACACTACACTCTGGGACAAATTGGACGACATGGAAAACAGAGCACGCAGGTCTAACCTGTGCATTGTGAACGTCCCAGAGGGAATTGAAGATGGGCAGGACGCGGTCAAGTTTGTGTCCGGGATGCTGAGTGAAATCATGAGTAACATCTTCGACAAACCTCCAGAGCTAGAGCAGGCACATCGCTCGCTAGCACCGATGCCCAAAATAGGAGACCCCCCCCCCAGAAGCTTCATCGTGTATTTCCATCAACATCAGGAAAAGGAGCGCGCTTTATGCTGGGCCAGGCAGCACAAGCTGAAATTTCAGGGGAAAATCCTGAGAGTATATCCCGATCTGAGTACCAACCTTTCGAAGAAGCGCGCTGCTTTCAACGCTGTCAAACATGCCCTCTACCAGAAAGAAGTATGGTTCCGCCTGGTGTACCCTGCCCGCCTCGGAGTCTTCTTCGAGGATCAGACCTTCACATTTGAGACGCCTTCGGAGGCTCAGCCATTCTTTGACCATCGGATTGCCACTCCGAAATAATCATCGTTAATACTCGCCCTTTGCGGATAGCCGGGTAGCTAATTGCTGCACGCATCAGATCTGACTGTGCTGCATTGTATTTACAGTAGCCTCGCCAGCCAGCCTTTTAAACTCACTTCGCTATTGCTGCATTTACAGTGAAGGCTGGGCTAGCTCAAGCTTTTGGAGGGTTTCGCTGGATTTATAATCTAACTAATGTTATACCATCCGTGTGAAAGGTAAGGGTTCTCTTTTTGTTTTATTTTGTCTCTAATCGAAACCAAATGTGACTGGTGTTACTTTAGTTCTTATCATGCAGGGCGTTGCTGCAAAAGAGCATCCATGCTCAGCGAACCTACCCTGGGTAAATAAAAGTTAAATAAAAAGAAATAAATAAAAAATCATTATATATGTGACGGGTGCTGGAGGAAAGGTCCGCAAGTCGCAAATCTTGAAATCGCACCAGGAGGCAAAAAAGGTTTTTTTAATTTTTTTTTACTGTTTTCCTTTTTTTCATATTACGAAAGTTAAAGTGTTGAAGAAGTCACTAAATAGAATAAACAACATTTTTAGGATCACTAAATGCTCATAATGTGTCAGCAAAGTCGGCTTGTTTTAGTGATTCTTACAGCCGGGTTTTGGAGGCGTGATGGGGGTGCAGTTTAATTAGCATGTTTGGTTTCATTGGCTAGTGTTACTTAGTTTTGGTCAAGCCACCGCCCATAAATAAAGCCGCGTGGTAGTAGCCTATGTTTGTTTACTGTGTGAGGTTGCTACAATGGCGGACACTCAATCAGTAGGTGAGAGTATAAGCTTTCTAACGATGTATAACATGTCTAATTTTGCTTTTGGAATAGCGTTTTATAGGTCAACGTAACCGAACATTTTCTTACCATGACATTCACTCTATGGTAGCATTAAAAGACGTTGCACCTAACGAAACGTTGTCAACGATTTTTCGTAATTCCTTGGAAAATACCATTATTATTGAGGACTTCTGGGCATAGCTAAGCCATATGTTTGCTGATAGACCTATCTGACATCGTTTTCTGGAGCAAAACAGAAGCGGATATAACTCATTGATTTACTGTCTCTGTCTCTATCTACTGAACATAGATAAGATTCCATCATTGCTACGTAAATATTACTGCTCAAAATATTTTGGTTATAGAAGTTATTTTAGAAATTGATTGTTTTTAAATAGGTTAGTGGTATTATTTAATGTGGATATTTCACACTGTAATGTAAGCGTTAGTTAGTAGTGTAATAGTTTTTGTGACGCACACAACAGTGATGAGGAGAGTATTGAAACATTGCCAAAGCGTGGTGGACTGTTGAAAATTGTTTTCATATCGTCCCATTCCCATACAAGAAAACATAGGTGTGTACAGAGTATAGAAATGCATACAAGAGTTAATTATTACACATTTAGGTACTGTGCAGCATTGTGTGACTATATTTTTGCATTATGTTTAAATCTGATATCTATGTTTCATCTTAAACCTTCATAAGGGGCTCATATGCTTTGCAATGGACAAAAAGCATTATATTCCTTTTTGGAGAGATTTTGGATTTGTTTCTGGACCATTAGCTATTTTAGACCACTGTTAATAATTTAGACATTTTGGGTAGATTTGGAGATGCTGGGTACACTGCTTAGTTTTTGTTTCATAGATCTTTAGTAGTTCTACATATCCACCCTTAAATTTTATGAACTTGTGGTCAAGAAGTGTTTGATCCAGGACATGTATGCTCTAACCCGCAATCTCCCAGTATTTAATTGCGAACTTAAAAAGGATCAAATTAATTTTAATTTTTTTGCCTTGATCATTGCATTTGTGGCACTTTATTTCTTACAAAATTATGAATATAAAGTAATCTAAGCTAGTATTGTAAATGGTACAAATGTATTGCTTCATTTAAGACATTTTTCTAGTCTCTGTGGTGTTCGCATCTGGAGTTATAAAGCTTTAAATAGGGTAACCCCTAAATGGGCAAGTATTGACAGGTACTCTAGTGGTTGGGGTGGAGTTAACTAGCTATTGTTCCCACCCATTAACTCCCTGTGAGAAGTGTGAAAAGTTCAAGATCTTTCAAAGGGATTTTCTCTGCTACTTGATTTTATGAGTACCAACATTCAAATAAGCATATCTTCTTCAACTATTTTCAAAATACCAGCACCTGTCACATATAGTCTTTGCGGCTAACTTTGTCATTATTATTTTGTGCGGTTATTGTTGTTTCATCTAAGCTTCTGTTCTGCGGGATATAACTAGCCAGTCATGAGCATTGGCTAACGTTGACGGTACAGATCGTTCGTATTAGCTCAGCGGTGCAGGCTGTATACCGAGGCATGTTTGCTCTGTGCTACGTGTAACCACAATGGTGCTGGACAATCTCATTTTATGTTATGTACTATGGTGCGTTTATTTTAAATCCATCTTAGTTTATAACTGTTCTTTACACTGCGTAGACGTTATCTGTCTTTTTGATTTATTATAATGAAGTTCATCATATATATTATATATAATTAATTGAGAGCCCTCTTAATATCTCAGAATTAGAAGGATGTTACTCCGGGAGATTTGTGATACGCTTGAGGTCCTGCAGCTAGCCTCATTTGGGGAGGCAAGCTTAGGAGAGAACATTGACTTTATCTTGTTTCAATATTATATTATCATACCAAGAGTTTTGGGGGTCTAGAGTTTTGACATTTATACTGTCTTACTGTTTTTTGATATTCAGTTTTTTTTCCTTTTTATTATATGTATTGTGAATGGGGTAATACAACGTCGAATTTGGTGCATATGTCGTATATCGCCTATTTCTATATATGCTATACAGACTAGGCTGGTATCTGAGGGACAACTTTATTTCATACCTTGTACTACAACTTCACATGGCTATGGCTGACACACCAGTTGGTAATGTGAGATCAGGAGGGACAGCGGTCAGGCTTACTTATTGGAACATAAAGGGGCTAGATGGGTCAGTGAAATGAGCCAGGATATTTGCTCACCTTAAAAACTTAAAGGCAGACATAGCATTCTTACCGGAAACACATCTGCGTACAATGGACCATGTTAGACTAAGGAAATCGTGGGTAGGACGTTTTAAGTGGGTAAGTTTTTCATTCAAATTTCAAATTTCAACTGCTATATTGATTCAAGAACATACAATTTACCATGTCTAACACAATCTCTGACCCACAAGGCCGATTTATTATAGTATCTGGCTCTTTATATCAAACCCCTGTTCTGCTTGTTAATGTATACGCTCCCAACTGGGATGACATGGGTTTCATTAACAAATTAATCTCTCTATTGCCTAATCTAAATTCACAGCATTTAATATTCGGTGGCGACTTGAATTGCGTAATGGACTCAGCCTTAGACCGTTCAAACTCCAAGTCACTGCCCCTCCAAGAAGGCAACAGCTTTATCATCATTCATGAACCAGGCTGGGTGTATCAATTTCACCATCTATTCTTTGGGAGACACTTAAAGTTGTAATCAGGGGTGAAATCATATCATATTCTTCTCTGCTTAACAGAACAAAGAAAAGAAAATGGGAACAACTCATTGATTCCATAGCTAGACTAGATCGCCAGTATTTTATATCCCCCACACCAGAGCTGTATAAAGAGAGGCTGGGTCTTCAAACGCAGTACAACTTGATATCAACGGATGAGACTGAACGATGTCTGCTGCATTCGCAGGGGCTTCTTTATGAACATGGGAAGAAGGCGGGATGGCTTATAGCCCATCAACTGAAGTCCAGATCTGCATCTCGACTTATACCACATATCCGTGACACCTCCCGTGTACTGACAGTTGATCCTGTTGAAATTAACAATACTTTTAAATCATATTATTATAATTTGTACACCTCTGAATCACCACAGGACAACACTGCAATGTTAGATTTTTTTGACAATCTTGAATTAGATTAGATCAAAAGGAGGAACTCAACAAGCCTGAGGAGCTTGAGGAGATTATTCAAGCTATTACATCAATGCAAAGTGGCAAGGCCCCTGGACCATTACATTTATTTGGCAGACGCTTTTATCCAAAGCGACGTACAAAAGTGCATTTTATGGTCATAGACAACTGCTAAACACAGGTTCAGTAAGGTACAATACTTATTTTGTACAGCTATTTCTAGCCAAGAACACAGTTAAGTTCACACAGTGAACACTATTCAGACCTAACCTCTGCAAAGCCAACTAGGCAGAAGAATAAGCTACAGTATTAGGACAAATACAAATTACCAAAGAGTGCTGGGATGGGGCAACATGTAACAAGTGTCATGAAAAGGGGGGGGGGATTTATATACAGTGTGGTGGTGGTTAGTCTAGGTATAGTCTGAAGAGATGAGTCTTCAGGCCACGGCGGAAGATGGGTAGTGAGGGGGAGGTTCGGAGAGGGACGGGGAGTTTGTTCCACCACTGGGGAGCTAGGGTGGAGAAGCTCTGTGATCCCTTTGGGCGGGTGGGAGGGGTTACAAGGCGCCCTGCTGCCGCAGAGCGGAGTGGTCGAGCAGGCACATAGAATCGAGTCATGTCCTGTAGGTAGATGGGGGCTGTCCTGTTGGCAGCAGTGTAGGCAAGGGTCAGGGCTTTGAACCGGATCCTGGCAGCGACCGGTAGCCAGTGGAGTGATCGCAGCAGAGGAGTGACGTGGGAGAATTTGGGAAGGTTGTAGATGAGTCGGGCAGCGGCATTCTGAATCATCTGTAGTGGCTATATGGCACAAGCTGGCAGGCTTGCAAGGAGAGAGTTGCAGTAATCAAGGCGAGAGGTCACCGTAGCCTGGACGAGCAGCTGGGTGGAGTGCGTTGTCAGGTAAGCTGTCCAATTGATTTTTATAAAAAGTTCTCAGCCAAACTAGCTCCCTTACTCCTAGACATGTTTGAGCACTCTCTGAGTCAGGGGGTCTTGCCACAAACGCTCACAGAGGCTTCTATCATGCTAATTTTAAAGCCTGGCAAGGATGCATCAGAGTGTAACTCTTATCGACCAATCTCTCTTTTGAATGCGGACATGAAAATATTGGCTAAATTACTTGCCTCCAGAGTAGATACCACCATGGCAGATACTATTTCAACAGATCAGACAGGTTTTATTAAGGGTTGCCATTCCTTTACCAATATTTGTCATCTCTTAGGTGTTCTGCACTCCCCTGCATCCCCGGACATTCCTGAAGTAATTGTTTTATTGGATGCTGAGAAGGCGTTTGATAGGGTGAAGTGGGAATATCTGTTCATAGTCTTGGAGAAGTTTGGTTTTGGCCCTAAACTCATTGCATGGATTCGTCTTTTATACTCCCCAAAAGCATCGGTGATTACAAACAAATTGCGCTCACAGTATTTCCTCCTGTCTAGACCGACGCGACAAGGATGCCCACTAAGCCCACTTCTCTTTTCCCTCACCATAGAACCCCTCTCGATCTTTCTTAAAGCTTCACCAGCTTTTTCATGGGATCCGCAGGCAGGGACAGGAGCACAGGGTGTCACTATATGCTGACGATTTATTTTAGGTATCAGATCCTGTGTCATCTGCCCCTGACATTGTGGAATTACTTTGCAAATTTGGTTCCTTCTCAGGGTACAAACTACTTTTTTCTAAAAGTGAATGTTTTCCTATAAATTTGGCACTACAGATCGCAGATGATGACGTACCCTTCCATATATCTAAGTCAGGTTTTAGGTATTTGGGGGTCAATATCTGTCGTACCTTTCTCGGTCTGTATGAAAATAACTTTATGCCGTTGGTCAGTAACCTTAAAACTGACCTTCAGAAATGGGGTGTTCTTTTCTTGTCCTTGGCTGGCAGAATCAATTGTGTTAAGATGAATGTCTTGCCCAGGTTTTTATATTTCTTTCAATGTCTTACGGTTTTTCTGCCCAGGTCCTTCTTTAGATCTGTTGATAAGATCATATCAGCCTTTTTATGGAGTGGCAAAAATCCCAGAATACGTAAAGAACTCTTCCAGAGAAGCAGGGATCAGGGTGGACTGGCACTTCCTAATCTGATGCATTATTACTGGGCAGCAAACATACAAACATATTGTGTATTGGACTCAATCTCCAGATACAGATTGGTGCCAGATAGAAACTAACTCATGTGTATCAACGTCTCTCCCTGCTCTAGTTTCAGCTAAACTACCTTTCTCCCCCTCGCATTACTCTTCAGATCCCATTGTTATCTCCACTCTCAGAATCTGGGCCCAATTCTGGCAGCATTTTAATCTTAGAGGCCTCTCCTTCAAAGGCCCTATATGTAGTAACCACCTCTTCCTTCCTGCTAAACTGGACTCTAGTTATGCGCAGTGGCAAAGGTTGGGCCTGGCCAAATTTAGCGAGCTCTTCATTGATGGGACGTTTGCTACTTTTAATGACCTTTCTTCAAAATTCAGTTTGCCCCATTCTAGTTTATTTCGCTATTTCCAGACAAGACACTTTGTCCGTACTCAAAGTCCAACTTTTCCTAGCTTGCCACCCGAGTCGAAGTTGGATGTTTTATTACAGACCCCTCCTGAACTTAAGGGTCTCATATCTAACATTAATTCTATCTCGTGCCTTAGCAATGTGTCACTTAGTAGAATTAGGACGGACTGGGAGGGTGAGCTTGGAGTGGAGATATCCGACAAAACTTGGGATAGTGCTTTGGTTGGGACCACTTCTTGTGCACACCTTAACTTAATACAGTTTAAGGTTCTCCATCGAATCCACTTTAGTAAGGCTAGACTAAGTAGAATCTCTCGTGGTGTAGATGGAACATGTGATAGATGTCATCGTGATAAGGCTGACCTGACCCACATGTTCTGGTCCTGCCACAGTTTGATAGACTTTTGGTCTACTGTATCTAAGACTCTCTGATGCTTTTGATATAGATATCCAGCCTAGTTTTGAAGTTGCTATTTTTGGAGTGACTGGTGACCAGATTTCAATAACGACCAAATGTAAGAATGCTATCTGTAATTAAGTTACATCTTCCTAATGGTGCTGATCTTACAGTAGTAGGATGCTATCGCCCACCATCGGCGTCACATGAAGCTGTAGGACTGCTTTCAGACTTCCTTCATACGTTTTCTGACAAGGAGTATGTTTTATTTGGAGATTTAAATTGGGACTGGCTCTCGACGACCTCCAATTCACTTAAGGACATTTGCGACACTCTAAATCTATCGCAACTAATTAACTCTCCAACTTGGTTAAACTCCAAAAACATGGATAAGTCTACATTGCTTGATGTTATTCTCACAAATTCTCCACATAAATACTCTGCAGTTGGAATATTCAGTAATGATGTCAGTGATCACTGTACAATTGCCTGTGTTAGAAACTGCAAACTACCCAAGACTAAGCCCCGTTTTATTTTTAAAAGAAATTATAAACATCTCAATGAACAAGCCTTTGCGCATGATTTGTATAATAGCGACTTGGACCTTGTTTGTGTAATGGCGGACGTTGACTTGGCGTGGAATTATTTTAAAACAACCTTTTTGGCCCTAATTAATAAGCATGCACCTCTGAGAAGATTTAGAGTTAGTGGTAAAGACAACCCATGGTTTAATGAAACCATCTCATCTTCTATTAGAGAGAGAGATAAGGCATGGGCCAAGGCTAAAAAAAGTAATGATGCTAGTGACTGGGTTCAGTATAGGGCATTAAGAAACAAATGCACAAAATTGATAAAAAATACAAAAAGTGATTACTACCTTCATTTAATAAATGAAAACCTTAATGATCCAAGTAAATTTTGGAAGTTTATTAAATCTTCATCAGGGTCTATGACACCCTCTACTCTTCCTGATCTTTTAAAGGTAAATCAAAATGAAATAAAGGGTACGCATAACATAGCAGATGCATTTAATAAGCATTTTATCAATGCAGGCTTAGCCACTCTCTCAAATCTCCCTGTAGATGGTAAAGACAGTGTAGCCACCACTCTAAGTTGCCCGGGAAATAGTTTTAATTTTTCCCCTATTTCTCCCACTCAAGTTTATAAAGCTCTATTGAGTCTTGATTGTAAAAAGTGCTGGTCCTGACCAAATTGAGCCTTATTTTTTTAAAATAGCAGCAGATCTGTTTGCGGGACCCATTGCCTCCATTTTTAATCTTAGTCTAACCAGCGGTTTGATCCCCAGCTCCTGGAAGTCAGCATTTGTCCTTCCTTCATTGAAAGGAGGAGATCCCTCTGTTCGCCCTATTTCCAGACTATCCGTTATAGCTAAAGTATTTGAATCCCTAGTAAACGAACAGCTAAAACATTTTTTGTCTGATAATAAAATTTTAAGTCAAACTCAGTCAGGTTTTAGACAAGGGCATAGCACTATAACTGCAGCCATATCAGTTACAAATGATATTATTACTGCTCTGGATGATAAAAAATCATGTGCTGCACTTTTTATTGATCTATCCAAAGCGTTTGACTCAGTGGATCATGCTCTTCTCCTGCAAAGACTCAATTGTATAGGATTTTGTAACCCTGTGCTAAGTTGGTTCTCAAATTATCTGACAGGGAGAACTCAGTGTGTGTCTATTGACAATTATAATTCTGTACCTCTAACTGTAAAGGCAGGTGTTCCGCAAGGATCTATTTTGGGACCAATTTTATTTTCTATTTATATAAATGATCTTGGGGTAGGGTTAAATCCAGCAAAGGTACACCTTTATGCAGATGACACAATTATTTATACTATAGCGCCATCTTTAAAAGTGGCAATGGATTCCCTACAGACTGCTTTTAATTTATTGCAGATGTCACTTGTTAATTTAAAATTGGTTTTAAATTCTAAAAAGAGTAAATTTATGATTTTTTCACGTTCCCGTTCATCACCCACTGACTGTACAGTCCTAACACTAGATGGTACTCAGCTAGAGAGGGTTAGCTCTTACAAATATCTCGGCATCTGGATTGATGACAAGATGACCTTTAGCGTCCATATTGATAGCCTTCTAAAAAAACTTCGACCAAAGTTAGGTTTTTATTTTCGTTTAAAAAAAATGTTTTCCTTTTACTGCTAGAAAAAGATTGGTTCAAAGTACTTTTTTGTCAGTATTAGACTATGGTGATGAAATTTATATGCATGCATCTTCATCTCTGTTGAAAAAACTGGATGTAGTCTATCATGCTGCCCTGCGGTTTGTAACTTGTGCAAGTGTACATACGCACCATTGTAACTTATATGAAATGGTTCAATGGACTTCATTGTATTCAAGGAGAAAAACCCATATGTTAATTTTTATTTTTAAAGCTTTACTGGGTAAACTACCGCAGTACATATCTGGCTTACTGAAATATTACTCCAGTAGCCATAACACTAGATCCTCAGAGAAAATTCTCCTCATGGTCCCAAGTATTCGAACAGAACTGGGTAAATCAGCCTTTTCCTTTCATGCCCCGCATGTCTGGAATGAGTTACAAGGCATTCTTAATCTGAAATCCTTACCATCTCTTGACATGTATAAAAATATGTTAAAATCTGTTTTTACTGAACAATGTTATTGCTTTTAGCAACAAGTGCCTTTTAGCTCCTGATCCTTGTATGTCTGTTTTTTTATTATTATATATATATATTTTTTTTTTCTTTGGTATGTTTTTAATATGAAACTTTTATTTTCCTGCTGCCATCTTGACCAGGACTCCCTGGCAGAAGAGATATTGTATCTCAATGGGACCTTCTTGGTTAAATAAAGGATAATAAATAAATAAATAAATAAATATTGCCTTTGCCTACTTGCCGGCCCGGAGGAGTAGTTTATTAGAATGGAAGTCCTCTACTCCACCTAGAGCATCACTTTGGTTACATGACCTAATGCTCTTCCTAAAATTAGAAAAGATTTAGTACTGTATCAGAGGGTCAACTATTTATATTTTACTCTATTTGGGACCCTTTGTTGTCATACTTTGAGAACCAAAACACCCTTCTTTACCCTCAACGGCTGTTACCCCTAAACATTTTTCCCTGCCTGATCAAGTACAAAATATTGCCCATCTCTGTTTATGCCTCAACTCGAAGACGAATCGTATACTTTTATCCACGTACTTGTCATGTCTTAGCAATTATTATAATATATATATATATATATTTTTTTTTTTTTTTTTTTTTTTTCTATCTGTATATTTTACTTAATTCTTTTTGTCCATTATTTAAGATTTATCATCTTATTTTTGTTTTCAGTTATTGTTTCTATATTATTTCTATTTTCTTTATCCTTGTTATGTTGACAGTATTGGGACTGTTCTGGGGAGGGGGAAATGGGAGGGGGGGAAGAAATAAATTACGCTCTTGAATTGTATGCAGATGCTATACCTTTCTTTTGAATAAAAACATGCTTAAAAAAAAAAAGAATTCAATCATTGTCACCAGCAATTGCGTAATATCATCACCAAACACTGGCATATTTTACAAGCTTAACCTACCCTTGGCGAACTGACCAAAACTCCTCCCCTCTTCACTTTTCGAAGAGCACCTACCATCAAGGACAGTGTTGTTCACACCTTTCAACCAAACACAACACAACGCTTCTGGCCTGAAGTAAAGGGCAGCTACAGATGCGGCAGATGTAGTCAGTGTAATAATACAACAAATGTGAAGTTCTTCACACATCCGCATACTGGAAAAAGTTTTTCATCAAATAGTTCATTAACTGTAGCACCACTTTTGTGGTATACAAACTAACCTGCCCTTGTGGAAAATCTTATGTGGGCCAGACAAAACGCTGTCTGAAGCAAAGGATCTCGGAACACAAAACGGCTATACGCACAGGAAACATGGAATATGCAATGACCGAACATTATCATGAAGCCAACCATGGCTCTCCGGCGTCTTTACGCTTTGTCGGACTAGAACATGTGTCCACTGCAGTCAGAGGCGGTAATACCATGAAGCTACTCTCTCAAAGAGAAATGTTTTGGATTTATACGCTAAATACAATGGCTCCAGCTGGTTTAAATGATGATTATAGCTTGAAATGTTTCCTCTGAATTTACTAGGGATTGGGACTTTTATTACTCAGATGTAGGCTCGGGGGTGGTGGTTGTGCTTTTGCCCCCTGGAATTGCTGCTGGCCACTATATTGTACTGTATGTGGTTTCTTGATTGTTTGCTTGGCCCGCGAGAGTTGCTGCTGAATACTGTTTTCATTTTTGTTTTCTGTTTTCATTTTTTTCAATGATATTTATTTTCCCTGTAGCAATCTTTATTCTGTAATTCAAAAGAAGTGCTGATTTTTGAATTTGATCTTGACCTTATCTCCAAAAGTAATATGTATGTAACCAGATATGTAACCATTTTACCTTGTGTTGGTCTGTCTGTGATTGGGCTGATCCATATTATGTGACCTCCTTTACCATCTACTGTCTCTTTAAGAAAACTTGAAATGTTGGTTATTGACTGCCCCTCCCAGTCACAGGTGACTCAATTACTGTGAGGTCCTATATAGATCACTTGACACTGATTCCATTCATGCTCTGATGAAGGCCGACTTGTTCGGATGGCCAAAATAAACTGGTGAAATTGAGGCACTGTCCCTGTTCCTAAGCTGGTGAGTGCTACCTATACATCTTTGGATGTTGTTTTTTTAAGAAGTATTTTCAGAGCCTTTGATGTGGCAGATATCCAAACAATAGGATTGCAAAAACAAAATCCATCGCATCAACCTGCGGTTTGGGCAATGCAAGGAATGCAAAAAAGTTACTGCTAAATAAAAACTAACGTGATCGCATTAGCCTATCATCAGGTGGTGTAACCCCATCATCCTCCTGTGCAGAGAAAAAAAACTCCCCACTGTTGCAGCCACTGAAACTGGTTTAACAGACTCTTTCTGCTCCTCGCCTCTAGATGCATAAAACTGTCACGCACGAGCATAGTAGGGTTTCAGAAGATTTACCTGACAGAGTTGGGTTAATTTTCTGCACTTTGGCATTGACAACAGGTAGTTTTGACTTGAAACCTGGCGTAACACTGTAAACAGGCCAGTAAACTTAGCTTGAAATGGAGAAATGACAATTGGCAACAAAGCAAGAACCTGGTCACCAGGACTAAACCGGTGATGCTCAGCTTTACGGTCATAAAGACGCTTCATTTTCTCCTGTGAATAGGCTAACTTTTCTTCAACCATCTCTCCAGCCGCGTACAACTGATGCCGGAACCCATTAACGTACTCGATCAGGTTATTAGGAGGTTCTGGTTGCGCCATGGCATCATGCAACAGTGTGAGAGGCCCATGGACTGTATTCCCAAAAACAAGTTCATTTGGGCTAAAACCGGTGCTTTCCTGCACAACCTCTCTGGCAGCTAACAGTAGCCACGGCAGCCCTTCTTCCCAATCCTGGTTGAGTTCAACACAATAACCACACAACAGAGACTTCAGGGTCTGATGAAATCTTTCCAGAGCCCCTTGACTCTGAGCATGGTACACGGAAGCCCGGTTATGTTTAACCCGTAGTTGCTTTAGAACTTGAGCAAACAAATGAGATGAAAAATTTCTCTGGATTACTTTTGGAATTCCAAAGATGGAAATGAACTGTGTCAGCGCTTTTACCACAAATTTAGCAGTAATGGAACGCAATGCATATGCAGCCAGATACCTTGTGCTTTGACACATTACTGTAAGCAAGTAATTGTTACCAGACTTGGAATGAGGTAAAGGACCCACACAGTCAATTATCAGATGCTCTAATGGCTGCGCGATTGCCGGAAGAGGACACAGAGGAGCTGGCTTAATGCTCTGATTTGGCTTGCCCGTCAATCTGACATGTATGACACGTTTTGATATACCTGGACACATCCCTCTTTACACGAGGCCAGAATAAGTATTGCAGAATGTAGTCATACGTCTTATGGACTCCCAAATGTCCTGACTGATCACGAGAAGTCTTCAACCCTTCATCACGAAACTTGGAAGGTACAACAATCTGAAAAACAGGATTACTAACAAAGTTTTCCCCATGCAGCACCTATTTCCTCACCAACAGTTTGTCCTGCAGCAAGTAACCATTTGCAGCACTCTTTCCGTCATCAACAGTGAGAACTCTGCCAAACAGCTGGCTTAGACAGGGATCAGCTCTCTGCTCCGCCACCAGGTCACTGCGAGAAACAGACAAGAGAGAATCAGGAATAGCCACAGAGAATGCCCCACCCTCCTCTTCTCCACCCCGCTCAGGTGCAGGTTTAGGCTCTGACTCCACATGGCACATAGTCCATGTTACCGCACAAGCTGTAAAAACACCAGGGAAACACTGAGCACTCTCATCTGGTTTTCCTGTAACAGAGGGTGAAGACCTTAATATGGGAGGTGGCGGACCATTGGCCCACACCTGGCTACCAGCTAGGTTGTTCCCTAGAATGATATCCACGCCTTCAATTGGCAGTGCAGGAAACACGCTCACCTGACCAAACCACAGTTAAGCACCATTCTATGCAGTGGAACAGGCAACACTCCTAAACATTCCCCACATCAGAACATGGTCTCCCGTATTAGTTTCCTGAGAAAAAGGCAACACAGAGCTCACAATGTATGAATTAAAAGCCCCAGTATCTCTCAGAATTTTTACCGGTATGGTGACGTCACTCCCCACTAGTGACACACAGCCGTCAGACACGAAAGCTGAGAAGTCGGATTCCTCCAAGCTGCATTTCGCTCCAGCTTCCACCTGTTGACAGGGAGAAATGACAGGACTGACATGTTTAACAGAAACAGCAAACGCAGCAGGCTTAACCTGCCCCCTACTATTCCCACGTCTAACATTGGCTTTAGGACAATCAGCTTTCCAATGCCCCCTGCCTTTGCAGTAGTGACATATTTTGGTCGAGTCAAACTGTATCTGACCCCGTGTAGCTCGGTCTGACTTACCTAGGCGAGGACTAATTCCTCCCATTTACCTGTTGCACGAAACTTACTGCCACCCCCCCTGTAATGACATCATCCCGAACCCAGTGTTCACAGTCACCCCTGTGTGTAAGCACATATTCATCTGACAGGGTAGCGGCCTCTGCAGCAGTCTTCACTTTATGTTCATTGATATAGATAGCAATGTGGCTGGGAACAGAATTTTAAAACTGCTCCAAAACGATCAAATCACACAAAGCATCATAAGTCTCAACCTTCAATGCGGTACACCACCGATTGAAATGAGTAACTCAACATGCGTCTGCTTACCAGACTTCTCCCATGTCCGGAAACTCTGGCGATTCACCTGAGGTACCAACTCGTAAGCCCTTAACACTGCAGCCTTGACCATTGCATAAACTTTACTTTCAGCCACAGTGAGAGCAGAGTAGGCTTCCTGCGCTTTACCTGTCAGCACACATTGTAAATGTAATGTGCAGTCAGAGTTGACCACTCTCTACTCTCGGCTACCTGCTCAAAGAGTGAGAAAAAAGTATCCGGATCTCATTCACAAAACTGCGGAACCAAACACAGATTACTGGCAACCTCAAAATAACCGAAAGTAGACCTACCTGGAGCAGCAAAGCAGCATGGCCCCCACCTGTTGGCCTATCAGGTCCACTTAAACTTAACGTACGCTCTTCCAACTCAAGTCTTTTCATTTCTGCCTCCCTCCTTAATTTCTCAACAGCCAATTGTTCCCTTTCAGTTTGTAGCAGAAGCAATTATTTTCTCTGCTCAAACGTTAAGCCAGCTTCACTAGGGCCCGGCGCATCAAAAACTTACAGCCCAGGACCAACAACATGCAACTTAGGTCCAACAACACCCAACTCAGTCAAATTAGCTTTAACAATAGCCTTAATGTTTGCTTTCACCCTTTTATCACCAACTTCCAATTTAAAACTCTTGGCGATTTTGAACAATTGATCCCGCGAACAGCGCTCCAATAACTCCTCCAACGGAGCTCACAAAAAGTCCTCCACACTAGCCATGACTTAAGAAACACAGCTCAACTTACCGGCCAAAAACACACAAAACTACCAAACTGATGCGACAAGGCCAGGTTACAACTCCTACCTGCAGCACGCTGAGCTCACACAGCCCCAACGCACAGCCAAAACATCACCGTAGCCCCGTCCCTCTAACTGCCTATCCGGAATCTAGCTAAGCTCCCCCTCTAGTCTTGAGGTGTTACCTGTGGTGGGTACTTACGCACTGTAGCCCGATAGCCCGGTAAAGCAACCACAAACTGGCGACCCACCTGCAGCTTCGGATGTGCCCCCGAGATGACTGCTCTAGCCATGTTTGCCACCACACTAACAACCCCCAAATGAATTCCAAAGGGAACCCGCTCTTAGGCCTGACCAGGGACAGAACAACGGCAATTTACACAGGACCAACAGAACTCAGTGCCACCAAAATCACCAGCATAACACAGCTCGGCGACAAACACACACCACTCAGAACAAATCAATGACTTGTTATTCAGTACAGCTGCTTACATTAACCCCAAAACAGCAAAACAGCAAAACAGCCTACTTACCACGCTCGTCAATGCCTTATCTCCAGGCTATGCTGGCCAAGAGCTTTGAGGCTTCCTATGGCTGAGAACGGCCTGACAGTGTCTGACAGTCCATTTAAGAAATCAAACAAAAGAGACACCTGCCTTGCCATATGCTATTCCATTAAGCTATGGAGATACCAAATAAAATTTCTAACTCAGTGATTGCTGTTCCAAGTCAATCCGCTTCATTTACTCTGTGATAAATAATTCCGTCACCTCTAGCCATTCATAATCATTTCTAGGCTTTGAACCACAATTATTTAGACCAGAAACATTGAGCTTAAATATTTCACTACTTATCGTGGAATCATTATTCAGTAGGCAGTAGAATTTATTATATCCATCCATCCATCCATTATCTAATTTTTACAAATTTTGTGTTTACATTCATGAAAGTTGTTGATTATTACTGAAATAACTTATTTGTTGCATTTTGACTATATTTTACATGCCTGCAGGGTGGTCACAAAACAATAATGCCATACGGCATAATTGGGAATAAGAGGTCATACTTCTCCCGTATTGTGTCCTACTACTTGCTGCATAGAATGCTTATTTCTTAGGTAAAATGTATTATTGGTTTTAAATACTTGACTTAGGGATCACAATTTTAAGTATAGCTACATCATAACTTACTTGCTTACTTATTTAGGCCTCATCATGCTAAGTGGCACATAAGACCTCTTCGAGGTCTCTCAATCTCCTCCTGTCCAGGGCCATTTTCAAGCTTTGCAACTGAGCCCTAGTCTGTCACATATCATTACATATTGTTCTCATTCTACAATATATTTCATATTACTAATAATGTATATACAAATATGTTTTCATTAATTTTCAGAAAATATCTATGTAAAGCAATTTTCTAGATGTAATTTTCAATTTTCTTTTGTTTTTATATATAGGTCATGTTACAATAATAATAATAATAATAATAATAATATAGATTGGAAACTAATGTTCTTATTTTGAAATTATAGGATGGAAGGGATACATGCTAGTACATTATACAAGAGAGTCAAGCCAAAGTACATAGCAATACCAGCAGGAGACCAGTCAGATGCTGAAGTAGATTCAGATACAGAAGAGGAGATAATTGAGAGTAGAGCAAATGCAGGGGCAGCAGAAAACAGACACAACAGTGTGGAGCAGTGTCCAGATATTGGCTTTCAAGTTGAAATTGATGAGGGATGTGACAGTGAGAGTTAAGAAGTTTACCAGCCAGGACCAGACAGTGGAAGCTCAGATGATGAGGAGGTTCAGATTTCACAGGGATCCAAAAGAGACCAGAAAAAGGCTAACAGTCACAGGGATTTGTCGTGGAGAAAGGTTGAGGGAGAAAAAGAGAATACAGATTGGAAAGGGAAGCTTCCTCCTCCCCCCTTTGATGTAATGACACCTTACAGGTATTTTAAGTCTTTTTTCTGTGATGTAGTGTTTGCTCATATCTCATAGCAGACAAACATCTATTCAATGGAGAAGACAGGAGTGCCAATCAACACCAATGTGGAGGAAATGGAGCAATTTGTAGGCATGCATATCCTCATGGGAATTGTGAAAATGTCCTCTTACAGAATGTACTGGAGTAAGGACTGCCGCTTCCCCCCAATAACAATCGCTTCAATAAGCTAAGAGGTACCATACACCTGAATGACAACTCTAACATGGTCCCCAAAGATCATCCTAACTATGATCCTCTCTTCAAGATCCGGCCAGTGATAAATCTTGTAAAAGAAAACTTACAATGTATTCCACCTGAAGAGCACCACTCAGTTGATGAGATGATCATTCCTTTCAAAGGCAAGAGTGCACTGAAACAATACAACCAGAGTAAACCCCATAAATGGGGGATCAAGGTGTTTGTCCATACTGGGAAGAGTGGAATTGTCTATGACTTTGAAGTGTATGTTGGAAAAGGAACCACCAAGACAAACCAGCAGACATCACTTGGAATCAGTGGAGACATAGTGCTCCGGCTGGTGGAGAATCTTCCAATCAATCAAAACTTCAAGGTCTACTTCGACAACTGGTTCTCATCCTATAGTCTCATCATGGCTCTGAAAGAGAGAGGTAACCACTTTTTTTCATTTTTCTCATACTTTAGATCCATGTAAATTTTACTAATTTTATGGTGATCATGAATTTTATGTGATGAAGATGATGATGATGATGATTATGGCTATTATTATAATCAGGTCTCTGGGCTGTTGGAACTGTAAGAGCTAATTGGGTCCCTGGATGCCAGCTTGAAGAGGATGGAAAACTGAAGAAGCTGGGGCAGCTTTGACTTCAGAACTGAGGCCAAGCACAATGTGTCGTGCGTAAAATGGTATGACAACAAGGTTGTCCACTTAATCTCATCAATGGTTTGCTGCACACCAGTTGAGACCATAAGGAGATGGTCAGCTGCACAGAAAGAGTACATCCAGGTGCCCCAGCCAGCTCTGGTCAGATTATACAATCAGAGTATGGGAGGCGTTGATCTGCGCAACATGCTGGTTGAACTGTATCGCATCAACTTCAAATCACGCAGATACTATATGAGAATCTTCTCCCAGCTGGTTGACATGTGCATTGTGAGTACATGGCTACTGCACAGGCGACACACAGAGCAGCTTGGAGGAAAGGCTATGGTCCTGGTTGATTTCGGGGAAAAAGTGGCCCATGCCTTGTTGCAGGCAGGAAGAGTTCCAAAGAGCAGAAAGGGACAGCCATCAAGTGAAGACAACCCAAAGCGATGCAGAGTGTCCTCAACTCCTTTAGCAGATGTGTGCCAGGATCAGATTGCCCACTGGCCACAACTGGTGGAGGACAAGCAGCACTGCACGATGCATAAAGAACTACTCCCAGATGAGATGCAAGAAATGCAATCTGGCCCTTTGCATAACCTGTGACAGGAATTGCTTTATCAAGTTCCACACTCAATAGAAAGAAGAATATGTGCAGAAAGTACTAAAAATGGACTGTGCATACTCAAACTACACATATAAGCAGATTGAGCATACAAATAGGTTACAGTTGTCTGTGATAAAAGACTAAAACTAAAAAAATGAAATTATATTCTTCAAATAGTTTAAACACATCATTTGTTGTCACACTGTTAAAATGATTGTTATGTTATCACTTTATAAGCCTGAATACCGAAATTCACTACTCCTGAAAAAAATGAAAATTGACCGTTGAAGCCCAATGATGCCATGCGGCATCATTCTTTTACTCACAAAAAAAGTGATTTTTTTCTAATTTGTCTTAATCCATATTTTTAATCCATTTTAAGCATGTGTACCAACGAAAACATTTTTCTGAGGTGTAGAAAATAATTTAGGCTGGGAAGGGTTAAAAGGATCTAATAAATTATACATTTCCCGCAAAGGTTATCACCTCTTTGGGAGTCGGTAGAGGACTGAACTGCACATATACAGTACAAACCTGAATTGGCTACGGTAGCTATATTGATCATTACGTCATTGATCATATTACATTTATCAAGTGTTACATTTATGGCAACTCCTCCCTATTTACTGCATGCGATTTCATCCTATACAGCTTTTCTTCTCGCTGGAACAACAGTACGTGACAACAGTTGTGAAATGTGTAGTTCCTGTAGTGGTTTCATCTGCCAATATTTCCAGCTCTATGGAGGAGAACTTGCTTTTTTTCCATTCCATTGCGTTTGAACTGTGCAATGAGTGCAATGAACTTGCTGTGGCTGAGCTCATTTACATAACCAGTCTTAGTATAAATACCCTGCTAAATTGAAAACATGTGGCAACACAGAGGCCCTTGTAAGAGGGGAGTCAAACTGGGACCCAGAAAAGGCTGGCATTTGAACGAGCCTGCAGGCTGGGACTCATCCTATACTTCAAAGAACCCGAGAGCCGTGTGGTAAAACAATAAGTTACTCGGACTTCCTATGGATGAGCAGGCCATTTGGCTCTCTGGAATGTTGCCATCTGGACACAACTAAGATAAGGGGAACTAGTCTCTTTGTCTAGGGTTGTGGGTGTGTGTGTGTTGGGACCATTAAGGGTGAAAAGATCATCAGGCCTCTGGCCAAATGGTGGGGCAACTGCGCGGGACAGTACCACAGTGCCCTTATGTGGGCCCCTCTGCCATTACACTTTTTATTTCTTTTCTGGATCTGGACTCTAAACCATCTGTTTATCATATTCAAAAACCCCATAAAACCTTACAAACCATGCACATGTTTTCATTATATTACTGTATTATGCCTTATGTAGTAATAACATGGATTGCATGTAAAATGGTTCAACAAAAGGGTATTTTCATGACAACTGCACCATAATATTACATCCCCTGGACATGTTTGGTATGGGCGTATTCAGGGAAATTCGAGAAATTGAATGAAATATGTTTCATACCAAATAACATTTAATAAAACATAGTTTCAGAAACTCAGGGAAAAACTATCACAATGGAATGTCCTCTCTGGTAATCATCTCCTTTTCCCAATTTCCCCACTAATTGTTTTAACAGGAGCCTCCAAATGGTGGGGGCCGAAATTCCAGATTTGATTCGGCCAGGTTAATTTATGGCAATGCCGCCTAGACCAAATGCAGGATTTGGCTTAAAAGGAAGGGAGACAAAGCAATCAGGGAAGATCGTAATCGACTTCCCACATTGCACATACTCTGCTCTGTGTGTAGCTAGACAAGGAAGATCGTAACCGACTTCCCACACTGCACTGTGTTCTGTGCGTAGCTGAACAGGGAAGATCGCAATCGACTTCCCACACTGCGCAGACTCTGTGATTTTGTGTGTAGCTAAACAGGCTGGGTAAGAACGTTTTACTCTGTATTTATGTTTTTAAACCTTATAATTGATTGTGAATTTGAAGCTAATGACCTACCTGCCTGTTAAATAAATTCTTCTTATTTTTAACTTGCGTGGTCTTCATGACTCTAATCCATTTTATCTTCTTTTCAGCCGAAATTCCGATTAAATACTCAGGGGGACAATTATGACTAGGACCTACTGATCAGGGGTCTAGTACAGCGAACGTCTTTAGTGAGGTCTTCAAGTTAGATAGGCGACCACGATCTGCCCGCTAACGGGATTGGTGGTATTGGTTCTGGTGTTTTGGCTTAAGAGGACCCATGGGCGTTATACGCCGGTTCTTGTCAAATTCGCCTTAAGGAGCCCGATAGATACACACTGTCCTGGGCTCATAACTATCTATGCACAAAGGAAGGCATGTATTATGGTGGTCAGCCTCCTACCCTCTGGGTCCTGGATGGAGTGTAGCGGAGTGGGTAAGGAATTGGGCTTGTAACCGAAAGGTCGCAGGTTCGATTCCCGGGTAAGGACACTGCCGTCGTACCCTTGAGCAAGGTACTTAACCTGCATTGCTTCAGTATATATCCAGCTGTATAAATGGATACAATGTAAAATGCTATGTAAAAAGTTGTGTAAGTCGCTCTGGATAAGAGCGTCTGCTTAATGCCTGTAATGTAATAATGTAATGTAATGGGTCCTTCACCAAACTGAGATTTAACAATAGTGCTAAACCCGGGAGCATATATTGAGGAATGATGACACAAGATAGAGTCCAGTATAACCACTCCCAAGTTCCACGTATAGTTAAACCCAAATTTTAAATTCTAATTTCATTTGGAGTCAGATTATCACGAGGGTAAAACCTAGTAACTGTTACGCTTACTTGCTGTGGTCATGGATATATTTGACGTGTTGTTCCGCGCATTTGTGAATATTCTGATGCTCCCATTGGAATATTGACAGTCCGGCGACAGATCAGATATATCTCTGATGACAGCATAGCCCCGTTTGCGAACGGAGAGTAACCAGAATGCTACTGGTCCGTTTCAGGCCAGTCTTAAGCGGGATATGAAGCAGCGCCTTCATATCTGACCCGCGGCGACGGAACCAGTGCATTCTTAAGTGTAATTGTGCCCTGTTCTTACGAACAGAGGAAAAATAACCAACATCTCCGTTTTGACTCACACCAGCCGAAGGAAAACACGCGGTGCCTTCCTCTCCAGCTACAAACCCTCATTGGTCTAGCTGTGAGGTGTTTACACCCTGATGGTAATTTGAAACATGCTTAGTAAATATGGCCCTCTGGCTGTTATTTTGTACTTTGTCCAGTACCTGTTGTATTCTATTTTTGTAAGGTAAAGTTAATTATAATTATGTAACAGTGTAATTATGCAATGAGTGACATTAACTGGTGAAATTACTTGTTTTTATTCCAATACTCAGCAGTTCATTTCTTATGCAGTCCAGGTCAGTACTTCACATAATTAATTATTTAAAATTGAATGAAGTTCAAAGCCCCTAGTGTCGGCATGCCGGCATGCCGAGATTGCTGAACTCAGACATTCAGTGCTACTGCAACCAAAGTATGAGTTAAAAACAGAAACGCTTTGTTTTAGTTTCATTAGTAGACGATACACAACAACTATGCCGAATACGGAGTTTCGCAACACCACCATTGTCGCTCTGGTCGTTCATTGAACAAGCACCCCCCCCCCCCCCCCGGGCAATCTCTTCTGCAACTACACCCCGCACCCATGACATAATGGACAATATTGTCTATCTGGGCATTCATAAAAATATTCTTTCACCACTCAAAAATCATAGCAACAAGATAGACCTGACAATAGCCATAAGATATGCCAATAGAGCAGTGAAAATGCTGCTCACTGAATAATGAAATACACAAGACAAAGTTTTCAAAAAATTATACCATGTCATTCTACAGTCAAAATGTGGGACTGAATATTGAATAAATATACAACCTTACAATTGGTTTATGCGTAGAGATGTTCCTTTTGAGACTGAGTGGTCATATATTGCCTTGGACAATCCGTTTGTGAAATCTACGCACAATCGTGACGCCTGCACCTTCCAAAATAGGTGTGTGTAATACCACACGTGGTGTTTACGGTGTCACACTTTTTAGTACAGTCTGGCTTGATTGACAATTAATTTATTTGGTAGGTGAGAGTATAAGCTTTATAAATTATAACGATGTATAACATGTCTAATTTTGCTTTTGGAATAGCGTTTTATATCTCAGCTTAACCGAAAGATTTCTCACTTACGCATTCTCACGCATTCACTCTGTGGTAGCAGTAAAAGACACTGCGCCTGACGAAATGTCGTGCACAATTTTTCGTAATTTCTTGGAAAATACTATTATCATTGAAGACTTCTGAGCATAGGTAAGCCATATGTTTGCTGATAGACCTAGCTGACATTGTTTTCTGGAGTAAAACAGAAGCGGATAGAACAGTATCAGTAGCTGGGTTTACATGAAGCCTAATATTCCGATTAAAATCGGTTTAAAAGCCCAAGCAGAATGAAAATGCTCCATATAAACACCTCAATCAGAATAAACAGGCCCAAACCGATTTAAATTTCAATCAGTTGCAGAGGGGTAGTTCAAACCTTTTCATAAACCGATCGAAAGAAAAATTGTACCATGTAAACGATGAAACTGATTATTTTCTGGCTGCGTTCTTTCTGCGCATGCTCACCGTCTTGACGTACGTTTCTCTCCACTGATCAAACACGTGATGCAGGGGTGGGCGATATGGATATCTATGGATATGACGATATTAGATTGTGAACGATTAAAATGTCTCCATGATCTGCCTTTCCAGAGAGATCGGGAGTATCGGGCTACAGTGAAACTGCACATTCTATCAGTTGCACTGACAACGCTCATACAAGGCATCCAACATTGTTTTCTCAGCCAAACCTAAAATCTATATTTTCAGTACTTTCGCAATTTTTATCTGTGCCGGCAAGTAAGTTAGAGGTCGTCCAGCGAGCTCTTTTGGTTGTTAAGGGGACGTGTAGCCTATCGACCACCCCATATAAATGAATGGAACTTGATATATTATTTTTCATGTTGGTATTTAAGACTATTTTGCAAGTGAATGAACAGTGCAACAAACTAATATCCCTATTTAAGAAAATATTGCCTTTCAAGGGAACAAAACCTAAAAGAAAAAGAATAGCCTAACAGAGACCATTGGGCCAAAGTACCAGATTTTAATCAAGTGCAATTCTGCAAAGTATTAACATTCAACAATGCTTTCTCTTGAGGTGATTAAAAAGGTTTGTGTTGCCATCCGATGTGCGAACATTTTCTTTGCAAACTTTGCAAATAACAGTGTTTTGCGCCATGTTGGTTTTGGAAAACCCAAACCAGTTCCATATCACAGACGTCAAATTTTTTTTTGGGACCAACTCCTCCGTAGTGTCAGCCATCCAGACCCATAGCCCACCTGTACTAACTATATAGCAAGAGTGAGAGCACCTATTATCGACCACCCGGGGGGGGGGGGGGGGGGCGCGCATCGACCATCTTAACCGGTAGTGTATTTACTTCATATTTATTAGAGATAACTGGACATCATTGCCTATTAAAATGTAAGTCCTGTAAAAAAAAAAATACACATAATAAACTTTCTAAATGTAAAAAACCAACTTCATACATATACATGTAGTTATATTAATACAGTCTTATTTACGGTATCAACTTTAAGACAAGCAACACGCTCGGAATTATCTCATTGCGACCCATTAAAAGCAATGGCGCAGACGTTGCTTAATAATTTCAAACTGCTTTCCTAACGGCTATTTTGTGTTCTGCGACTTGGCTTACAACTATGTATATGTACGGATTCCTAGACGTGCTGACAGCGACCACCCTTTGTCATATTAATCTCAAATACGGAAGATAGGACACTTCTGCAGTATGCTTGCAAATTTATGTCAAGTTCCATTCATTTATATGGGGTGGTTGATACACGTTCCCTTAGCAACCAAAAGACCTCACTGGACCACCTCTGACTTATTTGCTGGCACAGAAAAAAATCACAAAAGTACTGAAAAAATAGATTTTAGGTTTGGCTGAGAAAACAACGTTGGATGCCTTGTATGAGCGTTGTCAGTGCAACTGATAAAATGTGCAGTTTCACTGTAGCCCGATACTCCCGATCTCTCTGGAAATGCAGTTTGTGGAGACATTTTAATCGTTCACGATCTAATATCATCATATCGCCCACCCCTACATCACATGTTTGATCAGTGGAGAGAAAGGTACGTCATCACGCATTTACGTCAAGACGGTGGGCATGCGCAGATAGAACGCAGCCAGAAAATAATCCGTTTCATCGTTTACATGGTACAATTTTTCTTTTGATCGGTTTATGAAAAGGTTTAAACTACCCCTCTGAAATTTCAATCGGTTTGGGCCTGTTTATTCTGATTGAGGTGTTTATATGGAGCATTTTCATTCTGCTTGGGCTTTTAAACCGATTTCAATCTGAATATTAGGATCCGTAAGTATTACTGCTAAAATATTTCGGTTACATACGTTATTTTTTAAATTGAGTGACTTTAAATAGGTTAGTGGTATTATATAATGTGGATATTTCTGATGACGTAAGAGTTGGAACATTGCCAAAATGGTACAAATGTCTTGCTTTATTTAAGCCATTTATAACTCCATCTGGAGTTATAAAGCTTTAAATGGGGTACTCATTAAATGGGTAAGGATTGGCAAGATTTGGCATGTGTGCTAAAGGGTTAAGGAAGAAAGGGGGTTATGAACTCAAAATAAACTGAAACTGAACTCCACAAATGTCATTCCTTGAGACAATGAGTCAAAGGAAGCTGCCACAGATCTGGAAACAGACTGGAAGTATTAAATATTAAAGACTGGAAGTATTAAATAGTATTATAATATAATATACTGGAAGTACTAATAACCAGATTAGCAAATGATTTATCATCAGGGCTTATAACATGATATATCACCTAGTGAGGGACCCATCCTCATTAAATATTGTGCATAGTTTTTAACTCTCTCTCCTTTGTCTGATGTGCACTGGAGAGGCAATTCAATTAGGAGCTGTCATAACTACCCAGTCGAGGCTACATCATTAAGCACATAATGAAAGCCAATGCAAGCACTGATGATTAAAAGCTAACAAGCTGCCATCAGACAAGTAAAAAGCCAACAGAAGACATCAGCTGTGTCACCAAAATGGTGAAGAGCACAGAGAATTCACGTTATTTTCAGCCACACAAGAGAGATCATTGTGTCTCGACACTAATGGGGGGAGGGAGTGAGCAAGCAAGCAAGGAAGAGAGAGACACAGAGGCATCATACAGCTTGTTCCTTCATCACACTCTGTCTACCTCTCTCTGTGTCTCCCTCCCTCTTCTCACACACCAGCGATTTCTCTCTCCCTTTTCTCTCTCAATCTCACACACAAACATACATACGCATATACTCTCACACACCTCTCTTTTTCACTTTCTCTCACAAACATACGTTAGTACACACCCTCTCTTGCTCAGTGTGATCTGTTAACATGATAGAGAAGTGTTCCCCACACACTAGGAAAAGCATGATTTCAAAATGAAAATGAGAAGACCTTGAAGGCAGAAAACGACAAATGTTCTTCTGAGGAATGAGAACATCAGTCACCCATTTTTAAATTGTGTCTTGGGTGAATTGGCCTTAAACTAATAACATAATGGACCTCTCGTTTATGGCTGCGCAGGTAAGACAATGGATTTTCTTTTGATGTTGATATAATTCTAATTGTGTGAGTAATTTTATTTATTTATTAAAATTCTACTAAACAAGTCATTTGCATGCTGCGTGTGAACTTTCATTGTGCTGAAGTGTAAGGTGGTGACTACAAAGTTGGCCTATTGAAAGCCTTTTATTTTTCAGACTTATGGTGACAGTGCAAGTCCAGATATCTTCTGTACGCTGACATTCTTTGTGCTACATTCCCAAAACCATGGGCTGGCTGGCTTTTTATTTCAGAATGTGTACCCTAATTTGTGCAGCGATGAAACCGCAGAAAAGTGCTGATAACCCATATTTGAGTTTATTCAGTTATCTGGAAAATATATGAGACACATTGGGTACTAACAGAAAAATCCACATTTAGCACTGTGAGAGAGATATTTGAAAGTGATATTTTGAAAACTTCCAAAATATTAGGTGGTGTTTCCTTTATTTTCCCTTCTATGTTTGTTGAGTGCTCATCATCCACAGCACACCTGCCAAGCTGCTCAGCTTGTTTAATCCACGTGGAAAGTCAACACAGAAACCTGAAACAATACTGAAAACTGGTAGTATTCTGCAGCCACATTGCAGCTGTACAAATGTGCATGAAAAAAGACCAAGAACTGGGAATATGCATTTCAGCCACTCTGGGGTAGAATTTTGGAATTTAAAAGTGTCTTGTCGCAAAAACCATAATTAGTCACATGAAAGAATGCCTGGAACATATCCAGGAACTGTATTCTCCAGCTTGCTCTTTCTGTAAATTGTATTGACACTTCATGAGAGGCATTAGTTCTGCTTCTTGTGCATAGACTTCTGTTATCCACTTTGTCATGTACTCAAGTATTCACTGCAGACCCACACATAAAGTGCAATGTAAGAAGAACTCTTTGTTTTCATTGTTTATAGTTTCCCATTTCTGGCCCATTACTGATAAGGGTAATGCCTATCTGAATGACATTTAAAAAGCCTGCTTAGCCTGAGTGCCTTTATATGTGTTAGATGTGTTTTGTTTACACATTTGCTTTCCTTGAGTGGAGATTCAGAAGTTGGATTTATTGTTCAAATGAGCAGATGTGCCCATGGAAATTTACAGAACAACGTTTGGAACCCCTATGTTTGGTTGATGAAATTAGGCAAATTAAACTGGATTAGTTGAGATCCATGTGGAATTAGTACTGTATGCAACAGTATGAAATCAATAGCTATTAAGATATTTCAGCCATTGGCAATAGATATACAGTGATTTAGGGAGCCAGATGTAATTGCAGCTAATATCATTATTATCATATTATTAACAGACTGAAATAATTGAAATAATGTCATAATCTGAATGAATAATCCAATTAGTGTCCTAATGAACAGTGACCATAAAAAAGATGGCTGGCCCATGGATTTTATTTTTTCCTTGGATTTCATTCAGAGCATGCCTCCTCTCACATTTTCACTCATATGTCACTTATAATTCAGTTACAGATGTCTTTTTAATGTGCATATATTGATGTCACGGGAATGAAATGAACATGGTATTGTAATTCAGTTTCCTCTCCTTTTGACAGCAGTGTTCTTTAAGTGATAAATAAAGGGTCCATGGAACATTATATTGGGAAAATCTCACCTGTTCATCATGTTTGAGAGGTGAGCCATCTGGGTCATCTGGAGTGGGTATTGCAGACGCCCAAGTGGATCAAGGTTATTTTTGGTTGATCAAAACAATGTCCCTGACCCTTGACCTTTCCAGAAGTAGATCAAAACAGATGTTCTTTTAAACAACAAACATCAAAAATACCTGAGCAGATTTCTCATTATATATATATATATATATGTATATAATTTACTTTGTTCACATCAGAGGTAATTTTAAAGCAATCAATTAGAGACAGATTTATATCAGCTTTAATTCACTATATCAGAATTCCAGTGGATCAAAAGTTTACATACACAAAGTTGACTGTCACTTTAAACAGTCTCGAAGATTCCAGAAGTTCATGTAATGACTTTTTAGAAGCTTCTTGATTGGCCAATTGTTATAATTAGGAGTTAATTAGGATTTAATTGGTACCTGTGGCTGTATTTGAGGTCCTACCTTTAGAGCCACTGCCTTTTTTGCCTTGATACCATGGGAAAATCCAAGCAACTCAGCCAAGACCTCAAAAATTGTTGACCTCCACAATTTCTGTTCCTCCTTAGGAGCAATTTCCAAACAACTGAAGGTACCACAAGCATCTGTACAGACAATTGTATGCAAACATAAAAATCTTGGGACCACACAGACACTGCATCGTTCAGGAAGGAGGCACAAATGAACTCCCAGGGCTAAACAAACTTTGGTCCGAAAGGTTCAACTGAACCCCAAGACAACAACAAAGGAACTGGTGAAGGAGTTGGAGGCATCAGGTACCAAAGTGTCTGCATCAACCATTAAGAGAGTTTTTCATCACCACAGCCTGAAAAAAAGCCAGAATGAAGTTTGCAGGTGATCATCAGGACGAAGACCTAGCCTTTTGGAGTGTTCTCTGGTCATATGCAACAAAAATTGACCTGTTTGACCAAAATGATCAGCGCTATGTATGGAGGGAAAAGGGTGAGGCTTTTTAATCCCAAAAGAACACCATCCCAACTGTGAAGCATGGGGGTGGCAGCATTATGTTGCTGGGAAAAGGGACTGCTGTACTTCAGAAAATAGATGGCATCATCAGGAAGCATCATCAGGAATACTGAAGCAACACCTCAAGACATCAGGTAGAAAGTTAAAACTTAGTTGCAACTGAGTCTTCCAGCAGTACAATGATCCTAAGCATACCTCCAAAGTTGAAACAAAATGGCTTAAAGACAACAAAGTGAAGTATTGGAGTGGCCATCACAAAGCCCTGACCTGAATCCCATAGAAAATTTGTGGACTGATCTGAAACAGTGTGTCCGAACAAAAAGGCCCACAACCCTGACTGAGTTACACCAGTTGTCTGGAGGAATGGGCAAAAATCCCGGCAAAGTATTATAAGAAGCTTGTGGAAGGCTACCTCAAGTGTTTGATTCAAGTTAAGCAATTAAAAAGAAATGCTACAAAATACTAACAAAGTGTATGTAAACTTTTGACCCACTGGAAATCTGATATAATACATAAAAGCTGAAATAAATCTGTCTCTTAGCTATTATTTTGAAATGACCTCTTATGAAAATAAAGTAGATAGCCTAATTGACTTAACACAGGAAATGTATGGTAATATGAAATATGTGGAGTTGTGAAAATTTGAGTTTGAATGTCTTTAGCCGAGGTGTATGTAAACTTCTGGCCTCAACTGTGTATGTATAAATATATATATATATATATATATATTGTGTGTGTGTGTGTGTGTGTGTGTGTGTGTGTGTGTGTAAAGATGTAGTTGGTCAAGTCGCCAAGGGGGGCGGTAGGGAAGCATGCAAGACAACAAAATCCAGTGCAAAAAGTGCCAGGTTTATTTACAGCGATAAGAAGTGTAAGCATAAACAACAAAGGACTAATAGACAAAAAATTTATAAATAAACAAAATCAAAAACCCAAAGATAATTTACAGGCTAACAGCCACAATGTCTTAACTAGACAGTACAATAATGAATGTTTGCTTCAACGGCTCACGAAGTATCACATACGGTACCTCTACCTTAACCAGTCCCCTGCAGTCCCAAAACCCACGGCTTAAATAGGGAGTACAATTTGAATTTCCCTCCAAGGGACTATACCAAACAACTGACAGGGAAGCTGCATTAAGGTTTGGATATTCTCTGTTTGGGAAGGAGTCCAAACACCACCACACAATACAGAATATAAGTTTAATAATGAATTTATTAAACTTGCGATTAAACTTATTAAAAAGTAAATAATTTTTCAGCATTCTGAGGAACACTTTAAAAACAACCCGTGAAATTTGAAATTTAAACATTGGTATTACTTTTTGCACTGGATTTTGTTGTCCTGCATGCTTCCATACCACCCCCCTTGGCGACTTGACCAACTACATCTTTACACACACACACACACACACACACACACACATATATATATATATATATATATATATATATATATATATATATATACACATACACACACCCATAGTCTGGCTGATAAAATTATTTTTAAAAGAAAATATGATGCATTATGATATGTACCATGCCAAATATATGAACATTGTGAGCATTATGGTCTTGCTATCAGGTCTTGCTACAGGTATAGAGCCCTATGGAGCTTTTGCTCCTGCGTTGACTGCAGTGAGAAAGTTGGCCTGCAAACACAGTTGGACAAACAAAATTTGGTGAAAAAGAAAGTAATCAAGGTTAGAAATTAGGTTAAAACACCAAAAGCTGAAGCAAAGGAGATAAATAATGGTCAAGTACAGATTCATTATCTCTTTCACCAATTTTCAGACCAGCAATAGCTGGGGCAGTGACCCATGGACAGACCTCTCTACTAGGAGACCTCTGAGAAACTATTCAGTTTCAATTCTGTTTAGCTGTCTTTTACATTTCTAAATAATAATCACAATTTTAGTTTTGAAACATATTTTAATTAATTATTTCAGTAATTATTAAAGTAATTCATATTTTACATGACATATTAGTGTCCAGAACGCTATCATGTTAACCGACAGCTGAGTCACCGGTGTCATAGTTTCAATTTTCATAATTCATGAAATTCTTGAAATTCTTGGTTATCAGGTGTTTTACCCAAAACATTATTTTTCTCCTTCCATGGGAGCTGCATCTCACTTTACCCAATAGTCACTTTCGTGACACAGACTCCTGTACACAATACATTCTCTGTCCTGTCAGCAGTGGTCTAGCAGTGTAGGGATAAGATACTGAGACTTTACCATGCAGCATTGATCCCTGCCTGTATTATCTGGACCATGGTGTACTTTTGCCCAAACATGAACTAAGGTATTGCTATGATATAAATAACAGAGAGGGAGAGATACTTCCTTTCAGTGACCTTCATCAGTATGAGATCACTGTCTAAGGGTGAATTGCAATTGCAAAGCGAAGGCATACACAGCTTTCATCATTCCTCCTAGCAGACAGAAAGTAGATTAATTGGCAAGGATGTAAAGGTTTGCTTCCTCCACCCTAAAGGTCCTTTAGCCTAGATAACAGTCTCCATATTGCATGCTTTTGGTCTGCGCTGAAAAATAGTCTGGCTCCAGATTTATACGGCGAAAGATGCTGTTCACATCTTGGAAATATCTCAGGTAACCACAAGTCTATTAGTACACTAAAAAGTACACTGTTGATGTCTTTTAAACTGCTAATGAGATATGGAGCATATATAATTACACAACAAGTGAACAATTAAAAATTACATTTATCCAGATTTATATTTATATTGAATGGGAATATATTACAAACTGTATGGCTCATTTAGCTGTGTGCTACATCTGCGGAATCTATCCATGTTGTCAATGCATATATCTCATAAAAAACACGTTTTCAACGTACAAAAATGCCAAGTTACTCAAAAGTATTGATAAGTATTGGTATTATGCCAAGTTACGGTACTACAAACAATATAGGCTATCTTGCCTCACCGAAATGACATAAGATGTATTTCAAAGCAATGCTACCCAATATTTCCTCAATTCTTTCAAGTCACATGGCCCTGTGTTTTGTAATCTTACCATTGTACAATATCATGCAAACTTTGTGTCAGATCAAAGAGTCAAATATTTCGAATTGCCTCATGGAACACATTGAAATTAATGTACAAAACTGCTGCTGAGTAACTACAGGAAGCATGTTTCTCCAGAACTTGCTTGCTTCTGAACTGAATTTGAGTACATGTGCAAATTATTGTATATTTGCTACGTACATTAAATACTGCATGTAAAATACATATTGTACATACATACATAGAGAACTTCTTTATCCCCATGGGGACATTTCCCTCGCAGCATGTTACATTCACATTTACGAACACACACTTATACCAAGAAACATACTATCATTCACGCAACAGAAAGGCTGGGCTGCGAAATACATACATACCAATACAAACTGGACATATACACTCAAGCTACAGATACATTCAATCAATCTTGACTGTGAGAGAGCCATCCACACATATGTTTGGCCTGTCCATGTAGTGCATGCTTATACACACAGGGCCAAGTGACTTGAAAGAATTGAGGAAATATTGGGTAGCATTGCTTTGAAATACATCTTATGTCATTTCGGTGAGGCAAGATAGCCTATATTGTTTGTAGTACCGTAACTTGGTGTCATTTTGATATCAATACTTTTGAGTAACTTGGCATTTTTGTACGTTGAAAATGTGTTTTTTATGAGATATATATATATACACTGACCGGCCACTTCATTAGGTGACAGGAATGGCACCCGGTGTGGTCTTCTGCTGCTGTAGTCCATCTGCTTCAAGGTTTGACGTGGTGTGCGTTCAGAGATGCTCTTCTGCATAGTTATTTGAGTTACTGTTGCCTTTCTATCAGCTCGAACCAGTCTGGCTATTCTCCTCTGACCTCTGGCATCAACAAGGCATTTTCGCCCAGAGAACTGCCGCTCACTGAATATTTTCTCTTTTTCGGACCATTCTCTGTAAACCCTAGAGATGGTTGTGCGTGAAAATCCCAGCAGATCAGTAGTTTCTGAAATACTCAAACCAGCCTGTCTGGCACCAACAACCATGCCACGTTCAAAGTCACGACCATGTCTACATGCCTAAATGAGTTGCTGCCACGTGATTGGCTGATTAGATATTTGCGTTAACGTGCAGTTGAACAGGTGTACCTAATAAATTGGCCGGTGAGTATATAAATATATATACACACACATATATAATGTGGTAAAACAGATTTTTGATTGTCTTTTGTAACCAGATTTTAACCTTGCTGCACTGTACGTTAATTCAATACAGTAACAGACAAGCATGCACACTACTTTGAAGCATATGCTTTTTCAACAATGTACAAATATCTTTCCTTGTACTAATTATTTGAAAACCAGACATTCCGGTCAGAAACGAGGCATTAGGGTACCCTACTTCCCCCCGAGTGATGCTATAGCATCAGTGATGCCATGAAAAAGTTTTAGTGCCCTTCCTGATTTCCTCTATTATTGAATGTTTGTCATAATGAATAGTTTCAGATTTATAATAATAAATTTAATTTTAGACTAAGGGAACCTGCGGAAAGACAAAACACATTTTTATTATTCAAAATAATGTAATTTATTTCATGAGAAAACTTATCAAACACCCATACTTTTTCACCTATGTGAAAATGCAATTGTCCTCTTAAATTTAATAACTGGTTGCACCACCTTTTAGAAGCAATAACTGCTACCAAATGCCTATAATTTGATATCATGAACTGCTCAGTTCAGGTCCTGACACAGCATCTCTGTTGGGTTCAATCAGGACTATGACTAGGCCACTCCAAAACTTTGCTTTATCATTGTTAAAAATATTCGTCATTATTATTGTTTTTCTATTTGTTTTGTTAATTTTATTTAATTTTATTTATTTTTAGCCATTTGAATGTGAACTTACTTTTGTTTATTCATTGTCTTGCTGCATAACCCAATCATGCTTCAGCTCACAGACAGATGACTGGACATTCTCCTTAAGAATTTTCTGGCACAGAGCAGAATGCATGGTTCCTTCAATAATGGCAAGTCGTCCAGGTCTCAAAGCAGCCATCCCCACACTGTCACACTACCACCACCATGTTTGACTGTTGGCATGATGTTGTCACTGTGAAATGCTCTATTTGCTTCACACCAGACATAATGGGACATTAAAAGTTACACTTTTGACTCATCTATCCATAGAAAATTATCCCAAAAGGCGTGGGGATCATTCCCCCAATGTGAGATGAGCATTGATGTTTCTCCTGGTTAGGTTGTATCTTTTTTTTTTACTTTACTTACACATCAGTATATTCCACAACAGTGGAAAAGGAAGCCCTCAGTATAGGCATAGATTTAGTAGAGACTGAGCTTGGCTTAATTATAGAGTCATGGTCTGGACTAATTATAAATGGTGTACATAGGTTAATTATAGAGGGTGGGAGTAGGTTAATTATAGCAGCAGGGTGTGGGTTTATTGTTGATTGTGATCATGGATGAATGAGAAATGTAGGGTGTGGGTTTATTATAGAAGGTGGGCATGCACCAAGTTTCTCCATCAGACACATGCACACCTGCAGGGAGACAGTAAGTTTCCCTTAACACTAGATAGGCCAAGAGCGACACCATGGGGCTTAGATGACTTCAGAATTAAAATGACTCTTAATACCATAAATGCTATATCTTTTCTCAACTGTATCTTTTCCACAACTTTCCTAATCTTAAAATAACTGTGTTTTTAAAATTTACCAGACAATAGACAACAGGTGCTTTACCCGGGTGTGAACATGTAATTGTCTACTGTGGTACGCTATTCAGCAACTGAATAACTGCACTTTGGTACAAATTTCCCAATCAAGCGCTATTGAGACTAATTTCACACGTGTAATCACACAAAATTAGTTCACTGTAATCGTGTCAAATATAAATGTTGAAATTGATTCAGTTGTGTCCTTTTTTTCAAGAAAATAGTTTTATGAAATTAGATAGCTGCTGGTGCAGAAATCATCGATTCTGTAATGCTGGATATGTCTGACATCAGCTGGATGGTAGCGGGTAGTAAAAAAAAAAAAAAACACGGACTGTAGTTCCGGATTCCAAAATAAAGTGTAAAACTGCCGACTATTTATTTAACATTAAAAATGAAATGATGAAAAACACCATATGCAACGGGCGGCCCCCTGAACCTTTTTTTGGGGTAAGTTTGGAGGGGTTGGAGGAACGTGGATTGGAGGAGCGGTGGGATATACAAACACACACACAAACACACAAACCGCTCTCCAATTATAGTAGTAGGATGTCAAATAAGAGTCATGTTTTCTATTTGGTTGCATATCCTTTGCATGCCACGACTTCCTGATGACTGTGACCTATCAACTTCAGAGTCTGGATATCTTATTGTCAGGTTGTCCTACAAGCGATATAAAAAACTCTTTGCATTTGAATGGATCTCTATGGGAATTGGGGGGTGGGACTAGATTCAGCTGTAAATTATGCTGATACAGTATGGAACACATTTGTTGGCTAAATGGTTTTAAGTCATCAAGGGTCCAAGGTATCAAATGAGCCTCCATTCTTGCCAAGTTAATTCGTAAACTCGTCTATTGTAGACTAACTACGGGTTAAAGTGCACAGCTAAATCGTGACTAATACAAAGCAAACAGCGATGCTGGGCTACTCTCAACAGTAAATTAGACCTGTTGCCCTCTTAACGATAGCATCAGACAACTTACTACACCACCTAGCCAACTAGTTAGACTAACACTTTAGAAAACACAAAATTCGAGTTCGAAATATTTCGCAATAATTAAACATTACTTTGGGACCTATAGACTAATGTGAACTTTATGTAACCCTGGCTTCACACCCATCACTGATCAGTAGCAGTCGAAGCAGAGTTTGCTAGCAAGGCATGAAAATGAATCAGTCACAACGGGAAAACAGATAAATAAACGTTCGCGGACAAAAAGTCTGTAAATTACCCACTCTGCTTTTACCTGAAATCTAACGATGTGTGATCTTGATAAAGGCCAATGTTAGCGATAGCATGTTTGTCATTAAATGTGGTTAGCTGGCTAACTTGCCGTTTATTTCTCACAAAAGAAAAGAAGAGCTGTTCATGGGGTAGTACCAAACAACTTACATTGAGCTTCTTTCGTGCGTTTCTCCATTCAATTTAAACTACTAGTTTATTCCTCTTCATTTAGGTATCTTCCCGTCATAGTTAGTTTAAATGGTAGCTAAAACTAAACCAGGTTAAAACCTGGAACCGGCCGACGTCACAGACATGCGCGGTGTAACTCTATCACTCAGTCAGTGACAGACATTCACGTTTGTAGGGCTGGCCCCGGTGTTACGGTCCAGCCAAAAATATTCATGAGAAACAGTGCTTGTAGTATCTACTGCATATCTGGCAGCAGCACAGTGGTTTGAGGCTCATTTGATACCTTGGACCCTTGATGACTTAAAGCCAACAAATGCGTTCCATACTGTATCAGTATAATTTACAGCTGAATCTAGTCCCACCCCCCAATTCCCATAGAGATCCATTCAAATGCAAAGAGTTTTTGTATCGCTTGTAGGACAACCTGACAATAAGATATCCAGACTTCATTGTGCAATCCGTTATACATGGTCTCTTTTTTTTTTCACTTCTTTTCCCAAAATGACAATTTATTTTTTATGGCAGCCTAATGCTGAAAGTAAAGGTGTTCTGTGTACAACACATTTTGGTTTCTTTTCATACTCCAAAAATGTGATAGAAATCAGAATAGTAACCGGAATCGATAAAATCTAAACAATAACCAACAGAGGCCTGTGCTGTCTGCTCTGTAGATAGGTACCATGTTTGCCTGGCAGACACCATTTTCCATATCATTGCACATACCTAAAATTTTCTAGTTTTGCCATGACTGACTCTCAGGTGTCAGGTGACTCTCCTCTTTTTGAGGACTAACCCTAAAACTACCTTCATAGTCCAAAAATAGGGGTTGTTGCACAAGCTCTAAAACTACTTCAGTCACCATCTTCTGTTTTCTTTAGTCTTACTTATAACTGTAAAAAAAAAAAAATTAAAGATGGAGCTACATAAACTGAGCTAAAAGCGGTTTAAACTAGACTCTGGGAGACACTGCAGCTGAAAGTGCCATGGTAATTATGAGAAGCCACCCTATGCACCCTGTGCATGAGCTAGGCACCACTGAGAAGAAATATAGTAAGATATTTATCATCATTTCCAGTCCTGGCTGCACTATGGTTCTTATCTCATTGTTAAGTCCCTGTCTTTTTTGCTGCTGGCTGTTTGGCACATCTGACAGCATCACACACCATATTACACCCCTGGGAGGGACAGAATATTTGGACACAGGGAGATCTAGTAATTCCGGTTTTCACTGGAATTATATTATCAGACATGCTGTTTCAACTAAATAAAATAAATGAAAATCTTCTCTGTCTACCCTCACAGGATCTAGGAAAATATAATTAATGAAAACACAATGGAAGCTTTCCAGCTTGGTTTCCCGTCTGTCTCTCTCACCATGTGGATACCAATCTCAGACAACTAATGTGGAAAGCACGCTTTTAAGCCCTGGGCTGATCAGTTAATGAGGGCCAGGTGTGCGTGTCTACTTGACGAGTAGGTGTGACCCCAGAAAGCCCTGATTACCTTTCTCAGACTGAGCCCTGCCACACTCCAACACCATTGAAATGCAGCTGAGGTGGATTCGGCGTGGCTGATAAAATCCCTTCCCAGGAGATTAAATCAGCGCAAGTGATAGCGGAAACAAATCACCCTGAATGGAATCAGCTGGTGGGCCAGATACTACTGGGTGATACTAGAGTTTGTGTCATTCATTGTTCATTCAGTGGAACCACTGGAATAATTGGAATATAGGGCAAAGTCTTCCACATGGGATAGTACCGGTGAGTCAGAACAGACCATTCTATGGAGAGACATTTATTTTCATTGGTACTGTACTGACTCTCCCTGTGGCTGAGTTTGCTGCTGATGTACAGTACTGGTTGCTCCAACCTAGTCCACTTTCTGGGACAGCAACACTCACAGTCATTTTATTTTAACTTTTAATTTTAAATTATCTGTTGGATTATTAAGTTGATGTCAAACAAACAGAAATATTTTCCACAAAACTAAGGTAATGCAAATGAATTGTGGCAAAAACTGGCAACGACAATATACTGTACTTCGGACTCACATCAAATGTTGGGACAGCATTCAATTCTTTCAGCTTAAATGTTTGCAGTACTTTCTGGTGCTGACGTCCCCAAATGTGATGAAATGCTTTGCGCCCACTCTCTTTCCCGCATCCCTGGCAGATGATGTTATTCTTTTCAACACGGTTGCTAGGCTACAAGATGGGCCAGCATAATGGATTTGAAATGTATTTCCATCTCAGGACAAAAAGTCCTGTTGGATGCAGTTATGATTTTCTTTCATACATATTGTATCATAACCACATGCCATATATGTATACCCTGCATACTGGGGGGGTTTCACAATGTTAAGCATCAAGACAGATATGAACAATTTTCATTAATTAGCCCTGGTTCACAATCTAATGCATGAATCTGAAATCCTGGAGGGCAGCTGTGTCGAATGATTTTTGATGTGTTCCTGTACTTAAGTGCTTGAATCAAGTAATTTATATGGAAAGCACTTCAAATTGCATTTACTTGTATGACAGGTCCTATATAAATGAAGTTCAATTGATGAATTGATTGATTGGCGGAAGAGTGTGCACACCTTGCTTCCACAGTCTACTTTGGTTGCCGATTGAAAGGAAATCACAAAAGCCAGCAGTGACTCCAGCCCTCCAGGTCTAAAGCCATTGGAGTTACACAATTTCAAGTAGAACTATATTACAGCCTGGAAGAAATTCAACAAATTATGAAACAAGGATTCTAGAGGCTCTCGAGCAGTGTACTGATAAAGGCACGTATATTGCTGTATATCTAAGTTGTGCATCCTATACAGGACACAATTACTAGAACCTGCATGCACAAATTAGCAAAGGAAGTTATAGTGATGACACAGGCCTGTATTGATGTACACTGGGGCGGAAATGCACAAAAAATGATTTAATCAAAATGTGTAGTTAGCTCAAAAAATAGGCAAGAGACTTCTATTGGTTAAATTTGCATATTTGCATATTGCATAGAATGTATGCACAGTGCTCAAAACAGTCTGCCAACTCACTCGGCTCCTTACACTTAGCATAGTATGGGCATTTTAACTGATCTGGTTTTCCTTAGGCAGGTAAAGCATAATTTGGTGGCTCAAGGACTAGATGATCTGTATGTGTACTCTGGAGTCACAAGAGCCTTTGGGAATGTTTGCATATTGCATCCCATCTCATATGTGTTCACCTCTTGGAACATACTAAGGTCAGAGCTGTGTACCCCATGGGATATGGGGTCACAACCACCTGTCCAGTATACAGTGCTCCTACACAGTACCGCCTGGTTAATGATATTCAATAATTAAGAAAGGTTCTTTATTGGGTTTGTTTCTACACAATTTGAGAGCTGCTTCAATAGCAGAAGCACTATATGGCAGCAGTTACATTTTCTGCAACATTCATGTTTTATCTAGCAGTGAATGAAAAAATACTATTTGGGAGAAAACTGTTTTCAATTTCAGAGTACTTTTTCATGTTTCACTATTTCCTGCTCAGTGTTTCACTGTAAGCAAGAATGAAAAACAACACTTTTGTTGTTTTGTTATTTTTAAAAAAACAACTAGCACTGAACACTAGCATGCCAATATGAAAATAAGAAAAAATGAAATGTATTAGTTCTGTCAGGACCACTGTCATCAAAGTAGAACTTTATTGACAATAAGGCAATACAGTTATGTTTGGCGGTATGGCCCTGTTCTGGAGCTCTCCCGCCAACCACGCAGCCCGCGTGGATAAGGCCGGGAGGCCAGCAGCCAAACCCCCCTAGAGGGGTACACACAGAACAGATCCAGCAGCAAAGCAAGTTCTTAACACATAGGGATGGAGCAATGCAATTTCTTAACACATAGGGATGGAGCAATACAAATTCTTGACGCATGGGGATGGAGCTGGGGTGGTGGAGGGGATTTACAAAGCAACGTGCAGTGCTTGCATGCAGGAGGAGCAGCCGAATGAGTAGAGGGAGGCTGTTCAAGTAGACCGCCCTGTTAGTGAATGTACTGTGATAGGCGAACATCACTCAGCTGAGCCATCAGCTGATTCAGCCGGAGCGCTTGACTCTCGTGGCCTGCCAGAACTACGCGATGCTCCATTTCTGTCAGGACCACTGTCATCAAAGTAGAACTTTATTGACAATAAGGCAATACAGTTATGTTTGGCGGTATGGCTCTGTTCTGGAGCTCTCCCGCCAACCACGCAGCCCGCGTGGATAAGGCCGGGAGGCCAGCAGCCAAACCCCAAAACAACCATATGCCGACGTGCTATTAATAAGTGTCTCCGGCTGATGTGATGACTATGTGTACGACCACCTGGAGGAAGCCCTTCGTCCAGCCGAGCCTTTCGGCTTGAGGCCGTCTATTTTTTACGTGGATCAGTGGTTATGTGTACCAACAGCATGTTGGACGTTCCCCTGAGGCCAATACTTAGATGTATTATTAATTAATTTAATTAATAAACCAGAGGAACATACTATGTGTGGTATGATATTAGGCTATGTGTACCGACAGCTTGTCGGTATTTCCCCTCGAGCGCCGAGATTTGAACTAACCGGGGGAAATATACTACCAACTACGTCAGTGTAAATGAATCCTCACTCGTTGCATAGGCCTACCGGAGGAGCCAGTAGTAGCAGCAGCAGGAGCGCGGTGGCAGTAACGCAGCAGCGTAGGAGCCATAGCGCAGCAGCAGTAAGAGCAGTGATGTGAAGCACATGTTCAACGATGACATGATGACTATGTGTACAACCACCTGGAGGAAGCCTTTCGTCCAGTCAGCCCTTCGGCTTGAGGCCGTCTATTTTTTACATGGATCAGTGGTTATGTGTACCAACAGCATGATGGACGTTCCCCTGAGGCCAATAGTTAGATGAATTATTAATTAATAAACCAGGGGAACATACTATGTGAGATGTAATATTAGGCTATGTGTACCGACAGCTTGTCGGTATTTCCCCTCGAGCGCCGAGATTTAAACTAAACCGGGGGAAATATGCTACTACCTGCATCAGTGTAAATGAATCCTCACTCATTGCCATCCATACAAGCATGCATGGACAAGACCGGGAGGGGGCAGCAGCAAAAACCCCCAAAACAACCATACGCCGACATGTTGTTGGTACTTAGTCTCCGGCTGAAGTGATGACTATGTGAGACGCCATTCGGCTACCGTTTAGGGCCCTTCATCCGGTCAGCTTGAGGCCGTTCTAACATTGTGGGTCAGTGGCTATGTGTACCAGTCTGTTTTTTTTTTTTTTTTTGGGCCTTTCCCCTGAAGAAAGAGTAAAATTAAACCAGGGGAAAATACTAATGTTGAAGGCTATGCATACGTGTATGGCCTTGGCTTCTATCAATCTAATTTATTTGTATAGTGTATTTTACGGCAGTTGTCACAATGCACTTTACGGACAACCCTGGCCTGAACCCCCACAGGAGCAAGCCTAAGGCGACAGTGGCAAGGAAAACTCCCTGTGGCAGATAGGAAGAAACCTCGGAAGGAACCAGGCTCAAGGGGGAAACCCATCCTCCTCTGGTCGGCTCAGGTTGTTGATTGTGACAAGCATGTCAGTCAGTGGCTTAGCTACCTCGTAAGCCCAAGGCCATTCAAACTACTCACCAAATATTATTAGGTTATGTGTACCAACAGCTTGTTGGTATTTCCCCCCAGCACAGAGATTTAAACCAATTAGAGGGAAATATACTACTCATATTAGTGTAATGAATCCTCGTTCGGTAGTAGTAGCAGCAGCAGCAGCAATAAACAGCAGGAGCAGTAGGAGCAGTAGCATCAGCAGCAGCAACACAGTAGCAGTAACATCAGCAGTAGTGGCAGCAGTAACGCAGCAGCAGCAGTAGCACCCAGCAGCAGTAACAGCAGCAGCAGCAGAAACAGTACCAGCAGCAGCAGCTTCAGTAGCAGTAGCACCCAGCAGCAGCAGTAGCAGCAGCAGCACTAGCAGCAGCAGCAGCAGCAGTAGCAGTAGCAGTAGCAGCAGCACTAGCAGCAGCAGGAAACTGATTATAGAGGAAACATTGGCAGCTGCGACACCGGTACTTGCCAGTAGACAGTAGCAGCCGTGCTCCTATACTGCAAAGCTCATAGCTTTTGAACGGAAATCATGTCAATGCCAACGGATGAAGAAGTACAAAAGCCCCGTAGCTTCACTGAGGATGCCGGGAACCATCACTGTTGTCGTTGCCGCACTGGAGCAGGAGTGGTGGTGTAGAACTCCGGAATGGGGACCACATTGCCAATGAGACGGAGGCGGACGGCAACCAGATTTCGTCATGGCATTTCCCAATGAAGGCTCCTCAGGGCTCGCATGGGGGCGCCACCACAGGTACCGGGTCATAGAGGAGAGGATGGAAAACAGTGCTAGTATGCAATAATGACACAAGTTCCTTCATTTTCTCAGATTACAAGCTTGAGGTGTATACAAAATATAGCTAAATTAAGCATACATGGTGAGATCATATAAAGAACCATGAAGCATAAGGAAATGCAGTTTCCAACAGTGGGTACTTCGGGGTTGAAACTCTTGCCTTAAAAGAGAGACCAGTTGTGAACTGAGTTATATGAGGCTGAAGAGTCCATGCATCTTTTAAAAATTGTCGGGAAATGCATTATGCAGAGATTGGATGAACATATTACTGCTTCTGCCCATCAGGCGTCACGATGAGGCTAATCTTGCGTTGCGCTATCGGAAGTGACTCCTGCCAAATGCAGGAGGTATACTTTTTCCTCAACTTTTTCCTCAACATATGTGCTCAGTCGTGTGGTCACATGCCTGATCACATGCGCGGTGAAGAGGTCAGAGCAGTGACATGTAGAAGGCTACATCAAATCCCTTCTCCGCTGTGATAAGCCTAAACGCCCGTTTAAGTGTCATGGAATACAACGATACACTTACGAATGCGGAACGTACGCATTCACGTCTTGCAACAGCACAATATTGAGAGAACCAGTTGGACGAGACAACGTTAAGCCTAATTTGTCTCATTACAATGGACATTAGCAATCCCTAAACATTCAGCATCGTGATCTGACAGCTAAATTAGATTGTATCCTCGCAGATTTAACACCAATATGAATTTTATGTTTTCATTTTTCTGTCGCGATGATTGGGTCCCGATAGGGAACCGGCTTTTAAAGTGCAAATCGTGAATCAGTGGAGAAAACTTTCTGTTTCTGAAGTTGAAAGCCGAAGCTGGTTTGCATTTTTACAACATTGGCTGTAGCCTACTTGCCGGTAGCAGTCTAACACTCCTTGTAGTGTAGCGATTGAGCGAAGGGTAGAATGCAGCTCTGAACAATTTAGACGACTCTGCATCTCTGCTCTCTGCAACACGCCCTGCCGCCCATGTTCAATCTGCCAAACCTATAACAGCCAGAGTTTAACTGCCATCTCGCAGCCCAATCCTTCCGGAATAACTGTTTACACCAGGAAGTAGGCCATTAGCCTACAAATACACAAACTATAGCCCGTATGAGACATGGGGGCTATCTAGTAGCTGCGTGGTAGCGACTGCCCTTAACACTAGAAGCGCTGTGACGGGTCAGTTTGACCCGAACTGAGATATTTCGGAGTTTAGGATTTTTTTTCATTTAGTCACTAGCAAGCTACATCATCCGCATTCACTGACTTTTCCTAAATATTTGTTCTTTACGTACCAGCGTAGTAGGAATGTCAAAGTCACGTTTGGAAAATTTTAAAAGCACCTTATTTCACTTCCGTGTGTGTTATAACAGTGTGTTAATTACGGCCGTCTTCAGCTAAGGATCAGTTTTCCTTCACCACACCAGGAGGTGCAAGGATATACTTCATCGCGGGACACGCATTTTTTTGTCGAATGTTTTATTTATTTTGTTATTAGAATATTTGTTTATGTTTATTTTGAAATACATTATATAATGTTTTAAATATGTGATCTTAAAAATATTTTATAGGTGTTCGTTTGTGGTCTTTGTTTATGCCATGCCTTTCCTTGTGTTCTGAAATCATAGCCCTACATTTATTTTTACAGTTATTATCAACTGGAAATTTCTAAATAAGGGTTAAAATAAAATTGATCCGTCTTCAAATGCAAAAAACAAATTTGTTTTTTTCAATTTTATGCATTATCATGCTCGTGCACAATGGCTGCATGCGACACGTTCACGTACAACAACAATGCTGAGTAGGATATTGCAAAAACTAAATCTAAGCTAAAGAAACGACTACAATATAACAAGATAAAAATATATTTGAAGCGCTATTTGTTTCGGCTGTTAATTTGTTTATTCATAGAATGTTACAGTGAATACGACTTTTTGTAGGCCAACCCGGACGTTTCTTCCGCCATGGGTTCCCTCGGCAGATTGCCAATGCATTTTTCCAATAGGGATTTAGTTGTCTTCCGAAAATAAGGCCTCATTCACGCTTAGCGTTCGACACTCAGCGTGCATGTGAGCTAGCAAAACAAGAGTGATTATTGCAAAAATGTGACCGCTCTTGTAGTTTCAATATAGAAACTTAGCCTACTTTTCAAAAGCACATGACAGCTTAGAAATCCACGGTTGACATAGCCTAGGCTATTAATGGGTGTATTTTATCTCGTAGAACAAACGTGAAGCTCATTTAGGCTTACGTTCACCACAAACCTTACTTTCGGCAGAAAACTAAATCCCCAGGGGAAAAATGCATTGGAAATCTGACGAGAGAACCCAATGCCAACTTACTTCCGGGTTACTAACACTATTGCAAAAACAATCTAAAATAAAGAAACCACTACAATACAGCATGATAAAAATATATTTGAATCATAGGGTAGTTTGTTAGTTTATAGGTAGTCATAGTTTGTTTCGGCTGTTAATTTGTTTATTTATAGAGTGTTTCAGTGAAGACGTCTTTTTGTACACCAGCTCGGACGTTTCTTCTGCCATTGGTTCCCTCGGCAAATTTCCTATGCATTTATCCCAGACGGATTACGTTTATTTAGTGCACTTGTTATCAGTGGACTTTCTGTGAGTGCTGATCAAGCATACCTTGCTCGTTGATGTATGTATATATATATATATATGCCAAATTACATTACATTACATTACATTACAGGCATTTAGCAGATGCTCTTATCCAGAGCGACGTACAACAAGTGCATTAGGTCAAGGTGCAGAGGTGCAAAAGAAACACACTAGAGTGAGTAAAGATCGTAGTGCCAGAAGTGACCACATCGATCAGGACTCCAACCCTGTAGAGTAACCTGTTCAGCAAACAACAATCCTACCAAGTACAAACTAGCACTGAAATCACATTTGCCTAATCAGACAAAAACAATCCTGCCAAATAAACTAACGTAGTCATATTATCCTAACTAGGTACATTGAGCTAAACTATAGGCTAGGGAGGGGTGGGGAGAGGTGCAGCCTGAAGAGATGAAGTGATTACAGATGATAGTGAACGTAGGCTACTTTTCAAAATATGCTAAAAAATTATAGCTGTATCATATCCTATTTTCTGTGAGGTAAAAATGTGACGTGACACATTTTGCTTTTGAGGGACCAGGAAGGAGGGGACATTCGTTTCAGGGAGTAAAGGTTTTGGGGGGGGGGAAATCATTGAGGAAAAACATCCATCACATCCTGTGAGTGAGTCGCACGCGAGTGGTTAGGCTAGGCTAGGCTTTGCAGTTGCTATTATGTATAACTCCATAAGCAAGCAGGTCATAGCTAGCTGTAACTATTCGACTGGGGATTCGAAATCCAAAGACTCTCTTATTCATCGTAGGCTAATTACAAAAAACACCAATTTGTAACACTGAATAATACCGCACTGTACATAAGACCTTAGCAAATATATACATGCAAGAATCCTGTTCTTGCCGAGTTTTTTCTGGTGACCAGAAAACATGTAGGCTATACTGATGTAGATTGACATGTGAATGTCCCACTGGAGAATGGTTCACTTATGCCACGTGTGAATGGTTGATAGTTGATATCTCTCCAGGGAGAGATAAAATGTTCTATTTGTCCGGCACATAATATTATTATGTTATGTTAGCCTACTCGCTTCAAAAATAATAAAAGTAATTTGCTTAGCCGTAATTCGTTACGCTACAAAGTATGCCTTGTATTACTTTTAGTTACGCAGCAATCTCTCGCTCTTGCTTATACTTTTTTCTACATTTTTATTCTTTTTTTCTATTTAGTTTACTGTTTTTTTAAAAGATTTTTATTACTAGTTTACTCAACGGAATAACAGCATACACCACACGAACACATCACAAGACACTTCACATTTGAGAAATCATTTTTGATTGTAGGCTATGTAATAGTTACATGTATTGTTCTCTCAAGTAGCCTAAAGGTCATCTTTTGATGACAAAAGACAGGTGTCTCGTCTTTTTACTTTGTTGCTATCTCAATTTGACTTTATGTGTGCGCTGAAGCGATATATTGTAAGTCTACTGTAATCAGTTTTGAAATCCCACTTGTTTGCTAAGGTCTTATGTACAGTGCGGTATTATTCAGTGTTACGAATGGGTGTTTTTTGTAATTACGATGAATAAGAGAGTCTTTGGATTTCGAATCCCCAGTCGAATAGTCACAGCTAGCTAGGCTATGACCTGCTTGCCAGTATAGCCTACATGTTTTCTGGTCACCAGAAAAAACTCGGCAAGAACAGGATTCTTGCATGTATATATTTGCTAAGGTCTTATGTACAGTGCGGTATTATTCAGTGTTACAAATTGGTGTTTTTTGTAATTAGCCTACGATGAATAAGAGAGTCTTTGGATTTCGAATCCCCAGTCGAATAGTTACAGCTAGCTATGACCTGCTTGCCAGTGTAGCCTACATGTTTTCTGGTCACCGGAAAAAAACTAGTTTGAACGACAATATTTTTTACATGTATTTTTATAAAACAGAAAACCCGACCCTAAAATTTGCACGGGTGATGATGCGTTTCCCTCCAACGACAGTGATCAGTGATCACATGCGGAGGGAAGCGGCTAATTTTAAAAATCGTATTACAGTTATATTCTGGCAAATTGGCGATTTATATGTCGTTAGCCTATTTGATTATTAGCATTTATGACATTATGCATGAAGAATAAACTGTCAAATTTGTTTTTTGAAAGATTGCCAAAACAGGTTTGACCTCCCTACTATCTGTTTATTGTTAGCTTTTCATGACTCATTCTCTTCATACAGACATACTGTTTATTCTAAATACATTTATATTGCAACAATGTGTTGACTAGAATGCCGAGCCATAACTAAAACATAACTTACTCTGACAGTCTAAAATCTCGCAAATATTTCATTAGGACAATGGGCTGGCAACCTTTGTCAGCTCGTGTCTAATAAGCGCCATCTAGCGAACAATGCGAATATTTCCCGTTTGAAGGCTAATGTGTCATATGACCCAGGCCGCGCGAAAAGTTATTTCAATGCCAGGAAATGGTCCGGCGCTCCTGGTGTTAAGCCATTAGCCGTTCACAATGAACAAAGATTCTTTATCGATACGCCTACTTTTCCATCTCAGCCAAGCCTGAGAACTTTGGCGTTTTCCCAATTCAGACATTTCCGCTTAGATTTACGTGCACGAATCCCAAATTCGCGTAAAACGATTGATTGGATGACCCCGCTCTGATCAAATAGGGGATGTAGTGCACGACCCAATTCTACTGCGTTCCGGAAGGTAGCCGAAAGCATTCAATCCAGGAATTCTTTAGCAGTGACAGCATCTAGCGTTGACTCTGGTGGTGAAAAACTCGGCAATAAGCATGCCATTAACTTGTGCCCGCATATGTTGGAACGTTTTCGCTTTTAGCGAAAGACTTGCGATATTCGTGAAACCAGCCCTTCTGTGAGAGCCCCCCCAAACGAATGTGTATATTCGGTGTTGTCAATTTTAGCGACTTTTAGAGGAGGCCATAGCTACTTTCCATAGAAATAGTTGGCAAAACTGTGTATATTACGCGTTTACCGCTAGACTCAGAGCTCAGCAGTATTTAAATAAGGTTGATGACATTACCCGGCAAGAATCTGCAGCTAGCAGATATGGACGTGGCAGCAGCTTCCAGTCTTGAACATGGCGTCCTCCATGGAGGGGCGGCGGCCGCCGCAAAGCTGCGCTCCTTGAATGAAGCTCCCTGGCCAGTTAGCAGTGAAGACAATGCACCGGTATCCTCAATATCTGGAATATGCCGCTTAAACAACGCTTTGCATGGCTGGCCCCAAATGGATCGCCTGCCTGCTGCAGCTATAGAGCTTAGAGGTAAGGAGCAATGCAAATAATGTCAGAAGTTCCAGTCAAGCAGCAACTGTAGACCATCTTCAGTTTGAGATGGTGCATGTATAACAACACATTATATTGTAACGCTGTGGCTGGGAATGTGGACTGTGGGACTGAGGGTGAAGGGTTGGTGGGGAAGGAAATGTGTTGTTGGGGATTCATGAGGGAGATGTTGCTATAGGGGTAGTGGCTATTAGTTACTGTATGTGGGAAGGTTATGTTGAGATTGGGGACTGTGTTGCAGGGGGAAAGTTTTAGGGGGAGAACCAGAGTTATTGGAGTGAGACTGTAAACAGGAAGTCAGTCTGTAGCTGGGCAGGCCACACAGGGTTTATGTTAGTGGTGGGCAGCCCGATTATTTTCACATTATCGGTTCCTTCGAGTTGATACATGTAAATGTACCAAACCTTTCGAACCTCTCGAGTTTTGATACTTTTCTAAAAAATGGCATCAGTTTCTCTGTGACACTTCGTTAGTGACCGCTCTTGACGCTATTTATAGAATATAAACTTTTTTCGGCAGTTATTCCAGGCAACAGGGGGTGAGTATTGATACCAAATAATGTTTTCTTGGGTGTACAGTAAAACATGGGTCATGTCTGCCTTGGTTTTTTGTAACCGGATTATTGGTTTCTCACATTTTGCATGTTTTGCTTGTTTCCTGTGATTGTCTGTGCTTGTCAGTGTGTATTTAGTTCCTGGTTTTTATTTCAGTTCAGTGTTTAGTCTTCATGTTCATCCTAGCTGCTAGTCCCTAGCTGCTATATCTAGTTTCGCTGGTTTCTTACCTCCTGTTGCCGTTTTTGTTTTTGCTGTTAACCCTCTGGGGTCTAAGGGTAAAATGAGGCACACTGGCGATTGTGCGATGCTCTGACATTTGTGTAAATTTCATCAACTTTATATACAGTGATTCCAAAGTGTTTCATATCTTTGTTTTCAGCACAGACTCAGCTACAATAATATGGCAGCAGTAAGTAGGTCATAATCATGTGTGGACTGTAAACTGCTCTAAAAACACACAAACTGTAAACAGTAGTTTTGAACATGCACAGGAATGTTGTAATAAAGCACACTGAACAATTGTGACTAAGACTTTTGGTCACTGAAATGTGTTCATCAAGGTCTTGGGTATCAAAAGATGACAAAATATTTTAGCAAATCCAATGAGAAATATAAAATACATTGCTAAAAGTTAGTGTTGTGACTACTATTTTTCAACACCAGGTGAGAATGGGAGGGCAAATGGCCTTTCTGTAATGAATATGCATTGGGTAGGACGACCTGCCAGCTAAGTAGGCTATTCACACCTGGCCGCATGCCTCCCCACCACTAAGACAAAGACTCAGTGAGCCATTTAGAAGACAGAAACAAAGACATCTTTTGATTTTCAGAACATTTATTGAAGCAAACTATACGCATGGAAGATGAGATGAGACTGGTGTACTCTTGCAACGCTTGCGTGGCCTCTTAGCTAGTGGTGAACTAGGCTGTGTTTGTTAGGAAATGTGACATCAAATCAAACTTTATTTATATAGCACATTTCCTTCAACAGGTGAAAATTAAATGTGCTTTACAAAAAAGGGGCAAACCACTAACTAATGAAAACAAAACTTAGGAAATGTGACATGGTTACATCATATACAAACAAAGAACCAAACAAACACAACCAGACGCAGAGAGGTAGCCTATAATTTTGAGAAGCAATGGTTAGAATCGTTCGTAGTGTGGGAATTTACAAGCGCGCATATTAGTGAATATTCCTACAAACACACAGAGAATGCAATACAGCACACATTTACAAATAATGCAAGCTATCAACGAAACAACATTAGCTAAACTAAATAAACATTGCTATTCCAGCTCAACTACACGCAACTCATCAATAACAATGCCTCAATCTGAAGTAGGCTAGGTCTGTTTACCTAAGTGGTTATTATATTGCTATTTCCCAAATTTACTTACAGTATGCTAATATCGATTGTGCGAGGACATCAGTTTTAGAATCTTAGCCACGCCACGGGCTATTTATTACCAATATGATCGAAAAACATACAGTCTACCTGATACTTCTAACACAACCAGACGCAGAGAGCCTAGCCTATAATTTGGAGATGCAATAGTTTGAATTGTTCGTAGTGTGGGAATTTACAAACGCGCATATTGCTGGATATTCCTACAAACACACAGATACGTTGCAATACAGTACACATATTTACCAATATGATCATAAGAAATATACTTACGCATGAAGTTGAGTTCGCTGTTCGAAATGACACCGCTCTTCATCAGTGTCGGCTTCCAGACGGACCATTTTCCAAAATTAAACAAAATGTTCACCTCAAAAGAAGTGAATTAGGCGACACTTTGACATTCTATCCCGCTTTCGCAGACTTGGCATTTCTCACATGGATCTTGCATCGCCCCTCCTTTAGTCTCCTTCTATGGAGAGTAATTATAATGTTGTTAACATGTGAATGCGATTTGGGCGGACTTCCTGCTGAGCGAAATTCACATAGTAATGAGTAAAGTTTAACGAAGCATACATGATCTAATTAATCAAATTTAGAACATTTAAAACAATTCATATTATTTGCCAATGGGCGCATTTGAAAGTCGCGATTCTAAGGTTTCTGTCAATGTTTTTGTTGCGTCTGTATGATAACAGCACGTGAAGTTAATCATCCAAATAGAAACGAAAGTTAATTTCATCTTGTCGAGCTCCGCCGGCGGAGCTCTCGACCCCAGAGGGTTAAAATACACTACATTTCCAAAAGTATGTGGACACCTGAACATCACACCCATATGTACTTGTTGAACATGGGCAAAACCATGGGCATTGATATGGAGTTGGACGCCCCTGAGCTGCTGTAACAGCTTCTACTCTTCAAGGTGAGTGTCCTACAACAGCTGCACAATGGCATGCAAGCCTGTGTGCTCATCAGCGGACAAAAATACCCACATTTCCCTGTACAGGTAGGGGTAAAGCAGGGTTGCATACTTGCTCCAGTTACCTTCAATCTCTTTCTGGCAGCAGTAACTCTCCTTGCACACAAGTCCCTCCGAGCCGATGATGATGGGGTCCAGCTTCAGTTTCGCCTTGACGGCAACCTTTTCAACCTCCGCCGTCTACAAGCCTTCACCAGGACCACAACCACCACCGTACACGAGCTTCAATATGCAGACGATTGCGCCCTCCTTGCCCACACCCCTGCTGCAACGTAACACGAACTGGACACAATAGCTGAAATCTACAGTGCCATCGGCCTTCAGATCAACACCCAGAAGACAGAAATTATTGTCCAGACTTCAGCTCCTGTATCCAGCCCCCAGTGTTTAGCATCCACGGCACGCTACTAAAGGTGGTCCACCAGTTCTGCTACCTAGGCAGCATCCTTGCATAAAACTGCCAAATTGATGACGACATCCTAGCTCGAATCAATCGTGCTTCCTCATCTTATGGCAGACTGCGCTCTCGCGTCTTCGAGAGCAGCAACCTAAAGCTGTCCACAAAGGTAGCAGTTCACCAAGCAGTCTGTGTCTCCACCTTATTGTCAGCTCCTGGGAGCCAGCAGGAGCCTGGAGGCCAAAAACGGAGGTACAAGGACCATCTTAGAGAGTCACTTAAGAACTGTGGAATAAAGCCAGGGGCCCTTGAAGCAAGCACCATGGGCCGCCGAGCCTGGACTGCATCCGTGAACTCTGGAATCGGCCTCCTTGAATCAAAACGCACGTCCCAGAGAGAAGCGCAACGACAGCGCAGACATCACCATGCGCAACAACCCCAAGCATCAACAGACTCAGCCCTCACGTTCCCCAGCTGTGGCAGGACATGTGGGTCAAGGATCGGGCTTCACAGCCACCTCCAATGGCACCGCCGACAGCAGCGGTAGCCGCAACACTCCACTAACCACCCCCCCAAGGAAGTGACGTTACCTTCGGCAACGATGGACAGCCACAAGCAAGCAACTCTTCAAGGAAGACTTTCCAGTTGATTGCGGAACATGGCTTCAGAGATTTGCTTCCATTCAGCCAAAAAAGCATTCGTGAGGTTGGACACTGATGTCAGGCATTAGGCCTGGCTTACAGTCAGCATTCCAATTAATCCCAAAGGTGTTTGATGGAGTAGAGTTCAGGGCTCTGTACAGGCCAGTCAAGTTCTTCCCCACTAAACTCAGAAACCATTTCTTTATGGACCTTACTTTGTGCACGGGGACATTGTCATGCTGAAACAAAATAGGGCCTTCCCCAAACTGTTGCCACGAAGTTAGAAGCGCACAATTCTCTAGAATGTTATTGTATGCTGTAGCATTTATATTTCCCTTCACTGGAACTAAGGGACCTAGCCCAAACCATGGAAAACAGCCCCAGACCATTATTCCTCCTTCAGATTAATCTGGTTTTGGCAGAATGCATATTGCCAACTGTACTGGCACGAATAGTTGGCAATATGCATTCCGCCAAAATCCGATTAATCCGCCAGACTGCTAGATAATGAAGCATGATTCATCACTCCAGAGAACGTGTTTCCACTGCTGCAGAGTCCAATGGAGGTGTACTTTACACCTAACCAATTGTACACTAATCTTTGGTTTGTGTACGGGTTGGCCATGAAAACCCATTTCATGAAGCTCTCAACGAACAGTTCTTGTGCTGACATTGTTTCCAGAGGTAGTTTGAAACCCTGTACTGAGCGTTGCAACTGAGGACAGATGATGTTTATGCACTACAGGCTTCAGCACTTGGCGGCTGCATTCTATGAGCTTGTGTGGCCTACCACTTTGTGGCTGTGCTGTTGTTGCTCCTATACGTCTCCACTTCACAATAACAGCACTTACAGTTGACTGAGACAGCTCTAGCAGGGCATAAATATGATGAACTGACTTGTTGGAAAGGTGGCATCCTACAACAGTGCCATTTTTAAAGTCACTGAGCTCTTCAGAATGACCCATTCTTCTGCCAATGTTTGTCGATAGAGATTGCATGGTTGTATGCTAGATTTTATGCACCTGTTAGCAATGGATGTGGCTGAAATAGCCAAAACTACTAATTTGAATGGGTGCCCACATACCTTTGGAAATGTACTGTACTTCAGTAAAGACTTATTATTTTTATTGACCTTTAGTGAGTTTTGACAGTAGGACAAAGCCATGGTATGCACTCCTTGGTTTTCAAGCTCCTGCCCCTCTCCTTTCCCATGAACCTTGCCAAAGTTGCCTACATTATGGTAAATGGTAAATGGACTGCATTTATATAACGCTTTTATCCAAAGCGCTTTCAACTGATGCCTCTCATTCACCCATTCACACACACCCACGGGGAAAGGCTGCCATACAAGGAACCAATCAGCTCGTTGGGAGCAATTAGGGGTTAGATGTCTTGCTCAGGGACACTTCGACACACCCAGGGCGGGGGATCGAACTGGCAACCCCCCGACTGCCAGACAACCGCTCTTACCTCCTGAGCTATGTCGCCCTAGATCACAGGTAGTATCAGAAAACAGATGGTAGGATGAGCCTCTCTCACTTTACATCTGGGAACAGCACTGTAATACTGGTTACGTGGTGTCTTATGGCAGTTCATGACGTATTGGGCAGCAGTGAATTGGAATGCAGCTTGTTTAGTTTGTGTGAGCTAGCCAATATTATTTGTTGTAACTTGGCCTCATTTTGGTATCAATACTTTTTTTTAATTAATGGAAATCATCCTTTGATTAATGTTGATTTATATTAATTTATGATAATATTTCTGTTACTTATGCATGATAATTATTTAGTTTAATTGTGTATGCTATCAGTTCATGTGTATATTCCATTTATTAATAGTGGTTGGCCAAAATGAGGATTGCAGATACAGCGCATGTGCGCCCTCTAGTAAGAAAAAAGAACAGATAGGAAAATGGTGGAAGAAGGCAGCCATATTGAGCAGTTTTAGAACAAAAAAGGTTTTTGTCCGTAACGTAACGCAACATAAAGTATAGTAACTTACCATATAATGCAACCTTAACGTACCTTAACTACAACCAAAAGAAGTGTTTTCCCACTGGGTGGAAACCTGTTTTGTTTTTTGGAAAATAAACCGCCTTGCATCGTTACCAGTGGAGTCGTGAGTAACTTGCCAATTGTGGATAACGTCAAAGGAATTGAGGAATTACGGGACACGTTAGCAATAAAGTTCAACTGTTCACATAGACCTAAGTGGCATTGATATAAAAAAATTAACAGAAATCGATCTCAAGTTGGATTTGCCACAATACATTTAATGACAGACCTAGATGTTTTAATGACTTATAGACAGTGCTTTGTATGTGTGAGTAACTTGGCATTTTTGTTCATTGAAAACAAAAACAAAAAAGATCTTTTTTTGTACTGTGTTTGTTATGAGTAACTGTTAATAATAATGCATGTAAATGTATTAACCATAAGATAATGAAATGTAGAGAGACATGTATACACATACATACATGCAAACACACATACCTTCTAGCTTAAAGAAACACATAGGCATAGATTAAGTCATTTTTCCATTAACATGAATGACAAGTAAATGAAAGGTTAGTCATATTATTAAACGGATTACGGTGTTTTTCATGGGCTTTATTTTATACAGGATGGACCTAATTGTCAGTAGAGGATCTATAGGCATACCTAACATTAATTGTGGTGTTTGCAAGGGAATTACAGTAATATTAACCTTGTTAAAGTAGTTGAACTGTAGACTGTAACTGTTAGTTGGGGTTTTGGTACCTTAGGTGGCTGAATTTCATGATTGGTGACGACATAACATTTTAATGTCATATATTTTGTTATTCCTCCCATTATTACCCCTGAAGTGAGCATCTTTCTTTTACATGCTAGAGAAGTAATGTCTCCTTGACTCCATGCATTTACTAATGTCGTCAGCAAATAGGGTTGTCAGACGGCCGGTTTTTGACCAGAATGTCTGGTTTTCAAATTATTTGTACAAGTCCTGTTTGTGGTCCCATGAATTTGCATGTCTATAACTCCCTCATCTGATATCAGTTTTTTTTAGTTATGTTCCATTTCATGTGGCGTAACGGCAACCAGGCAAAATAGTTAGTTACAGGGAAACAGCTAGCTAGTTTACAATTTGGAATTAAATAGCATCTTTACAATTCAATCATTTGAATAGTGTATAAAATAGCTTTAAAAAAATAAAATGACTAAAACAATAAACACAAATGGGTAGCACATAAACTACATACATCAGCTAAGCTGGCCCAGTTGGAGCACAGGACAGCTCTGTCAATAGTTTAGCAAGCAAGTTTATGATGACCTTTTACAGATAAAAAATATGAAATGATGAAAAAAAGATGTAAAGCATGAAGTCAGGGTATCCACTTTTCATAAAACAACATTGTCAGCCTCTCTGCAATCACAGTCCACAATAGTTATTTCATTTCTCCCTTTGTCATGTGAGAAACCACTTTTTAAATAATAAACTATTAACACTAGAAAGGCTGTGTTTTTGAATGGTGTGCCCTGCAATAGATTGGCAACCCATCCAGGGTGTATTCCTGCCTCTTGCCCAATACATGCTCCAATAAGATCCAGCACCCCCTGCGACTCTGACCTTATCTATACCTTGGAATAAGTGGGTAAAGATAATGTATGGATGAAAGGCTTTTTACTAACTTAAATCACCAATCAGGCTCATCCAGCATCATAGTATCAATTTTGGCACCCAGAGTGATCTAATTTCAAAAAGATTATGAAACATTATGGAGTAAAACTATTTTCTTGAAATAAATGACACATGACATGGCTGTATCAATTTAAACATTTGTGTTTCTAATTTACATCGGTAAGGTAAAATGTGCCAGGGTGTATTACAAGCACAAAACTGTAAATTTGTGCAAAACATGCACAACACTAAATGGAGAAAGTGGTTAAAGAAATACAAATCGCAATATTTTTTAAAAAGTCATTTCCATCCATCCGCCATCCATCCATCCATTCTCTAAATCGATTAGTCCAGGTCAGGGTTGCGGTAGCAAAGGGGCAAGCAGAGCAGCCCAGAGCAGCATTACTGCGGCCACTGCACCTAGACAGCCGTCGATCTACAAATCACTTTATCCTTCACTTGTGAATGAGACCTCAAGATAATTGAACTTCTCCACCTGGGGCTGTTGCTCCTCCCTTACTTGAAGAGGGCAAACTATCTTTTTCGGGGAGAGGACCATAGCCACGGACTTGGAGGTGCTGATCCTTATCCCGACCGCATCACACTCAGCTGCAAACCGCTCTAAGGCGCATCTAAGGTCACAGTATGATGAGGCCAAGAGAACGACATCATCTGCAAACAGCAGAGATGCCACTCCATTGTCCCCAAAATGTACACACTCCATACCTTGGCTGTGCCTTGAAAACCTGTCCATAAATACCACGAACAGGTGGGGAGACAAAGCGCACCCTTGGCGGAGTCCGACACCCACTTTGAATGAGCTTGAGCTTGACGCAGCTTTCTCTTCGAGTATAGAGGGTCTGAATGGCACGCACCAGTGACCCCAGCACCCTATACTCCCACAGCACCTCCCACAAGATACCCCTGGGCACACAGTCAGATGCCTTCTCCAAATCCACAAAACACATGTAGACTGGATAAGCAAACTCCCATACCCCCTCAAATATCTGTGAGAGGGTAAAAAGCTGGTCTGTGTTCTGAGGCTTGACTAAACCTGCATTGGTCCTCCTGAATCTGAGGTTCAACTATCGGCCGGAGCCTCCTTTCCAGCACCTTAGCATAGACTTTCCCAGGGAGGCTGAGGAGTGTGATACCCAGATAATTAGAACACACCCTCCGGTCCCCCTTCTTAAAAATGGGGACCACCACCCACTCCAAAGGCACTGTCCCTGATTTCCACACGACATTGCAGATTCGTGTCAGCCAAGACACACCACCAACATCCACAGCCTTCAACATTTCTGGACGAATCTCATCCACCCCTGGTGCTCTACCACTGAAGAGCTCTCCAACCACCCCAGTGACTTCTGCCACAGAGATGGACTCTGATCCCCCGGATTGCTCCAGCTCCGCCTCCAAAAAGGAGGGCATATCTGTCGGATTCAGGAGGTCCTCAAAGCGTCCCTTCCACATTTCTACAATATCCCCAGTTGAGGTCAGAGTTTCACCATTCCAGCTGACAACAGCCTGAACGGTGTCCCGCTTACCCCTCCTGAGGTGCCAAATGGTTTTCCAGAACCACTTTGGGGCCGACTGAAAGTCCTTCTCCAAGGCCTCTCCAAACTCCTCCTATGCCCTGGCTTTTGCTTCTGTCACTGCCACAGCTACGGCCTTTCTCACCTGCCAGTCCCTGTCTACTGAATCAGAGGTTCCCAGTGCTAACCAGGCCTGGGATGCCTCTTTCTTCAGCTTGACAGCCTCCCTTACTGCTGGAGTTCACCAACGGGTCCTTGGGTTGCCACCAGGACATGCACCGACCAGATTTTGACCACAACCTCTAGCAGTAGCTTCCACAATAGAGGTTTTGAACAGGGTCCATTCAGACTCCATGTCCTGAACCTCCTCCAGGATATGGGAAAAGCTCTCTCATTCTGGACGGAGTCTTCTGCCAGGTGTTCCCAGCAGACCCTCACTTCACGTTTAGGCCTACCTGGTCTGTCCGGCAGCTTCCCCCGCCATCTGATCCAACTCACCACCAAATGGTGATCAGTTCACAGCTCTGCTCCCTCATTTGTCCAAAACAAATGGTCACAGGTCTGATGAAACAACTACAAAGTTGATCATTGACCTTTGGCCCAAAGTGTTCTGGTACCATGTACACTTATGAACATCCTTGTGTTTGAACATGGTGTTCGTTATGGACAAACCATGACTAGCACAGAAGTCCAATAATATAACACCGCTCAGGTTCAGATCAGAGAGGTCGTTCCTCCCAATCACGCCCCTCCAAGTTTCCCAGTCATTGCCAATGTGAGCATTGAAGTTTCCCAGTAGGACAATGGAGTCAGTAGGTGGGGAATTTTCTAGCACCCCTCCCACCTTCTTCAAGAAGGCCGAATACTCTAAACTGCTATTAAGCACATAAGCACAAATAATAGTCAAAGTTTTCCTCTCTGCCATACGCAGTCGCTTCGAGGCGACCCACTCGTCCACTGCAGTAAACTCCAACTGAGTGGCCACCAGCCAGGGACTTATGAGTATCCCCATTCCCGCCTGGCGCCTCTCACCCTGAACAACTTCCCAGTAGGAGAGAGACCATCCCTTATCCAGGAGTTTGGTTCCAGAGCCAATACTGTGTGTAGAGGTGAGTCTGACTATATCTAGTTGGTACTTATCAGCCTCACACACCAGCTCCAGCTCCTTCCCTACCAGAGAGGTAATGTTCCACGTGCCAAGAATCAGTTTCGGTTGTCTGGGCAGATGACGCATGGATCTACCCTGTTCTGGGCAGATTACGCACGGATCTACCCTGTTCTTGCCCTCTGCCCGATGGGCATTGCACCTAACCTCTACCCTGAACCTTGTGGGTGTTGGGCCCACACGGTTTTCCCATGTAGTCTTTTCGAGCTGGGCCCGGCTAAGATACGTGGGTTGCCCAGCCACCAGGTGCTCTCCTGCGGACACCACCCCCAGGCCTTGCTCCAGGGATGGGTCCCGGTAACCCTATTCCAGGGTAAACTTATTTTTGTATTTGTTTACCATAGATAGGGGTCGATTGTATCATGTTTGTCTGGGTCCTCACCCCAGACCTGTTTGTCTTGGGAGACCCTACCGGGGGACATGTAAAACCCCCGACAACATAGCTCTGGGGATCATAAAACCTTGCAAGCCCTTCCTCCACGACAAGGCCACAATCCAGGAAGGGTAAAAAAAAGTCATTTCTTCAGTAATAATGAATTACAATCACATCTCTCTACCCTTGGTCCTGATATTTTGATAGAGCTTTTACATATGTACAAGTAATGTTATGTACATACTCATTCATTGTCTAACATTAGGCTAACTTAAGCTGTCTTTACACTGCCGAGCCGGGTTAAAATGCTGTAGCAGACCTGGGGTAGAATTAGTGATGATCAATTTCCACAAACGTTCTTTATCCACCTTTTGCTCGGTATGAACATCTTTACACTGCAGAGAAGAATTTGCGGGATTCGCTGTGACTCGTGCAATTATGTATCTCGTGCATCATCATCGTGAATGATTGTTGTGATATTTTTTAAACAACTGCCTTGTTTCTGGTTTTGCTAGCTAAACTGTTCGAGAATAAAGCTGAGCTTGGTGTTACATTAGCAATCAGAATAAGAAGAATAAAACAAAAACAAAGAAGATTTCATCAAAAAAGGGCATCAAGGCTGAAGGAACATATGAGGAAGCGTAATAAAATAATAACAACACTAATCCATACTGCCGTATTCTTTTGTTTAGTTTTCTCCGGCTTGACATCTTTACACAGAAATCAGACCCGGCTCTGCTCCACCTATACCCTGGCTTATATATTGATGAACTTGATGGCAATGTAAATAACGGTAACGTTCAGGCCAGTTAAGATCAATGATTCGCAACGAGACGAAATGGTTTTAGAATGTTGCAGAGAAAATTGCAGCGGTGTGAACTGGTTAGTTGCAGAGCATCTGAAGCCGTTGCCTAGGGTCTCAAAAGACCCACCTTGTCAAATCGCCAAGTGCAGTTTTAGAACGTTTACAATCAGACGTCTTGGAATTTTGCCAGTTGCATTCAGTCTCGTTGTGAATCATTGATCTGAACTGGTCTTTAGTTAGCTACATTGCAATGCTGCAACAAGGTAGCATTGCATTCGAGAGACGGTTTGTGAGGTCAGTACCGGTCGGTAGCGTTAGCTAGCGTTTTTTCTAATTGTTAGCTGACATTAGATTGTGTTAATTACATTAGCTAGCCAGCTAACGCAACGTTACCTGATATGAGAGATGGATACTGTGCGCAACGTTGTCTAAACTAATGTTGCCTTTATTGACATGGTCCGGTAGCTAGCGTTAGCTGTGAAAATAGCTATGTAATTTAGTAACGTTACACTGTCATCAAATGTAATACAAAATCTACATCAACAAATAATATGACCTCTCATGTTACACAAAAACTTATTAGGGTTCCATAACCCCCCCACCTTTAACGCTAGCAGACACCGGAAAAAAATGGTACGCCCTTCACACACAAGTGAGTTGAAGAGCAAGCCTGTTGCGTTAGCTCCGCCGACCCTCTCTGGCGGACCAACCACTGATGGGTGATGGAAAACGCGTCTCCATCTATGCGCCGCTTGTGATTTTTTCCCGGGAATGTCGCCACAGACACCCAGTTCTTTAATCATAAATTATAATAATAATAATAATATAAATTAATATAATAATATGCTCAATCACCATTGTGTTACATAATTCAGCGATAGATAGTGACTTAACAGACATTTATTTTAATGAAAATCTTCGAGATTATTACTTTAAAGTCCAAATGCCCAATGGCATCGACTCTGGACTTTCTAGGGTTAAATAACACAGCACCAATAGTTGGCAACATTGTGCCGCTGTCCCCCATTATCAATCATTATCAATCATCTACAAATGGCAAATCATCTACAAATACTAAAATTGCTGTAAAGTGCCTACATTTGCTATTATTCTTGATGTGGGTTGGTTATACACTGCCTGGCCAAAAAAAAAGTTGCACACTCTAATATTTTGTTGGACCGCCTTTAGCTTTGATTATGGCACGCATTCATCATGGCATTGTTTTGACAACCTTATGCAATGTCACAACATTTATTTCCATCCAGAATTGCATTTAAATTTTGGCCGAGATCTTGTATTGACGACGGGAGAGTCGAACCACTCCGTAAAGTCTTCTCCAGCACATCCCAACGACTTTCAATGGGGTTAAGGTCAGGACTCTGGTGGCCAATTCATGTGTGAAAATGATTCCTCATGCTCCCAGAACCACTCTTTCACAATTTGAGCCTGATGAATCTTGGTATTGTTGTCCTGGAATATGCACGTGCCGTCAGGGAAGAAAAAATACATTGATGGGATAACCTGGTCATTCAGTACATTCAGGTACTCAGCTGACTTAATTTTATTGCCGCATAACGTTGCTGAGCCTAGACCTGACCAATTGAAGCAACCCCAGATCATAACACTACTTCCAGAGGCTTGTACAGTGGGCACTGTCCAAAAAAATCCAAACGGCGCCTTTTTTTTGGCCAGGCAGTGTAGTAATCAGGTGGACTTTATAATGACTGACTCATGAATACAAGACTTAGTTATTTTCCATTTGAAAGGGCTGTGTTTATAGGATCTGATCTCCAAGAAATTGACAGACTTCCCAAGACAATGGAAATCGCATGTTTTTGAGTTGACTGGAGTGTGAGAATTTAGTTTTTCCTATATAGTGTGAATATTACAAGTGTTGTACAGGTTAGAGGGCAGTGCACAGACGCTGCTTGTTCACCTCAGGAACAAAGGACTCAGGATCTCCTCTCTGCAGTGGTAGCACAGGGGGAGAGGATCCTGTTTTCACAGTAGTGGGTGCACAATTTGAATTTGGATATTTACTTCAGTGACCAACATTTTAGCATTCAATTACCACAACAACATCAGCTCAAAATCCATTAAAGAAGGGAACTTTAAATCCATTACAGAAGAGTAATATTCTTTTTTCAGCTGTGATCAGGTTGAGATAACACTTCATGTACATGTTTAAGGGCCTGGAATGTTCTTTCTTTATTAAGTACAATATAATTGCAATTTATACTGTTTGTTTGTTATGTTATCATATGTTTTGGCAGAAAGAATGGCAGAATCTTTAGAATGACATTTGAATTGAATTGAACTGAAAGTGAAAAGGAGAGAAAGAGGGAAGGATGAGGAGTTAGGTATCTTCTTCCCAGGAAGAGAGCTGACAAGCAATCACTCTGCTGTAGCCATCAGTGGATGAGGAACAGACTTTGGGGGACATTGCAAGAGAACATGCAAAGTGCACAGTTTCCCCTTGTTTGCACTGAAGTCCCTGGAAGATTGTGATGGGGATTCCCCCTGAGGCTGATGATAGACTATGGCAGTCTGGCATTAACACCGGAATGCTCATGTCACACTCACAGAACGACTACATGTCTGTACCCAGAGGCTTAGGGAATTATGTGTAATTAGTACAGAGCAGAGTTTCCATTAACTTAGGGACATGCTGTACATGCCATATAATGCCTGTCCATGTTCAATAAATTGACAAACCTGAATTCAGTGCTTTAACAGCTGATGGCAATATTTAAATGTATTTTACTCCCGTGTTAGTTTAAATAATTGATATAATTTACCCAATATAATTTACATTATTTTTTGTCAAAATTGCAGTGGGAATTTGTTTTCAACAGTGCCTGTAATGTTAGCAGTGAGACACAAAGACAGACACACAGTGAGACACAGATATCCCCAGTAACTGACCAACAGAATAGGGAGAAGGATATAATCTCCGCTCCAATCCTCTGCAGCTAATCTATATAATGATAATGATGATGGTGATCATTATCATCATCATGTTCAACCCTACCTGAATTTGTGTCAAACATACAAAGAAATACTGATCTTGCTTGGGGCAATGTTTTATTTCAGTTTTTTAGTCAAATGGAAAAAACACTGTTAAGCTTATTTCTGTGATACATCATTTGCAATATTTCTATTCTATAAAAGATAACTATGACAAGCATAGCTGCTTTCTGATAAACTCAGTGTGGTTTGCAAGTGAGGCGAATACACACCATTCACAAGAGACTAGTTAGCTGTTTTCTGACTTGCTGTTATCCAGCTAAAGTTTGCAGGCTTGTAATATGCTCTGGAATTTCAATTGATCAGCTTTATATGAACAGACTATGGTATGAAGCACACATGAACAAATATTTAAAAAATCATTTTAATCAAATTAATGAAGTATTGAGTGGTGGGCCACAGGCTGTACAACTCACCTTTGGTGCTGTGAACTACTAAATACTGTTGTACTGCTAATTTTATATAGCAAGGCCCATTTGACTGGAATAGACAAATCTATGCAGTAAAATGACTGGAAGTTATTCAGAAAACCGGTGCATGAAAAATGATTCGATCCTCTTACAGCTAAACAATGCTTCTTAAGAAATGTACACTGATCAGCCACAACATTACAACCACCTACCTAATATTGTGTAGGTCCCCCTTGTGCCGCTAAAACAGCTCTGACCCGTCGAGGCATGGACTCCACCAATGAAGGTGTCCTCTGGTATATTTGGATTTCTGTATATATTTGTATCCACTGCATATTTGTATCTGATATTTTGTATCTACTGTAAATTTGTATCTGATTGTGTTACTTTGTTGTCTTTGATGCTGCAACAGTGCAAATTCCCCCGGAAATCAATAAAGTACACTACTACTACTAATACTACTACTACTAATTGCATTATTGGTTTTTATTACATAAAAAATTTGAAATGGATTACGTTATTGGGAGTTATTACACTATTGGTAGTTTATTACATTATTAGTTGCTACAGGGCTATAAAAAGCTAAGATATTGTTAGAGGGTGAATTATTTCCACATGATTTTTTTCTGATTAACATTTTATTATTTCTTAAACAAAATAGTATGCATCACAAATTATACATACAACCCCCCACCCTCACCCCTACAACTCGTCATCACCACATACACAACTGGCCTTGGTTGTCAACATAAATACACTCCATCCTATGCATTGGACACAAATATTTAGAAGAAGACAAAGCTCAGCAAACAGATCAGCGACGAGACAAGGAAGTACAAAAGAAGTAAATATTTTTGTCCATGCATGTATTAAGACACTAAACACAAAACATACGTCTCCCCACAGAATATGTCCCATGTCAGAAGCCCTCCAGAAAAGTTAGGTATTTGCCCCATTTTTAATATATACATCCAATCTTCCAAATCTTTTATAGGACATCTTTTCAAATGCTGCCAGTCTTTCCATCTCGGCAGCCCATTCATGGCTTGAGGTCACACCCTCATTCTTCCATCCTCTGAGAAGAGTCTGTCCGCCTATCATGATACTCGTTTGGACCCAACTTCTAGTGTGTTTGTCTCCTCCTATTAAGACTGATCCATCACCTAAAACAATTAATCTGGGGCTGAACCAGGCCTGGCTCCACGGTTGGGCCAGATTCAGTAGGTGAGAGTATAAGCTTTCTAATGATGTATAACATCTAATTTCGCTTTTGGAATAGCGTTTTATACGTCAGTGTAACCGAAAATTTCCTTATCATCACATTCACTTACGTGTTCACTCTGTGGTAGCAGTAAAAGACGCTGTTATCGTAACTCTGGTTTTATTATTTTTTTAAATGAATTGACGGTGTGAAGACAGTAGTAGACAGTGCGCCAGGTTACAGTTGGCTAACCACAATGTACTGTATGTGTTGTGATTTCAGGTGAGCGACGATGTCTAAACGTGCACAAAAGTGATATTGCATTAGTACAGTGGATGTATAAGAATGCTAGGATGTCAATGATGCTAGTAGAGTGTGTGTATGAGATCGCTGAATGTTAGAAAATACAAGTACATGCTTATAACATGTAGTCGCTAGATAACTGGCTAGTTAGCCCCACTGTAGCAGCTAGTTAACTGGCTAGTTAGCCCCACTTGTAGCAAGCCAGAAGCTAGAAATGTCCGTTTGTAATCAGTAATATGTGCTTACATGTGAATGTCCAGTAAATGTGTGTTTAGCTATGGTGAGAATAATGTGTTGAGCCGAATCTGAGAATTGCAAACTTTATTTTATTGAGAATATATGACAATAGATAATAGATCCCTGTGGACAGAGTGGCTGTTACGATGGCAAGATTGTGTTGTGTTGTGTGGACAGCAGTGCAGTGAACTTTATATAAGCTCTGTGTAGAGGAGGAGCTCTGTGTCTGGCTGGACACAGCTACCCAATGAGGATTTTCCTTCACCACGAGTACGGATGTTGACACATTTTACTCGGATGGTACTCGTGCTCGTAAAAAGTACATTATCCGTACCGGTCGTTTCACCCGAGTATTCGGCTCAACCCTAGTTGTAACCCAAGTCGCAGGACGCAAAGTAGCCGTTAGGAAAGCAGTTTGAAATTATGAAGCAACGTCTGTGCCATTGGATTTAATGGGTCGCGATGAGATAATTCTGAGCGTGTTGCTTGTCTTAAAGTTGATATAGTAAATAAGGTTGTATTAATATAACTAAACGTATATGTATGAAGTTGGTTTTTTACATTTAGACAGTTTATTATGTCAATTTTTACAGGACTCACATTTTAATAGTGATGGTATGTGGATGGCACAGCGATCTCCTACTCCTGGGCCGGGAACAGCGGGGACTGGTAGCATAAAGAGACTTCAAAGGGTGATAATCCGGTAGCAGCACTGACGAGCGAGTTGTCTGCATACTCTACCCAGACGAGGTGTTTACTCCAGGAGGAGGGATTACGAGCAGACACACACCGCAGCGCAGCTTCCAGGTCTTGGTTTGCCCTCCCCGTCTGCCCGTTAGTCTGGGGTGATAGCCTGAGGAGAGACTGACAGATGCCCCCAGAGCCCGACAGAATGCCCTCCACACCTCAGAGACAAACTGCGGCCTCCAGTCCAAGAAGACTTCAGTGGGGATGCTATGGAGGCGGACCACGTAGCGCACAAGGTCTGCGGTCTCCAGTGCTGTGGGAAGTTTGGGGAGGGGCACGAAGTGGACCGCATTGGAGAATCGGTCAACGATGGTAAGGATGACTGTGTTACCTTCTGATAGTGGTAGTCCGGTAACAAAGTCTAGCCCGATGTGACTCCAGAGCCGGCCCAGGGCAGGTAGAGGGCGGAGGAGACCAGCAAGGGGACAGTGCGAGGACTTGCTGCGTGTGCATACTGTGCAGGCGAGGACGAAGGACTAGGTATCCGTCTCCATGGATTCCCACCAGAAACTATGCTTAAGAAGGGACAGGGTACGGCGTATTCCTGGGTGGTAGGCGAATTGGGAGGAGTGGAACCACTGCAGAACCTGGCAGCGGGCAGAAACTGGCACAACAGGCAAAGATCAGGGTTAGCTCTGCGATCGGGTTGACTCTGCTGGGCTTCTCTGACCACCGACTCGATCTCCCAGGACACTGCAGCCACCACTCAGGATGAGGGCAGGATGGTGTCGGGTTCTGTCGGGCTGCTGTCGCCGGTTAACTGACGGGACAGTGCATCAGGCTTTACGGTAAGTTAGGGTGAAGTTAAACCGCCCGAAGACCCAGCGAGCCTGGCGGGAGTTAAGCCTCTTCGCAGTCTGGATGTACGCCAGGTTCTTGTGATCTGTCCAGACCATGAAAGGTTGCTCAGCTCCCTCCAGCTAATCCCTCCATTCCTCCAGGGCCAACATCACCGTGAGCAGCTCCCGGTTCCCGACATTGTAGTTCCGCTCCGCCAGTGACAGCCTGCAAGAGAAGAAGGCACAGGGGTGTAACTTCTGGTCTTTTACTGACCTCTGAGACAGGACCGCTTCAACTCCAGTCTCGGACGCATCCACTTCAACAATGAACTGGCGAGCAGGGTCGGGGTGGACCAGGACTGGTGCTGAAGTGAACCGTCTCTTGAGGTCATCGAAAGCGGAGTCGGCTTTCGGGGTCCAGGTGAAGGGGATGTTGGATGAGGTAAGGTGGGTAAGGGGCGCGGCCACCCAACTGTAGTCGCGGATGAACCGTCGGTAAAAATTTGCGGACCCCAGGAACTGTTGGAGCTGTTTCTGGGAGAAGGGTCTGGGCCATTCTGCTATGGCTTGTATTTTCTCCGGATCCGTCCTAACCTGTCCGTCTTCGATGATGTACCCAAGGAAACTCTCAGAGGTAACATGGAATTCACACTTCTCTGCTTTAACGAATAATTGGTTTTCTAGAAATCGTTGTAACACTTGTCTCACGTACTGGATGTCTTCTTCCAGATTGCTTATGCGAACCAGGTGGTATGCATTCCAGAGGTCCAGTTTCGAAAAGATGGTGGCTTCCTGGAGGGGTTCAAAGACAGAATTGATTAGTGGAAGAGGGTATTTAATCTTTACTGTGATGTTGTTAAGTTCCCGGTAGTCAATACAGGGGCGCAGAGATTGATCCTTCTTCGAGACAAAAAAAAACCTGGCTCCAACTGGGGAAGATGAAGGTCTTATTCCTGCCGCAAGGGAGTCACGAATATAGGTCTCCATCGCCTTCCTCTCAGGTCGGGACAGGTTGAACAGCCGGCTCGAAGGCAAGGGGGCTCCAGGAAGCAGATCTATGGCACAATCATAAGGGCGATGAGGGGGCAGTGAGAGAGCGCGGTGTTTGCTGAATACCTCTCCCAGCTCGTGGTACATGGGGGTAACACAGGTCAGGTCAGGAGGTTCGGCGACCGGTGAGGGGCAGGAGCGGACTTGAGGCAGGCGGATTAGCAATGTGAACTCCAGCTCAGCACCTTACCAGTGGATCAGTCGATGTGTGGGCTGTGCCAGGGCTGACCTAATACAATGGGAGAATTTGGAGAAGGAATGACTTGAAATTGTATGGTTTTGTAATGATTACCTGATAAGAGGAGTTGTAGGGGCTTGGTAATGTGTGTCACTTTGTTGAGGGCTCTTCCATCCACTGCACAGGTATTCATGGGGGCGTCGAGTGGCTGGATGGCAATGCCCGTTCGCGACACTAAGACGGTGTCTAGGAAATTCACATCAGCACCGGAATCCACCAGGGCGACCAGGGAGAGAGGCTGGGGTCCCCGTATCAGCGTGGCGTCTAGTCAGAGACTGTGTGAAGTGGCGTGCGGGGAAGTAGTGTCCCCACTCTCACTGGTGAGTGCGCTATTTTGGCCGAACTGGACAGGCAAACCTGGAAGTGGCCGGGTTGACCACAATAGAGGCAGAGTCCCGAACTTTGGCTCCGGAGGCGTTCTTCTGGAGTGATGTGGGTTCTTCCTATTTCCATAGGTTCTTCAGTGGCATTGACGGAGCTGGGGGAACTGGGAGGCGCATGGGGTCTTAAAGTAGGAGCTGGACTGGACCGCACGGTCAGCTGAACAGGTGCAGGACGCCGAGCCTTTTCCCTGCGGCGCTCACGGAGGCGATTGTCCAGCCTGATAGCTAGGGAGATCAGGGATTCTAGATCGTTAGAATCATCTCTCACTACCAGTTCGTCCTTTACGGATCATTACACTTGGACGGCGGACAAGGTCAGGAACTCCACCGAATATTCGGCGACACTGCGAGAACCCTGCTGTAGGAAAAGAAGGTGCCGTTCCGCTTCCCTGTCATACACTGGGTGGTCGAACACCTTCCTCATTTCGAAGACAAAACTGGAATAGGTTTGGTGAGCGGAATACGGTCTGTCCCAAACAGCAGTAGTCCAAGCCAGAGAAGAACCTGTGAGGAGATAAAGGCTATTTTGGCTTGATCCTCCCAGTAAGTCATAGGTTGTTGGGAAAATACCTGATCATATTGCATTAGGAAGGCCTTGCATTTTCCCAAGTCTCCGGCGTAGCGTTCTGGTGCAGGAATATGGGGCTTTCTGGGTACCGAGACTGGCTTACCTGATTGCCGATCTGTCCACTAGCGATCTCAGTTGGTCTGTGAGATCCCAGAGGGTCTGTTCATGCTGCCCCACAAGAGCCCCCTGGAAGGCAAGCACCATCCGCATCTGATCCGGGTTCGCTGGATCCATCACTGGCCAGATCATTCTGTTGTGAGATACCGATCAGGTGGACCCAAATGCAGGACTCAGACACAGGAAATTCTGGGAATGCAAACTGAGTGGTTTATTGGAGAAGACAGGCAGGAGAAATGTAGATGGCGATGCAGATTCAGGCGGACGCGCACAGGAAGGCTGGAACGGGAGCTGAAGCAGATCGGGCTGGCTGGCTGGATAGGACTAGACTGGACTGGTCGGACTGGGCTGAACTGGACTGAAAAGACCAGGCAGGACTGGACTGGCAGGACCGGGCAGGGCTGGACTGGCAGAAGGAGCTGGACTGGGAGGTCGGCGGAGGCAGGCTGGACCCAGCAGGCAGAGGAGGGAAAAAATAAAGACAGACAAGGAGATGGGACAAGAGACGAGGACGCAGACTGGGAGCACTGGGGAAACAAACAGACAGACAAAGGTTAACAAGGAGAAGCAAAAAAACACTGAAAGGGAACGAGGGAGCAGGCAGGTGAGCTAGGCTACGGCTGGGAGAATTTCCAAAATAGAATAAACCGAAATACGTGTCTTTTAACCGGACTGAGAAAACACGCGACTGAAGGGAGTACGATCTGGCAAAGATCTGCGGGCAAACAGAGAATATAAGCTGGGGAAAAACCATGCAGAATGCAGCGTGACCAGGTGAAGGAAATCAGCTGGGGATTGGGAATTGCAGAGCTGTCACAGCGGAACGCCGACTCTGTGGGGGGAGAACAAAGATAGTGCAGAGAAACAAGATACACGAGGCAAAGACAAAAAACATGGGGAACGAGAGGAATATGACTTATTTAGATTAATGAAAAAGCCATTGTCTTAGGGAACACAATTCTCAGAGTAGAAAGGGTGAAATAAACACTTAAAATATCCAAAAGGCTAACTTTGACTAGCTAGTTAGCTAACGTTAGCGTGTAGGGTCATTATCTCAACCTTCGCCGGCACCTCGGAAAACATTAATTAAGTTCAACATTGTTAGCTAAAGTTTGTAACTAGCTAGCTAAGCTAACATGTTGGTGCTGTTATGGTTTATGCAGTTTACCACGCAGTGCGTTACAAATAAATGTGACAAAAACAAACAAACACGCAACGCAATCCTCACCTCCTTATGCCAGATTTATTTCAGAACAGGTGGCTAACGTTCTGACCCAGATGGGTACATTCGTTTCATGGCAGCTGGACAGTAGACACCTAGCTACTGCTGGCAGTTCACATTAACAGTAGACACTAACCTTGCCTGCCAGTCGGCGGTAATCTAACATTAAACTGTGCTGTGCGCATCGTCCGCAGCGCAGCACCCACAATTTAAAATCCTCCTTCCTAGTTCCAAAATTAGGTTTAAGAAATTTAGAAAAATACACGAAACGAAACATACTACATTTCATTGTTACAGTTGTGTGTACTGTTTATTAGATGAATTGGTTGGGAAAAAAAATAAAATAAAAAACATTATTATCTTGGAGGGAGGGGGCCCCGAACCAATCGCGGGGCCCTAAACAAATGTTTACTTTGTTTATTGGGTCGGGCCGGCCCTTAGTTGTTCAGATCATAAAACAATCACAAGAAAATGATCATATTGTTTCATCACTCACTGTGTTTTGGAAATATGACTGAATGTCAATTTTTCTTTTTTCGACATCTTGACTGGCCTAGGATTCCGGCTTGCTCGCCAGCTAAAACAGCTATCTCCCGGTAGCTAACTAGCTAGCTAACTAAAACTGCGAAACACTAGCTGCAGAACAAACACCACAGTGTGATAATATCGCAGATGTAGTTAGCTATGTTTCCTGCGATATCACCACCCTGGTTTGTATTTTTTGTCAGTTTTAGCTAGCTATGTAGGTAGCAAAATGACTTTAGCCTTACCTTTCACTAATTGGTCACTGCATACACAAGCATTGTCGGAATCCGCTCCTCCAGACTTAAGACGGGGGTTTTTGATCCATGTCTACCGCCGTTTCTCTGTGAGTTTTTTTAAACTTCTCCCCTATGTGTATCTCTATTTTCGGGACTCGAAAGTAGCCCTTGTTTTTCCCCGATTTGATTGGTTGGAACAGCCGCAAACAGCGCAAACCATAGGCATTGCTGCAGTGTTGTTGGTCATTGCCAAATTGCCTCAGAAATGTGCCTCCAGTTGCCTGCCCTCTATCTGGAAAGCGCGCCAGTTTGTGACATCATATGCAAAGAATCTGTAGTCCAAACTTTTCATCATTCCAGACTGTAGCTCCTACAAGTGAGCCACAGGTTATAATAGAAATGAGGGGGGCAACATTCATGCAGCCCCTAAACCACTTAAATATGCCCCATAGTTCACCTTCTGAAAACAGAATCTGTCTTAACTTTCAAAGCGTTTAAGTCAAATTACCACAAAATCTATTAATGTAAAATGTTCTATAGAAGATGCAGTATGGAGTGCAAGTGACACTTGGCCATATAATAAAATGCACATACAGACACACAAACTGATATGATGGTGTAGCATTCTGTCTGTCACAGAAGCAGATTGGTCTCTGTTGTGCCGGCTGGTGAAGAGAGCACACGCACCTGGGTTGCGTTAACTAATCAGCCCAGGTGCTTAAAGGTATGCTGCTCTCCACAGTTCGGAGCCAAGACTGGGAGTTCACACTGAGGCTGCGTTTATGATTTTCGTTTCATTTTATTTTGTAACTTTGTTCAAGCAATAAAGAAAAGAAAAGTAATCCGCCACTGGGAAGTTGGAGGAGCTGGCAACTCTAAAAAATGGGTATGTGGGAGTTTGTGTCTTGGTACATTGATAAGAAACATATAAACAAAGATTGTAATGACAAAAGTGGAATATTTCAACATAAACTGAGAGCAAAGACATTAAATGGTAAATTATCCAATGGTTCATATTGTAATGGTTGCTAGCCACTGAAAGACTATAGAGTAAATGCTTGTAACTGTTTCGCTCGGCATGAACAAATAATTTCACAAATATTTACAAAATTCTTGCAAAGCTTGAGGTGGGTTTTTAGTTGCATTGAGACATGTTTTAAAGGCTACTGATGACCACAGGTCCATGGCACGGGTAACTGTCACATGCTGTCACCACCCTGGTAGGGACAGAAGAGCTGGACACAGGGAGATGCAGGAATTCTGGATCACTCCAGGGTTTTTATTCACACACACACAGAGAGAGAGAAATAGAATTAAGAGAGTTCTTAATTCATGAAAATAAACAACACGTACTTACGTAGACAGGGGATCGGGGTGAAAATAAAAAACTGAAACAAAGACAAAATAAATTTTCAAATCATAGCTTTCTCAACTCACTTCTCTCGTGACATTGTCTCTTTGTCTTCGGGGATCGCTGGTCTCAGACGCCTACTGTGGAAAGAAGCACACTTTTAAATCCTGGACTGATTTGTGACACAATCCAGGTGTGTGACCACTTAACCAGTATGCCACAGTAACCAAAACATGTACATACTAGCTGTTATACTATCTGTCTTGTACATACTCATGTAGGCTGTAGTATGTAGTAAGTTCGTTTGAGGTTTCAAACACATAAGAGTACGTTTTTGCACATGTTATCGTGCATGCACCGGCCTGTGCCCTCAGGTAGACTGCATAATACAGATTTGAACATGAATGTGGGGAGCACATCACCCTCCATACAAACACACACACACACACACACACACAATCTGATCCAATCATCCAGAATAGTCTTCCAAACTTTTAGTGTCTCTCAGTTCAAGCACCTTTAATCAAACAGTTTTACTTCATTTCTTGCCATCACCAACATGCAGCTCATGTTGCTCATAGACTTCAGTTAACCTGTTAGGTTCACTCTGAAACACCAATGTTTGGAATGAGTTTAGGAGGCTAGGAGCTAGTCATGCTCTGAAGCCTTTACTGCTGGCAGTGTGGTGCTGTGAGCGATGTTGTTATTACTGTTGATCCAGCTCTAATGATTGCTCAGGGCACAGCACACTGAGTGCTTTTAAATATGTATGTGGGTACATATGTGCTCCATCCATCTTTTAGCCTTGCATTGTCCCACTGAAATGAAATAAATGCACCCAACTGTGTGTCTGTGCGCTTATACAGTGAGCACCATAATTCATTGGACAGTGACACATTTTTTGTTATTTTGGTTCTGTACTCTAGCACTGAGTTTGAAAGGATACAATGACAATGAGCTTGAAGTGCAGACTTTCAGCTTTAATTTGAGGGTATTTTCATCCATATCGGATGAGTTCATCATGGACCTGGCATGCAAGCTGAGTGAAAATTACATGAAGTTGAAGACAGAAGCAGCAGCTGCCAAAGCAGCCACGGTGACAGCATTACCTTACTTCACCTGGGAAGAAAATGCAGTGCCAGGTCGGCAAATGCAGTCGGAATAAGGCTAAATGAAATGAAATGCCATTGATGTTTGTGTGAGCAGGGACTGCACACACAACCAAAGCTATGTGTGCCCTGTGGAATTGATGAGAAAGGGGAGAGAGACTGTACATATGTAAAAGTTCAATCAAAATAGCAGGAGCAAGGGAAAGGAGATGTGAGCGGAATTCATTATGACGGAAGAAATTACTTTTTTAAATATTGCACTTTGTATTACGTTAACTACCTCTCAATTTTATGTGTTTGTTTTGCATATTTTAGAACTTTTCTCAATGTGCCTGTAATACGCCATGGCACAATTTCCCTTACCTATATAACAAAAACAATATATATTACTAATAAAAATGTTGAAACTGAAACAGTCATGTCCTTTATTTCAAGAAAATAGTTCTGCAACCTAATGTTTCATAATATTTATGAAATTAGGTTCATGTGGGTGCTGACATCGATACTGTAATGCTGAAGGAGCCTGATGCCACTGGGCTTAAGGCTTGGCAGTTTAAGGTAATAAAAAAACACACCCTTTCTAGTGTTAATAGTTCATATACAAGAAAGCTAACAAAAGGTCCAGAGTTAATTCTAGGCACGACATTTGCATTTGAATACTGTTGCTATTGTCTCTCCGAATCAGGGACAAATAAGTGTCACTGCCGTTAAGTAGGCCATCATGAGGTCTAAAATTATTATAAATTGATCAGAGACATAGTCGAAACATTGCATATTTCAAAACCAACTGTTTGGTACATTGTCAGGAGGCAAAAATGCACTGGTGAGTTCAGCAATAGCAAAGGACTTGGTAGACCACAGAAGACCAATGTAGTGGATGGCCGAAGAATACATTCACTTGCAAAGAAAAACCCCCCGAAACCTTGGAGAAAGAGCTCATGCCTCTGGCCAGGAGTGAGGATCCGGGGTGTGATGAGAGTGTGAGTACGCAAGACAACGGGTGAGATCCAGCATGGCGGCACCCTGCAGCTAGATTAACCAAACAAACTACTAAACTTAATTAAACTACTTTCCAAACTCTCCTGAAACAGCAATCAAACAAACCAAACTGTCATTTTTCCTGGATTATACCATCAAAACTCTGGAGAAATTAGAAAACTTTGTTGACGACTACTTTCACAGATTGTGCGTCATGAGTGCACCACAGAAACAACCGAGGCGAGACTGGTCCACCGAAACAGAAGACGGAAACACCACCATTGAGGTCAGTGTACTCAATTCAATAAATTGAGTGTACTCAACTCAATAAACAATAAACTGTCAATTCTGGAATTACTTCACGCGGACATAAAAAATTTTAACCCCTTAGCGCACAAGTCAAATCTTGCCAATCCTTGCCCATTTACGGGGTACCCTATTTAAAGCTTTATAACTCCAGATGTGAACACCACAGAGACTTGAAAAATGAAGCAAGTAATTTGTCCAATTTACAATACTAACGCAGCTTAGTTTATATTCATAATTTTGGAAGAAAAAGTGCCACAAATGCAATTGTGTGACAAAAAATCAAAAATGAATTTGCACTTTTTAAGTTTGCAATGAAATGCTGAGAGATTGCATATATACAGCAGGTTAAACTATACATGTGCTAGATCAAAGACTTCTTGACCACAAGTTCATAAAATCTAAGGGTGGATATGTAGAACTACTATAGCTGTATGAAGCAAAAACTAAGCAGTGTACCCAGCGTCTCCAAATCTATCCAAAATGTCTAAATTATGCATTGCTGTAAATCACAACATATTCACGTATTTCACTACAAATCGGAATAACAAGCTTTCAGTCAATACAGTGGTCTAAAATATCTAGGGGTCCAGAAACATATCCAAAATCTCTCCAAAATTGAATAAAATGCATTTTGTCCATTACAAAGCATATAAATGAGCCCCTTATGAAGGTTTAAGATGAAACATTGCTATCAGATTAAAAAAATAATGCAAAAATATTGTCACACAATGCGGTACAGTACCTAAATGTGTAATAATTAACTCTTGTGTGTATTTCTATACCCTGTACTCTCGTATGTTTTCTTGTATGGGGATGAGACAACATGAAAACAATTTACAACCGTCCACCACGTTTTGGCAATGTTCCAGCTCTCACGTCATCACTGTTGCATGCTTCACAAAAAACTATTACACTGCCATCTAACGCTTACCATACAGTGTGAAACATCCACATTATATAACACCACTAACCTATTTAAAGATACTCAATTTCAAAAATAACGTATATAACCGAAATATTTTGAGCAGTAATACGTACATAGCAATAATGAAATCTCATCTATGTTCAGTAGATGGAGACAGAGACAGTATCAATGATACTGTTTTATTCGCTTCTGTTTTGCTCCAGAAAACGATGTCAGCTAGGTCTATCAGCAAACATATGGCTTAGCTATGTCCAGAAGTCCTCAACAATAATAGTATTTTCCAAGAAATTACGAAATATCGTTGACCACGTTTCGTTAGGTGCAGCGTATGTTTATGCTAACAGAGTGAATGCGTAAGTTAATGCGATGCTAAGAATATTTTCTGTTACGCTGGCCTATGCGCTATTACAAAAGCAGAATTAGACATGTTATACATCGTTAGAAAGCTTATACTCTCACCTACTGAATAAATGAATTGTCAATCAAGCCAGACTGTACTAAAAAGGGCGACGACGAACAGGTGTGGTATTACGCACAGCTATTTTGGAAGATACCCAGGCGTCACAGATGCGCGTATATTTCCCAAACGGATTGTCCAAGACAATATATGACCACGCAGTCTCAAAAGGGACATCTCTACACGTAAAACCAACAGTAAGGGTGTATATTTATTCAATATTTAGTCCCAGATATTGACTGTAGAATGACATGGTATCATTTTTAAAAACTTTTTCTCGTTTATTTCGCTATTCAGTGAGCAGCGTGTTCACTGCTGTATAGGCATATCTTAGGGCTATTGTCGGGTTTATCTTGTTGCTATGACGGAATATGATTTTTTAGTGGTGAAAGAATATTTTTATGAATGCCAAGATAGACATTATTGTCCATTATGTCAAGGGTGGGGGGTGTTTTTTAGATGAGACTGCAGGGAGGGGGTGCGTGTTAAATGAACGACCAGGGCGACAATGGTGGGGCTGCGAAACTCCGTTTTCGGCATAGTTGTCGTGTATCGTCTACTAATGAAACTAAAACAACGCGTTTCTGTTTTTAACTCACACTTTGCTTGCAGTAGCACCGAATGTTTGAGTTTAGTAATCTCGGCACGCCAGCGTGCCGACCACTAGGGGCTTTGCGCTAAGAGGTTAAAGGCTGAAACAAAACAAATGTGCCTTATTTTTTTATTATTCAGTCATTTCAATGTATTTTAAAACATATTTTTCTAAGCCTAAATTTCCCACTATAAAAGTTCACCTCAACTGTCTGGGCGTGGTAATGAGAACTGTCAGTTAGCTATGATTGACAGACGGTGCCCCGTTACCATAGCTACCTCCATGATACGCGCTCATCTTGGGAGACTGAATTTTCACAAGCTAGCTAACTTAGTATATCAAGTATCGATAGCTAAGGACGTTGACTTATATCCAATAATAATTTTTGCTAGCTAGCTAGCCAAGTTAAGATAAAACCACAACTATAACGTCCTTATGAAAGCAAACTAGCTAGCTAACGTTGTCGATAACATTACATTATGAAAGCAAACTACATAGCTAGCTAACGTCAGCTAGCTGGCTAGCTAGCTAGCTATAAATTAATGTAACCAACCAGAGATAGTCTAATAGTCCTTAAAAGGCACAGAAAAGGCAGTTTGTCGTCTTTTTTTAGTTCATTACAGTGGTGATAGAAGTGACAATAATTAAGTGGTGCTGTGCTGTTAGCCTTTACTGATTGCCATACAAGGTTAATGTGAAGTAGCCAGCACAATCGGACAGCACTAACCCATACAAACGTACTTTGAATGATACTTGCTCAATCGAACGGTAAATCTGAAAAAAATTTGATTAGTCAGCTGCACCGAAATTTTCTTTCACACCCTCAATAAACGGGAAAAGTCCCAGTAGAAGATTGAATTAAACCTTTTAAAGTTATATATTTTCTGAAACATTATCGATTCTGCTTGGCCACAGTGAGTGAAACTAGGCGATCTGAGCGTATAGTTTCTATGTAAATTACGTCAGAAGGATTGAGCCTTGTTGTTTGCTACCTAAACTTCACAGCACACTAGGAGGACGGTGTGTCCAGTCAGATTTCTTTATGGGGCGTGGAAAGGGGAGTAGTTACTGCACTTGTGACGCACTAAGTTGATAACATTCTCAACTGGTTGAAAATAGGACAATAAATTTAAAATGCATATTTCTCAAAAAAATAAAAATAAAGAAGAATACTTTACTCATCGTGTTTCTTCAATGCCTCTTGTGCAAATAGCACATAAAACTGAGAAAGTGTGAAAACCACCATGTTACTCCTTTAAGGCGAGTCTTGAGTGCAGCAAATCACAAACACTACAGATAGAAAACAAGGAGCTAAAGCTTACAATCAACACACTCTCTGCCCAGGTCAACACCATCTTCACCGAAAACAAAAACACGAAAGAAACCATTCTAGACATCCAGTAACGCAGCATGTGCAACAATCTAATATTCATGGGAATAAGTGAAGTGAACTCAAGACAACTACTACTACGGCTAACTATATACACAAATTTATCTCATTAGGATATACCCCTTGAAATGCATCATCTCATAAAGTTACCGAACATGTTTTAACGTTTAATATGTTAACATTACGGTCACATTTTTGTGCTTGATTATTACTCCCCACTTCCCATTTTACCTCAGCAATGCAGCGTTACGCCTCGGTGGATAATAAAGTACCGCTGCGTATCAGTGGATGTTGAGTGGGTCGGGGAGGGGTTACAGAACCACAAGCACAAGGTCGTAGCATCTGGTTCAATCCGAGGGATGTAGTTTAAATACCGAATAAATGTACGGTATTGTTTTGTATTAATTGATTGTTTTCCGTAATTAAATTACAATAATATTTTTTTTTTTGTTGCGTAGTTTCAGCTGGCATGTCGTACCTGCATATTTTGACCAAGAATTGCGTGGTTGGTACACAAAATGCGTGCAGGTTGGCAGGTCTGAGTATGTGTGTATGTGGCTGTATGTATATAAACAAGCAATTACAACTACTTAATAGATATGTACGTATTTACGGATATACTATATGTATGTGAATATGAGTGTGCGTTTGTATAGATGTGTGTGTGTGTATATATATATATATATATATATATATATATATATATATACATACATGTGTGTATGTGCGTGCACATGTGTGTGTGTTATGTTCTCACTTTTACACAACAGTAGTAAAATGATGAGTTGAACAGAAACTGCTATTTTTCCATAACTTTTAATGGTGTTGACTTGAGTTCAACTACTCAGATCAATGCGCACGAGTCATACATCATTGCGCAATCATTGTACCCATCCGTAACACAAAATAGTTAGACAATGTATTGTTTTTCTCATGTACAATTCCTCCCTTCCAGCTTTGATGTACTTACTCTTAGTAAACATCAAACAAATAATACAATGCTTCAGGTAAGTATCACATTTCAGTAACATTAACTACAACAAAAATATGGCACTGTATGATTATGATATACAACACAAATGTAGATCAGGTACATCTTATTTCGCTGACATCCAACATTTTTTTTTTAATACAAACAAACCAACTGTCTGTCAATGACTATAAGTCAAGCCTCTGAGGTGCTCTGTGATTTCTCTCAGGGTAGTGTCTGATTGGTGGACCAGAGTCAGTTGGACTCTGAGAAGTAGGTTCAACAGTCTGCTGAGTTTCAGTGTCACTGTTCGCACCAAACACATCTGGTGTTGTGAGAGTGAACTCATCCGAGTCCCGAGGTTCAGCTGAGCTTTCAGATTGCGCTGTGACTTCACGAGTTGCTGCATCCAGGATTTGGTCTACGTGCCTGCACCAGACCATATTGGTTCCAACACTCACAGTGTATATCAGGCGTCCTGTGTGACAGAATCTTTCCCAGCTGCCATTTCTGGTTTGAGCCCCTATAGTCTCTGGCGAGCACTTTTTGTCCGATGTCAAAGGTTCTTGTTTTCTTTTGCATTTCTGTAGTGGGACACTACATGTCTGTTTTCATCAAGTCCAAATGTGATCTCAGAGCATTGCTGGTGTGTGTCCTGTTGTTGCATGAATAGTGTTTCTGTATGCCAGTAGGAAGTTGGCTACTTTTTGCTGCAGCGGTGTTCCCTCCTTCCTACTTGCTTTCATCGACTGCTTGAACGTCTGGATGAAATGTTCAGCTTGTCCATTCGTTGCAGGATGGTGAGGAGCTGAAGTAATGTGTTTCACACCGTTTTTCTTGAGGAAGCTCTGGAACTCCTCTCCAGTAAACTGACTTCCGTTGTTGCTTACCAGCTGTTGGGGTATACATGTGCGTGCAAAGACTGTATGGAGGAGATCCACTGTGTTAGTGGCTGTTGCCTGTTTCACTGTAAAGATTTCCAGCCACTTTGAGTGGGCGTCGACCAAAACGAGAAACATTCGTTCCATAAAGGGTCCTGCGTAGTCAATATGTATGCGCTGCCAAGGGGTGGTAGGCCACTCCCAAGTGTGGATAGATGCCGTCTGCGTCTGGCGCAGTTTTTGCTGGCAACCAGTGCAGGATTTAGCCAGGTCTTCTATTTGGCTGTCTATGCCTGGCCACCAGACATAGCTTCTAGCGAGGCTTTTCATCTTGACTACGCCGAGGTGTCCTTTGTGTAGCGATCCTAGCGCTCTCGAACGCAGCTTTGGTGGTATGACGACACGGGTACCCCACATTACACAGCCTTTCAGAGGGTTAGTACGCAGAAAGCTGGGGGTCGCCATGAGCCGGCCAACCATTCAGTGTCAGGTCATACACCTTGGACAGGGTTGGGTCTCTGTTAGTCTCTTTTTGCACCGGAGCACTTGTGACAGGCAGAGGCTCCATGTGTGTCATGTGGAACACAGTAGCAGGGTCTATGGTTTTCTCAGTGTTTGATGTTTGTGGAAGGCGAGAAAGCTCATCTACGTTCCTGTGTAGTTTAGTCCCTTTAAACTCAATGCTGTAGGTGTGAGCACCTAGGAACAAAGCCCATCGTTGCAAGCGTGCCACTGCCATGGCTGGAATGCCTTTCTGAGGGTTAAAGATAGACATGAGGGGCTGGTTGTCTGTGATTAAGGTGAAGTGTCTTCCATATAAATACTGATTAAACTTCTTCACCCCCCCATACCAGACTCAGGGCTAATTGCGCTCGGCGGAGTTTAGAGACCTTGATGCAAATGCGATTGGTTGCTCGGATCCATCAGTCATTTTGTGCGATAGTACAGCGCCAATGCCGTATGGCGAAGCATCGCAGGCAAGGCGCAGGGGAAGACTAGGGTCAAAGTGGGTCAGCACTTCCTCTGATGTGATGAGCTGCTTAGCAGTGTTGAACGCCTGTGTACAATCTCCACTTCCATTTGACGTTTAGTTGCAGCAAGGAGTTCAGAGGGTGCAACACAGTCGAGAGGTGTGGTAGGAAATTGTGATAATAGTTGATGAGGCCCTAGAATGAGCGTAGCTGGCTCACGTTTTCTTGCTTGGGTGCATTCAAAACTGCATCAATTTTGTTTTGTGGAGTCCGTGTCTGTCGATTTTATGTCCACAGTACACGATGGCATCCTGAAAGAACTTGCATTTGTTCTTGTTTGTCCTCAGTCCATACTCCTCTAACCTAGCCAGTACTGCCTGTAGGTTAGCCAGATAGGTCTAGTCATCAACACCAGTGACAATTATGTCATCCAAAAAACACTGTGTGCCAGGGATGCCTGGTAACACTTAGTCCATGGCACGTTGCCATACAGCTGGGGCACTGGCGATACCAAACACCATTCTGTTATATTGATATATACCGTTGTGTGTATTTATTACCAAATAGTTTTGTGATGTCTCTTCCACCTCCATCTGTAAGTGCGCCTGAGCAAGGTCAATTTTTGAGAAGTGCTTGCCACCCGCCATTGACGCAAATATGTCTTCTATGCGTGGGAGCGGGTACTGGTCTGTACGAAGCACAGTTTTCACTGAAACCTTAAAATCGCCACAGATACATACATTGTCACTTGTTTTCTTGCCCACCGGTACTATTGGCGTAGCCCAGTCAGACTATTCCACTTTAGTGAGGATTCCCTGCTCTTCCAAGTGCTGCGGCTCTGCTTCTACCTTAGGGCGTAAGGCATACGGCACAGGACGCACCTTGTGAAATCTTGGCTTTGCGTTGTCCTCCAGTACGATCTGTGCTTTGATGTTTTTCAGGGTACCGATTCCCTCTCGGAACACCTGTCCGTGCTTGTCTAGTATCTGATTCAGTGTTTCATCTGTAGAGCATGTGCTCTGCTTTGAGGCCAGTCTCATTGTCTTTATTTCATGCCAGTTGAGGCGGATGGTCCTCAGCCATTCACGTCCGAAAAATGGCACACTTCCGTCTTTCAGCACATAAAGCTCCAAGTTGCATCTCTTTTTCTCATATTTCACTATTACATTCAGTTTCCCAATGGAAGTTATTCTTTCACCTGTGTATGTTTTCAGTCTCACTGCGGTGCGTTTTAACTTCAGATTTGGGGACTTTTCTTTATAGTCCTTGTATGAGATCACTGACAGAGCTGATCCAGTATCCAGTTCCATCTTCAATGCAACTCCCTGTACTTGTGGTGTCAGCCATATCACTTCATCATCAGTGTCTTTTATTGTGTACAGCTCAAGACATGATAAGTCTTCTTCATGTGAGTCATTTGAGTCTGTTTCAGTCACTTCATGCAGCTTTCTGTCTCTTTTTCCAGTTTTCTTTGTCTGTTTATCATACTGCTTTGATTTACACATTTTCTGTATGTGCCCTCTTTTACTACACTGCCTGAATTCTTTGTAGTAAATAGACAGTAGTAAAATAATGAGTTTAACAGGAACTGCTATTTTTTCATAACTTTTAATGGTGTTGACTCAAGTTCAACTACTCAGATCAATGCGCACGTGTCATACATCATTTGCGCAATCATTGTACCCATTCGTAACACAAAATAGTGCCTACTTAGACAATGTATTGTTTTTCTCATGTACATAAGTGTGTGTGTGTTTGTGTATACATATATGTATGTGTGTATGTCTGAGTATATGTAGGTATGTGTGTGTGTGTGTGTGTGTGTATATATAGGCGTGTGTATATATACATGTATGTATGTATGTATGTATGTATGTATGTGTAAGATCACACATCCAGCATGTGGGCTTTTGCATGTGTGTGTGTGTGTATGCAGGTATGACTTAGCTAGGCGTGTATATTTATGTTTGTATGTTCATATTCTTTACATAACTCATTTTATTAATTGATGGTTTTTACATCTTCTAGTAGATCACAATATCACCCAACAGAAGGCATTGAAGGGTTAAAATAGAACACCCAACTTACACACTGTTGTCTCCACAATATAGCATACTGTTCCCTGTATGTCATTTTTTGTGTTCTCACATGTCTTTTAAGTCCTTTGTTGTTTTTCTTCGTTTTTTTGTTGTTTGTTTGTTTTCTTTTCCCTCTCCACTTCAGTTTCATGTCTCTTCTGTTCTGTATGCTATATGTGTGCATTTCATGGATGTAGGGAAGTTTGCACGGAGTACGCTGTTTCAAAATATGTACAATTGCACCACAAAAATGTCATTAAGTGTAAAAACTAATGTCTGTAGCATTAAAGTTTGTTAGCTGGAATAGAATCAACTCATCGGCAAAAAGAACCAAAATTATAAACCATCTCAAAAAATTACAAGCTGATGTGTGTCTACTACAAGAAGCCAAATTACCAGAAATGGAACACAAGAAGTTAACTCAGCATTTCAATCAAATATATTTAGCCTCATATAACTCAAAGAAAAGAGGAGTCTCAATTTTGATTAATAAAGGCAGTCTTCCACTCATCCCCCTCGCGGACACGGACGAGATTGTAAGCGTCTCGAAGGTCGAGTTTAGTGAAGATGGTGGCGCCTTGGAGTTGCTCGAAAGCTGTGGACATGAGCGGGAGTGGGTAGCGATTCTTGACTGTGATCTTATTCAAGCCACGGTAGTCAATACAGGGACGCAGACCACCATCTTTCTTGCCCACGAAGAAGAAGCCCACGCCAGCCGGGGAGGTGGAAGGGCGGATAAACCCAGAGGTGAGGGCATCCCGGATGTACTCCTCCATGGCAGCAGTCTCAGGGGCAGAGAGAGAGAAGAGACGTCCTCGAGGGGGGCAGGTGCCAGGCAGGAGATCGATGGCGCAATCATATGGCCGATGGGGGGGAAGAGTGGTGGCCCGTCCCTTGTTGAATACTTCCCTCAGGTCTGCGTACTCGTGGGGCACTCGTGAAGACTCGGGATGTACAGGAGCTTGAACATGAACTGGAGCTAGGACGTGGACTGGAACTTGGGAATGGACTGGGGCTTGAGAAGAGGCCGGAGCTTGGACATGGACTGGAGCTTGGACATGGACTGGAACTTGAGAACAGACTGGAGACTCGAGAGGGTGAGGGGATGGACTGGAACAAAGACAGGTGGCGTGGCAGGCTGGCCCCCATTCGGTGAGACGCCCAGTGGCCCAATTGAAACGTGGGTTGTGGCGAGCCAGGCATGGGTAGCCCAGGATCAGCGGGAATTCAGGAGAGTGGATGAGGTGGAGCTGGATGACCTCAGAATGATTTCCCTCCATTGACAGCCAAAGGGGGGCGGTGAGGTGATACACTCCTCTGTCACCGCTGAAGATGGTCTCGGGAAGACTCGGAAGCGCTCGGGAGATGTTGTCCCCAGGGCTGTTCTGTGTCCTGGAAGTGGTGAAGAGGAAGCGTAGCGCTCTCTTCGCCTCTCCCGGAGCCGGTTGTCGATGCGAATGGCTGTGTCAATGAGCATATCCAGGTCATCCTGTGCCTCCCGGGATGCCAGCTCATCCTTAATGCTATCAGAGAGGCCATCCTGAAAGGTCGCGACGAGTGCTTCGCTGTTCCATCCAGACTCTGCTGAGAGAGTGCGGAATGAGATGGCGTAATCCGCTACACTGTGTACCCCCTGGCGGAGCCGGAGTAGCCACGTCGATGCCTCCCTCCCGTTGACTGGGTGGTCAAAAACCCGGTGCATCTCTTCAGTGAAAGCCTGGTACCTGAAGCAGGCTGGGGTTTTCTGGTTCCAGATGGCTGTGGCCCAGGAGAGTGCTTTGCCCGTGAGGAATGTGATAATGTACGCCACTTGTGAGGGCTCGGTGGGGAACTGCGATGGCTGGAGCTCGAAAGCCAGGGAGCATTGCATGAGAAAGCCCCGACACCCTCCCGGGTTACTGTCGTATCTCTCTGGCCCTGGCAGTTGAGGTTCACGGTGACGTGGAGGGCTCGGGACCATGGGAGGTAGTGTTGGCGCAGGAGCCATAGGTGGAGCCTGTGCCTGGCTCTGCTGGACGGCCTGGGCGAGGGACTGCAGGGTGTCCAGGAGCTGCTGGAGCATCTGCTCATGGTGACCGATCGCAGTCCCCTGGTTCGCCAGTGCCGCCCGTATGCGCTCCATCTCAGGGGGCTGGTTTTCTGCTGGGTCCATGTTTTGGCTCAGTCTTGCTGTAAGGCAGTGTACTGAGTGGACCCAGGTGCAGACAACAAGGTGGAGGCAGAGATGAGGTGGCAAACAATAAAGATTTTACTAGTGCAAAGCAAAACTACAAAAACACTGAATTAAGGCTAAACAAAGGGAAGACAAAATAAACCGGAGATGAGACTCCCAAAAATGAACAAAGTTAATACACAAAAAAAACAAAGGTCTTAAACAGGAACACAAAGGACAGATAACAAAGAAACAAGTAAACACTCTAAATGACCAAATATACTTTAACAACAAGCAGAACTTTTAGTGCACAAGAAGCAAGAGGTAAGACCAGAGTCCATGAAAACTCAAGACTGAGCAAAGTTGGAAACGAAAGACATGGAATAAATAGAGAAAACCAAACAAGACACAGGTGGAACAGATGACACTTAATGAGGCTGGGTAATCAGGACAGACACAGGTGAAAGAAATCAAAAGTGAATAAGGGAGTGCTGGCGACATCTAGCGGCTGGTGCTGGAAGGACCCGGGCGAACCCTGACAATAAGTAACCATGATGAACACATTTTGTACATAGAAACTGTCCATAAGGACACTATTTGTCTGAAATCCAGGGCTTAGTCAAAAAGAGAGAATGGGTAAGTAAAGAATATTTGTTTTGCAGGAAATGGAATATCGCTGGGAAAAAGATATGCACAATATTCCAATTTGGAGAGTTTTGGTGCAGTTTGGATAGGTTTTGGGGACACTTGGGCCCACCTTTGGGAAAGCGCATGTCAGTTTTCTCAATGCTTTGCTCAATCCACTCTGAAATTTTATCCTGGTGTTGTATACATCCTGGGGTATGACTGGAAAAAGAAATCTGGATTTGTCCAGTATTATAAGTACATATAATCATGACAGAATAAAGACAATAAAAAACAATAATGGATAATGGAATTTACAACAGAGGTGACTCTTTAAAAATTCCCTCGGTTTTAAGTGGTTAACTTGTTCAATTACTTTGCTCCCCTAAAGGGGAACTATGTAAATATGTATATATAAAAGGGCTGTAATGCGTGTGTATATAAAAACACCAACCAGAACTCTGAGGTCTTGGCTGATTTCTTTTGACTTTCCCATGATGTCATGAAAACAGGCACTGAGTTTGAAGGTAGACCTTAAAATACATCCACAGGTACAACTCCAATTGACTCAAATAATGTCAATTAGCCTATCAGAAGTTTCTAAAGCCATGACATCATTTTCTGTAATTTTCCAAGCTGTTTAAATGCACAGTCAACTTAGTGTATGTAAACTTCTGACCCACTGGAATTGTGATATAGTGAATTAAAAGTTAAATAATCTGTCTGTAAACAATTGTTGGAAAAATTACTTGTGTCATGCACAAAGTAGATGTCCTAACTGACTTGCCAACAATATAGTTTGCTAACATGAAATCTGTGGAGTGGTTAAAAATGAGTTTTAATGACTTCAACCTAAGTGTATGTAAACTTCCGACTTCAACTGTAACAAAAAAAAAAAACCTTTTGAAAAACTTATAATTGGGCTGGTAAAGGTGGTTAACGTGCTGTCATCTGCCTATGGTTGGATCCTGGCATTTTTCATTGACATCTCCAGATCTAAGCTTACTAAAAAAGAATGTAAAATCTGGATGGCTGGTGTGACCGCTGCAAGAAAGATTGTTGTTCAGTGCTGGCTGCCACCAAACCAGCTAACTGTCAAACAGGCTGCAGATTTTTTAGACATTGTGCACATGGAGATGTCTTCAGCTAGATTCAATGGCGCTAAATCAGGTACTATAGAGATGTGGAGAGACATTGCAACCACAGTTAAAATGCTTCTTTTGCATTAAAATTCCATGTTATATTTATTATTGTTATAAACATTTATTTTTCTTCAATTTGGCTTACTATATTTAAATGTTTGAATATATCCCGTGTGTGGGGGGTGAGGGGGGTTTGATGGGTTTTTCTAAGAGAATGACTGTTTGCAAGAAATATTTGTATTGATGACTGATTCCTCAATAAAACACTGAATTAAAAGAAGAACTAGCATGGTTGTATTTTCCAGCCTGTGCATGGCATGAGGTGAGCTGTCGTACTGGAAAAGTGGCATTTTTTTCATGGATCTTGACACAACTGAGCCCGTTTTTTAATTTGTCAGGAGTAGAAGGAGATGTGCTATTGGGGGTGTGTCAGTGAAGATCAAGCAGTGAAGTGCAGCATAGTCTGCGATTCACGCCTGTGCCACCTGCCCGCTTAGACCAGATCCATGGTGCAAATCGCAGCCCAGTGTACTGTATGGCAGGTTGCTTATTTTGGGGCTTTCCCAGTCAAATCATAACCTATTCAATAGCCAGTCAACCATTTTGGTGAATCATATGCTGTCCAATTTGACTTTGATGTGAATCCCCCAAGCTGGACAAATGCATTCTTTGCCTTTATTGTTCATTGTCTTTCTTATAATGTTAATTCCTGTATTTATTTCTGTTTATAATTGTTTATGGCTATTCTTATGTTGCCCTGTGGTACTGCATTCTATTCCTTTTCTTGCACCTGTCTGTAATGACAATAAATGCAATTTGAACTATTTTTTCATTTGAATTATGTGACTACAGTTAAAATGATATCTGCATGAAATGTAAATGCATTAACTGCATTAGTTATCTCTTCCCAAGCTAATGTAACAATGCTCAATATCACTGACTGATAAACAAGTTGTTTTATTGTTTTGTCTGGATGGTATATCCTTAGGTGGCTTAAAATTAAGTTCAATTGTGGGTCATGCTATACACGTAGCCTGTTGGCTATACATTTGAAAATGAGGAGCCAAAAAAATTGTACCTACACCGCACCACAGGAGTGCCATTTGAAAATCTTACAGGTTTTGAGACATACCCAGAAGGTTCCCTGCAACGCATGCAGTCGGCAGCTGCTCTCCAACCAGGATATCAGTCAGTTCAGTTTATTTTCAGTAAGCCATGCCATTGATGATGGACTCATGCATTGTATTTATTTCTTTTGTTTGAGCAGCATTTGATATCAACTTATTTTATTTCTGTGATCTTTGATCTGAAATTAAAACAGAGCCATTATAATATACATTTTGGCAATGTATTGAAATTGTGATGGTAGAAAATTCAAACAAATTTCTCTTATGAGATTTGTTCAAACTCAATTTTTGGAAAAAGTGCCCTATGCTGCACTTCTCATTCAAGAACGTCCATTTCCTCTGCTTATTCTGATGAGTATATCTTTGTCTTCCATTATAGTGGTATACCACGGAATCTGACAATATGCTAGCCAGAAAGTGTGTGGCTCATAAAGGGAATGAAAAGAGGTCATTTGATTGGCTATGATTGAATCCAGCTGCAACTGTTAATATATTCAGTCTAATTACACCCATTTTTCCATCTGCACCTCATGCTTTGAGCTGTGTGCTCCTTGCCTCTGGTCACTACAATACCAGAATTCAGTAGGTACACCCAGTGTACCCATGCCCTATGCCATTGACAGTGCCCATGCACCTTGCACCATTGGTTCCGGAAAATACAGCTGAGTGTCCACAGTTATAAGGACTGTGATTGTACTTAGATTTTCCTCTCTTGCTTTTTAGATCCCTGTCATGACGGGAGCATTCATGGACTCCCCCAACGACGACTACAGCACTGACCATTCGCTCTTCAACTCCTCAGCCAGTGTCCATGCAGCTGCAATCATAGCCCACGGGCAACAGGAGGAGCCACAGCCCATGTCTCGGGATGCAATCTGGCTGTGGGTCGCCATCATTGCCACCATCGGCAACATTGTGGTAGTGGGCGTGGTCTATGCCTTCACCTTCTGATTTGTCCCTGAAATGCCCAGACTGCAGGGGCTGGGGGACAGGGGTTTCAGGGCCAGCATGGATGACCAGATTCTAATCTCCTGTTTTACATTCCTCACTTAATGCACAGAATCTCTTTATTTGGTTATTTTTTTAAAGGATTGCTATTGTCATATACATCTAACAATGAATAGTGATATTCTCAATTCATAGTTATTTTCACAGAGATATATTTTTTTAATCATGATCCCTTTTATTTGGCAGGGGCACAGACATGAAACGGAAATGAGGAATTTGGCTTGTAAGAATGCTCGGACTGGAAAGGGTTAATGTACAGAATGTCAGTTGGTTTTTAAAGGTTTTGGTACTGTCATATACATATAACAATCAGTAGTGATATTCCCAATTCATAATGAAGAAAGGCAGTACAATTAAATTACCAGAATTTATTTTCAGTATGTGTGCATAGTCACATGTACACAAACACACACATAAATAAATTCAAACACAAAAAATGTACACTGCCTACCTGTAATATTTATTTTGCTTAAAGTAAATATTCTATGTAATTCTGTAAAGACATATTAAATTATATTAAAGAGCTTTAAATGGATAGTAGACAATATTAGTACAGCACTCCAACATTATTTACAGTACTCTGCAACACCTTTTCAGTTCATTTCAAAGTTGCCTTCAAATGAGTCCTTGGCAAGTATAACAGAATCAAAAATATGTAATTCAATACATTTTGTTGTGACTGCAGTGTTCATCAGTACAGGGTGTTTTATTTTTATTTTTATTAGGACAATAACAGAAAAAACTATTTTTCTTGAATATTCATAATGGTTATTTTTTTCACAACAGGAAATTCCTTCTAAATATGGTTCCCCTCACTGCAATCTTCCACTTCTTTATCTATTTCTCATAAAATGAGCCGAGTGGTGACGTGACAATCTTTTTCAGTATATTTACTTTTCCATGTTGCAAGATGTAGGCATCATGGTTTTTATATTTTCAAATATTCACGTGTGACTGCATTTTCATTTTGACCACCCACCTTTAAAATAAGCTTTTATCATAACTGACTGTGCTTTTAGCCTCATAAAATGAGACCAATTACTGCGTGTGGGGTCCTGTAGGATCCTGCCAGCTGACCTTAGCATCTGCTGCTCGCATAGGGTGGAGAGGGCTCTGACAGGGAGTCCAAAAATTTTGGAGCAGACTTTGACTATACCCTGCAGGCGGTTTCTGAAAGTAGAAGGGTTCACCCTTCATAACTCTGCATGTCGGCAACCCAAACTGCATTAGGCGATTTTACACAGCTCTGCACTCATTACCATAGTGACCAGACCTTCACAAGGCAAAACAGAAGACAGTAGATTTCACACACACACACACACACACACACATTCAGACACGTACATGCACACACACACACTTAAACACAAAATGACATATTACAAACATTCAAACAGATACATAAACACAAAAGCCTGTAGAACCTGGTAAATACACATACACTGTATCTCTCTCTCTTCCTTGCTCTCTCATTCACTCATACACTTCCTAACACATGCACATGCACACACAGCTTATTAGAAATGGGTAAACAATTGCTGACACATCAGAGTCCCTTCCTCTACAATTTTGATGTTCTGGACTGCTTTCTCTGGCTGGGAATGTGAAGGACACTTGGCAGGCCCAGTTTCTTCATTATGTTTATTGTGGTTTCTTTTTTTGTGGGATGGGAGGGGGCAGCATGGGTGGTAGGAGGCTAAAGAATGAGCATTAAATCTCAGCCATACCCCTTTCCCACAGGAAAACACTAAAGCAGGTGAGACAGAAAGTGGTAATAAAAATCATGATGCTGAATATATTACGTTTGATGGTGATTTACAAAATAAAATGAACTGAAGGAAAATAATACCCTGTGCCCAATAATATAACATTGTCATCCTACATTGGATGATCAGATGAAAGTGTCATTATTCTCCTTCTTTACTTTATTTCAGTTTGGTTGGTTGGCAGATAATACAATTATTGTTTTCAAGCACTATGGAAATACATTTTTAATACATAAATCTATCGAAAATCTAATATATGCCATCCCCATTTATATTGTCATACTTTCTCAACAATTATTCCATTTTCATTTCGAGGAGGAGTAAATCAAAATTATTACAGTGTAGTACTTCTTGTGAAATGATGAGTTCAGGTATTAACACCTTTGAAAACACTTTCATCTGGAGATAACCTGAAGATGACTTGCTGCTTCTAAAAAGTTTAGACATCTAAAGCTTTGGACATCTTTACTGGTGTTCAGAGATGAGGTCTTTAGTTTTTAGATAATAGGTAAATGCTGGAATACCCTGTATTGTTGGACCTCACAAGCCCTGGATAAATTTGTTTAGTTTTGTTTGTTTTTGTAATAAAGTGTATCTATTATTAAACAATCATTATTAAAATAAACATGGGTGGAAATTGTGATTTATGGCACAGATAAAGATGTATGTGAGTGTATGTGTGTGCGTATGTTGGGTGCTTATTATTTTGCGAGTTATAGACAGTGCTTTGTGTGTGTGAGTAACTTGGCATTTTTGTACGTTGAAAAGGTGTTTTTTATGAGATGTTTCTTTTTGCAAAGTGTTTGTTATGAGAAAGTGAGAACAGTAATGCATATAAATGTAGACTATGAGAAGTATGCGTACACATACATACATGCAAACAGGCATACAGCGTAGGCAGTCTCCCAGATGTAGACTGGTTTGATTTGGAGGCAGAGCGAGATTTTGGGGGTGCCAAGTTGAGGATATGATTCGTGTGAATGTGAAGTAACCCTTTAAGAAATGGTTGTGGATTATGGCTATCCTTGTGTGAATTTGTACAGTCTCTGATCAGCGTTTACCATTCAGAACTGTCCCTTTGCTATATACAGTCCCCTCCAAAAGTTGGCAGACAGAATGTTTTCGTAGACTTCTGAATTCATCCTGCTGCTACCATCATGAGTTACATCATCAATAAGATTAGTGAGCCCACTCCAGAAGCAGCCATGCAAGTCCAAGCCATGACACTTCCTCCACCGTGCTTCACAGATGAGCTTATATGTTTTGGATCATGAGCAGATCCCTTCTTTCTCCACACTTTGGCCTTTCCATCACTTTGGTAGAGGTTAATCTTGGTCTCATCAGTCCATAAAACTTTGTTTCAGGACTTTTGTGGCTCATTTCTGTACTTCTTTGCAAATTGTAATCTCGTCTTCCGATTCTTACTACTGATGAGTGGTTTGCATCTTGTGGTATAGCCTCTATATTGCTGCTCTCTAAGTCTTCTTCGAACAGTTGAGATACCTTCACCCCTGTCCCGTGGAGATTGTTTGTGATGTCACTGACTGATGTTTTGAGGTTTTTCTTCACAGCTTTCACAATGTTTCTGTCATCAACTGCTGTTGTTTTCCTTGGTCGACCTGTTCGATATCTGTTGCTCAGTACGCCAGCGGTTTCTTTCTTTTTCAGGACATTCCAGGTTGTCGTACAAGCTTTCCCCAATGCTTGTGCAATGGCTCTGATCAATTTACCCTCTTTTCTAAGCTTGCTTTTCTCCCAAAGACAGCTCTCTGGTCTTCATGTTAGTTTATCTTTTATACCACAAATGCAGTTTTCACAGGCAAAACCCAAGGCTAAAACCAAGAGTAGATATTCAGAACTATTTATTGTTTAACCAATCAATCTAACAGGACACATCTGGGCAACAAGAAACACCTGTCAGTCACATGTTCCAATACTTTTGCTCACCTAAAAATTGGGTTGTCTGATACAAAATGTGATATGTTCTAAGTTGTTTAACAAATCTAGATAAAAATACCAGGAAATAAAAGCTGAGATTCGGATCTGTCATCTCATGTATATCTTTTGACCTCAAACTCAATTGTCTTCAGTGCATAGCAAAAACAAAGGAATTGACCTTTCTGTTCCAATACTTTTGGAGGGGACTGTATGTATAACAATGGCTGTGACAAAGGGTGCGGTGGTGTAAGTATAAAAGACGCTTGCACCATCAGAACAACAAAAAATGTCCCCAGTATATGTATTCACTGATTTCATGGCCATCCAATGAGCCTTGATTGACAAAATTATAACATAACACAACTTAAGGTGAGAAGTGGCCATTCAGCCCAACACTGCTCATCTATTCCTACCACTAAACTGTACTTAATTCTTAGTTTACCTAAAAGATAGATAGTATCTAACACTGTATCAAGCCGGGCCTTGAATACCCCCAGTGTTTCTGCCTCCACTACATGTTCAGGCCAGCTATTCCACACACTGAATACTCTCTGTGTGGAAAAAATATTTCCTAATGTCTGTGAAATTTACCCGTTGCCAGTTTCCATTTATGCCCCCTCGTTTTGCTAACCGAACTCAACTTGAATAATTTCCTGTAGTTCACTTTGTTAATCCTTTTAATAAAAGGTAATCTCCTTTTACTGGAAAAGTTCAAGCATCGCCAGCCTTTCCTCATAACACTTATCTTTTATACTCAGAATCAATCTGGTTGCCCGTCTTTGGACCTTTGCCTCTATATCTTTTTTGTAGTACGGTCCCCAGAACTGCACACAATACTCTAAGTATGGTCTGACAAGGGTATTGTATAGGGTGAGTATGATCTCCTCAGATTTATACTCAATACTCCTGGCTATGTATCCCAGCATCCTGTTGGCTATTTTTTTTTTTTTTACTGCTACAGCACATTAACCAGACCCTGATAAGCTTTGATCAACTATTACTCCCAAGTCTTTTTCTACATATACACATTCTAATTTTGTACCACCCATAAAGTAATCCTGCCCTATGTTTTTATACTCCACACGTATAACTTTACATTTAGTTATTTTGAATTTCATTTGCCAGGTTTCTGCCCACTGATCAGGAAGCTCATAGAATTTGAGCTCCCTAGGTTGCAACATGTGTACCCTTCTGTCCTGCTCCGTTGTCTGTTATTTTGTGGAGATGCACTTTTAGTGTTTCTAAGGTTTATAAGGCACTTTGTTATGCTTAGCTGTAGGTAGAACTCTTCTTCGCAGTTTTGTTTAGCTAGATCACTGACCTTATGTGAGAATTTGAGAAAAAGTACAGGAAGACTTGACAGCAGCACAGACATATTTCCTAGCAATCTTTGCATATCAGAAAATAACAGTATTGTGAAATTGAGTAGTTCAAACAATATGTTTTTAGCAGAATGGGCATGTAGGTGAAGTTTGACATGATCACAAACTATAGTGCAAAGGAAATATAGTGACCATGAGTGAGATGAGTTTCCTTACTGAGCGGTATATAAAACAGACAGTACTACTAATTATTTGTTTATATAGTTGCTGAAGTAATGCATGAAATTGCGTGGGAAAACTGTTGTGCATTTGTACTTTTCTCACATTTACTACTAGTAGTTATAACTATGAATGAGTCATGTTTTTAAATGGAATGTTTTAATGGGGTGTTGCAGTACATACAGTGAGCGTCATAATTCATTGGACAGTGACACATTTTTTTAGATTTTTGGTTCTGTACTCTAGCACTTTGAGTTTGAAGGGATATAGGCTAATGACAATGAGGTTGAAGTACAGACTGTCAGCTTTAATTTGAGGGTTTTCATCCATATCGGATGAACCACTTAGAAATGACAGCACCTTTTGTACATGGTCCCCCCATTTTAAGGTACTACAAGTATTTGTTGAATTGGCTTCACAGATGTGTTTCCTTAGGCAGGTGTATTCATTTGTGTCGTTAGTGAATGCAGAAGAGAGCTGTTGATGTCTAGTCTTGATTCTAGACTTTGCAATTGCCTTTGGAGATTGTTAGGGGTGTGACAACATGAGGAAGACAGCAGTGTTGATGCAAATTAAGCTGGCCGTCATAAGGCTCAGAAATAAAAAATCAATCAATAAGGAACATTGCAAAAACCCTGGGCATGCCCAAGTCAACAGTTTGGTTCATCATTTACAAGAAAAACACAACTGGTGAACTCAATTATGTCAAAAGCCGGGAGGAATTTCCTTTACGGCAGGTCGTAAAGTCATTAGGCTGAGGCTGCTGTACCCTGCAAGATGGATTACGACCTCCTGAATTTCAGGGCACCTTTGTTCAGGACAAGAACCACCTGTTTGCAGAGGTCACTGCCCGGCCACAACTGGACATTACTTGTGGACGGCGAAACATTACCATCATGAGGAAGAAGTGAGTCAGGACACCTCCTTCCTTTTTCCTTTACTCCAAACAAGGGATCTCATAGAGAAACCATGCACTGAGCTGGAAAGGTACATTTTTCTTTTCAGAGCACTGTATAAAGGAAACTGAACATTTTCTGCAAATACTCTGCATTATGTTATCATTAAGATATTGTTTGTCTGATTAAATATATTTGTGGCAAACACGCCTGCCACAGGCCACCGAAGTAGCTTTCTTTAGGGCCCTCCAGCACAGAGACACAGGGAGAAGATGTTCCAACAGTCCAGATTTTATTAACGAGGGTTTGGCAAGATGGTAACGCCAAATGAGCAGATGTAAAAACCCTGTCATGACAGAGAGCTCCCTGGTGTGGGGGGGGATGGCAGATTTAACCTGTGCGCAGTGATTACCTCACTACGCACAGGTGCAGCCACTCCTGTTCCTGGGTCCAATTAGCCTGGCCAATTATCTAATTCTTAACCAATTATCCAATTGGCCAGGTCTAATTAGCTTGACCCAGGGCAGGTGTGGCTGCTTAAACCAGCCATCCCCACACCACAATATTGTATTAGAGTAACATAATCACAATATACTGGATAAATGTAATATCTGTATTAATACACATACTTTACCTGACTTAGGTTAAAGGTGAATATTGTGTGTATTGCTCCAATCAGAATTCAGGGATCTGTTTGGTTTTAAAATATTAATTTCATTAGCAGAACTATGAAAAGGGAGGTTTCATGACAAAGAGAGAGTTTTAAGTCAGACAATATTGTGTCTGGTCTTGTTTGAAGTGCATTGGTGTGGGGAGTACAGTAGTATTAATTTCATAAACAGCAGACATATGTAGATGTTTCATATCTATTCAATAACTTACGAGGAAAACCCGCATTGATAAAATATTCTCTCAGAAGGACATCTGGAAAAGGTAATTAAAATTCCAATTTGACCACTAACTGGCCAGTTCCGAGATTTATGACCTCTGTCACCAGATCAAACACTAAGTTTAGACATTTAAGGAGAAGGGACAGAGCGATCTGGGAAGGTCTGTATTCAGACTTCCCGCACATCCTCTTGGCTCTGTGTGTAGTCTTGGTCAGGTATGAATAATCTTTGATACTCTCTATTCTGGGTTAATATACTATAAATTCTGTAACTGTATTTGACTGTTTTTAAGAAACTTACCTACCTGACTAATAAATTGTTAACCCTTGATTGGTGTAGTTTCTGGGAATTGTTTAACTTGTCTAGTAAATCCTTTCTGTTGAGGCTCCACTACAGCTAGGGAATTGCGTCTGTTCGAGTTATCTGATCAATAAGTTTTGAGTCAAAGGCGCCTCGCCACTTGGCGGTGTTCCATGTGGATAATGAGATCTTAACCTCTTAGCACAAAGCCCCTAGTGGTCGGCACGCCGGCATGCCGAGATTACTGAACTCAGACATTCAGTGCTACTGCAACAAAGTATGAGTTAAAAACAGAAACGCATTGTTTTACTTTCATTAGTAGATGATACAGGACAACTATGCCGAATACAGAGTTTCGCAGCACCACCATTGTCGCTCTAGTCGTTCATTTAACACGCACCCCCTCCCTGCAGTCTCATCTACAACTACACCCCCCATCCATGACATAATGGACAATACTGTCTATCTTGGTATTCCTAAAAATATTCTTTCACCACTAAAAAATCGTATTCCGTCATAGCAACAAGATAAACCCGACAATAGCCCTAAGATATGCCAATACAACAGTGAAAACGATGCTTACTGAATAACGAAATAAGCGAAAACGTTTTAAAAAATGATATGTCATTCTACAGTCAATATCTGAGACTAAATATTGAATAAATATACAACCTTACCATTGGTATAGAGATGTCCCTTGAGACTGAGTGGTCATTTATTGTCTTGGACTATCCGTTTGGGAAATATACGCGCATGTGTGATGCCTGGGTACCTTCTAAAATAGCTGTGCCTAATACCACACATGCTGTTTACAGCGTTGTCGCCCTTACAGTACAGTCTGGCTTGATTGACAATTCATTTATTCAGTAGGTGAGAGTATAAGCTTTTTAACGATGTACAACAAGTCTAATTTTGCTTTTGGAATAGCGTTTTTTAGGTCAGCGTAACCAGAAAAAAACCAGACGATCCACTTGCTCTGGATCCAGGGCATAACGTTTTTTGTTGACAGAGGAAGTAACGTTAGCACAGGAAACAAACTTTGCATGCATGAACATGATTCGCCGCATGATCCAGAACTAATATTCGAATGCTCAAATTTAGCTTCGAACTTAAAAAAAAAAAAAAAAAAAAAAAGATTTTCGAACAGTTTTCGAACTTCGAATATTTTTTGACAGCCCTATCGCCCACCTCTGGGTCTCTGCCACTCTACTTGGCAGTGTTCCATGTGGATAACTAGGTCTTAATATGGTCCTCTGTGGTCCCTGAATGTAATCGTTATACCCAACAGAGTTTAAGATATTCGCCCACCTCTTAGTCTCTGCCAGACATCTAGTTTGTCGTATGTCGGATGCATGTTGGCCAGTGCGCTCCGTGGTAGGCCGGCCTTTCCCGGTATAGATGTTGCTAAAGAACAGAAATCCATTCACAATCAAGAATAAATTTTACTTGGAGTCAGATAATCGAGAGTAAAACTAACCGTAATGCTTACAGACTGCCTCTGGATAAAACTAGATAATAGCCCAGACCAGAGAAAAGCAGAGAATAGAGTAGTACTACTATTCTTGTAACTTGGTCTAAATTTAGCTGACCTCGTCGATCCAAAGTGCAGTCTCGCCCCATTTACAAGAATGGTGAATTTTAAAAATAGCACTAACAACTTTTTCCAGCAGCAACAAAGGGACACACACAGATACCTTCGATCCCAGCTATTTCCCTCATTGGCCTAGCTGCGCGAGATTTACAATAACAAAAAATGTGTCACTGCCCAATGAATTACGGTGCTCACTGTTCATAGTAATTGTTTGTATGTTGGTAGATAGAGAACAGGGCCAGGTAACATGAATGTATAAATGTGGCGTTTGCTGATAAGAACGTGTTCTACAGTAGCCAAGTGAAGAAATATAGTCAGTAGAAACGCCACAGTGATCAGCTGGTGTAATGTCATGAAATGCATATGGCTCCCCGTGAGTGACTTTTGGTGAACATATGCATTTAAGATTGTCATATTATGGTAAGTGCAAAAGCAAAAGTTGAAAAGTAATAGAGAATTATTAGTTAGCAAATGAAGAGTTCATTTGCAAAAACAGATATCTCCATTTTTAGTAATTTTCATAAATAATGTTTTTTTATTGTGCATTCCAGGTAATGTCAATCAAACTGCAGTTGGGTTGTTTTGATCAAGTAAAAATGACTCAACAAAATACAGGTAACTTACAAAATTAAACTTTATTTAAAAATTGTTTTATTTCAAATTTAAAGTTTGTTTTTGTCAAAAGCAGATAACGCCACCAGTCATTTCTTGTCAAAAGCAGATAACTCCACATTTCATGTTTCAGAGTTTAAAAAAGCCATGTAATGGATATAAGTTTCTTTTAAGGGCAATATTTAACATTCTTTAACATAAAACAAGCAGGTAAAGTGCTGGAAATTGCAACAAAAACAGCCCATTAATGGGCAATATTACACATTTACAAGATCATACCTTGAAAAATCCCTGCCAGACTACAAAACCCCTGAGCATGAACGTGCCAATGTTTTAACATTGCGCCTCTGGGGGCACATTCAACCCGGGACAAGAGAGACAAATGGCGCTTCTCCACTGACCAGCACGGTACAGGACGGCAAGCATTCGTATCCTACCCATGCCATGTTGCCTGTTGCGCTTCTGCATTACACAACAGACCTGTAAGAGGGAAATTATACTGGGACCCAGAAAAGGCTGACATTTGAACGAGCCAGCATGCTGGGACGCAGCGTGTACTTCAAAGGACCCGAGAGCCTTGTGGTAAAACAATAAGTCACTCGGACTTCCTCTGAATGGGCAGGCCATTTGGCTCTCTGGAATGTTACCACCTGGACACAACCAAGATAAGGGGAACTAGTCTCTTTGCCTGTGGTTGTGGGTGTGGGTGTTTTGGGGTCATAAAGGGTGAAATGACCGGCCACATGGCGGGACAGTGCCCTCATTTGGGCCCCTCTGACATTCCACTTTGTATTTCTTTTCTGGATCTGGACTTTAAATCATCTGTTTATCCTATTTACAAACCCCAGAAAACCGTACAAACCATGCACATGTTTTCATTGTATTATTGTATTATGCATTATGTAATAATAACATGGATTGCATGTACAATGGTTAAACAAAAGGGTATTTTCATGACAACTGCACCATAATATTACATCCACTTGACATGTTTAGTATGGACATATTCAGGAAAATTATAGCAATTGAATGAAATATGTTTCATACCAAATAGAATTTAATAAAACAGTTTCAATAACTCAGGAAAAAACTAACACAATGGAATGTCCTCTCTGGTAATCATCTCCTTTTCCCCATTTCCCCACCAATTGTTTTAACAACCTCCTCCAAATGGTGGGGGCCGGAATTAGAGATTTATGATTCGGACAGGTTAATTTATGGCAATGCCGCCTAGACCAAACGCGGGATTTGGCTTAAAAGGAAGGGAGACAAAGCAATCGAGGAAGATTGTAATCGACTTCCCACCATGCACATACTCTGTGCGCTGTGTGTAGACAGACAAGGAAGATCGTAATCGACTTCCCTCAGTGCACATACTAGGCTATGTGTTCTGTGTAGAGATAGCCATGGAAGATCGCAATCGACTTCCCGCACTGCGCATACTCTGTGTTCTGTGTGTAGCTAAACAGGCTGGGTAAGAACTCTTTTACTCTGTATTTCTGTTTTTAACCTTTATAATTGATTTTGGAAATTGAAGATAATAACCTACCTGCCTGTTCAATAAATTCTGATTTTTAACTTGCGTGGTCTTCATGACTCTAATCCATTTTATCTTCTTTTCAGCCGAAATTCCGTTTAAATACTCAGGGGGGCAATTCGGACGGGGACCTCCTGATCAGGGGTCTAGTACAGTAAAACGTCTTTAGTGGGGTCTTCAAGTTAGATAGGTGACCACGATCTGCCTGTTAAGGGATTGGTGGTATTGGTTCTGGTGTTTTGGCTTAAGAGAACCCATGGGCGTAGTACGCCGGTTCTTGTCAAATTCGCCTGAAGGAGCCCGATAGATACGTACCGTCCTGGGCTCATAACTGTCGATGACCTATCCATGTAAGCCAGGCATGGAAGGCATGTATTATGGTGGTCAGCCTCCTACCCTCTGGATTCCTCGCCGAACTGAGATTTAACAATAATGCTAAACCCGGGAGCATATATTGAGGAATGATGGCACAAGATAGAGTCGAGTGTAACCACTCCCAAGTTCCACGTATAGTTAAAACCAAATTTTAAATTATGTAAAATGGAGTCAGATTAACACGAGAGTAAAACATAGTAACTGTTACGCTTTCTTGCTGTAGTCACGGATAGATCGGGTGTGTTGTTCCGCGTATTTGTGAATATTCTGATGCTCCCATTGGAATATTGACAGTCCGGCGACATATCTGATATATCTCTGATGACAACATAGCCCCGTTTACGAACGGAGAGTAACCTGAATGCTACTGATCCGTTTCAGGCCAGCTTTAAGCGGGATATGAAGCAGCGCCTTCATATCTAACCCGTGGCAACGGAACCAGTGCATTCTTAATTATAATTGTGCCCTGTTCTTACGAACAGAGGAAAAATAACTAACATCTCGGTTTTGAATCACACCAGCCAAGGGAGAACACGCGATACCTTCCCCTCCAGCTACAAACCCTCATTGGTCTAGCTGTGAGGTGTTTACAGACCCGTGAAGGTAGGAGGAGTCATGGGAGGAGTAAAGCGGAGTAAAGGGTCCTAAATGTGTAATTAGTAACGTATTAACGTTAACTTGTATGTATTTCTATACTCTGTACTCTCGTATGTTTTCTTGTATGGGGATGGGATGATATGAAAA